>NW_024498462.1:9400724-9710561 GCF_017590055.1 Onychostruthus taczanowskii
CCCCCGCGCTCCCGTCGGCGCTGAACTCCGCGCCCGCACTTCCCCCATCCCTCCCCATCCCGTCCCGTCCTGGCTCTGCTCCTCCACGCCCCCTCATCTCCCCTTGCTCCGGCCAGCCCTTCCCCCTCCATGCGGCGGGAGCGGCCGGAGTGGGGCCCGTGCCGCGGCCGCGCCGAGCCCCGCCGTCCGTCACCTCTTCGCCGCCAGATCCCGCAGGGAGCCGCGGAGGGTGTCCATAGCGACAGCAGCGGGTGAGGCCCCGGCCGGGGGAGGGGGTGCCGAGGGCGGCTCGGAGCGGGGGAGCGGCGGAGCCCGGCGGAGCGTTCCCCTCCCCCGGGGTCCGCGCGGCGGGGGGAGCGGGGCTGCGGGGCGCCCCCTGCCGCTCGTCGGGCGCGGTCGGGGCCCGGCGGCCGCTGCCCGGGGCTGCTCCCGCCGCTGGCCCGGGGCTGCTCCCGCCGCTGGCCCGGGGCTGCTCCCGCCGCTGCCCGGGGCTGCTCCCGCCGCTGGCCGGGGCTGCTCCCGCCTGGTCTGGCGCGTCCCTCCCCGCTGCGGGGCCGCTGCCCTTGGTCGCTGCCGCCGCCCCGCAGTGGCCGCGTGCTGCGCGAGGGGCCCCGGGCCTTGGCGGGCAGCCCGCGCAGCGTCCTCGCCCAGCCTGCGGGAGCGTGTCAGAGCCCCCGGCTGTTGTGGCAGGGCAGGTGGAGCGGCCTGGGCAGTGGGGTACGGAGCCGGGAAATTCACCGTCGTTTAGTCATTGAAAGCTCCAAGGAGAGATTGTAAAGGCTGCGTTAGCGCGCTGCTAAAGAAGGTGTTGTGTCTGAACAAAAGAACAATGCGGGAAACTTGCATTAATGAAGAAAGATGGTGAAATAAGGAGATTACTTTTGTATAGGATACCTGATGATTGCAACTTGCATCCTTCCATTTTGCTTTATAATGCAACTGTGAATAAGGAACTGCTCACTCATGCAGTATGCTTGAGGTTTGAGATACTTTTTAATCTGTTCATTTGAAAATGTTATTTTTCATTGCTGTCTGCTTTTCTAATTGTCATTAAATCATTTGGAAATTACATTTCACAGGAGGCATTTACTTCACAAGCTAGCAAAACACTAAAATTGAAGCAAAAGCTATATTGTGTCTTCTGATATACGTGAATCTAAATTATTTGGGTTTATTGAGATACATCTGATATTGTTTTACTTTTTTTGTTTTAGTCTTGCAATGTGTTGCAGTGATTAGCATGTGTTGCCGTAAGTGGGAAGTAAGAATAGGAGGCATATTAAAATGCTGGTCATTTATGAACTTCCATTATGCAGATCAGTAGTTCTGAGTGCCTGGGAATATGCAGCATTCCAGGTCCATCTGATTTCTTATGCTTGGTATATTTGTTTATTGAAATAGAAGAGCCTGTCAAGTCCTCTTTTTTGTATAGGAAGGATCCTTTGTTGATAAGACACATCTTTTGCTTGCCAAATGCTGTAGCTGAGCTGTGGTATGTAGGACTGGCAGGTATATTTCACAAGCTTGGCTAATGCCACTGATAAAATAATTTTTGCTTCTTAATGGAAAAATGGGTTAGTGGGAATTTCAAGGTCATCTTCAAATATAGAGTAATTTAGCTGCCTTTGGAATATGTAATTTCTTCTCCAGTGTCGCATGTTTTCTGTATATCAGTCCTGTCACTGTTGACATCTTCTGGATCTGTTTGCCTTCCACAATAATCTAATGTTTAGCAAGTTTTATTAGAAGCCATCCATAAAGCTTCCTAAGTTGATTTCATTTGATCGTATGATCGTAATAAAAGGTATTTTAAGAAAAGAAAACCTAATTGCTAAATCTAAACCTAACCCAAACTCACTATTTGGAAAGAATAACAAGAAAAGGGGTTAAGATGGATGAAGGGATACCAATACACTTTATATGCTGATGAACTAGTAAGAAGGTAAATTCTTACTGTCAACAGCTGTAAATTAGGTAAGTTCTGGCTTTCTGTTCTTTGATCTTTCTGGAAGCCTTTTCCAGTGCAAATTATTCCATTGTAGACATCTGCTGGTTTTGACTTTCCTAGCCACTGTACAGTTTGCAAATGAAATATTGTTTTCTTGAACACTTATAATTCTACTATAAATCTGTGAATAGTAGGAGTAAAACAAATTTCTTCTATCACTTGCAATTTTTTATGGTTTGAATCAAGAGCAAAAGCACTGGGGCTTTTTGGGAGTAAGGAAGGCAGCATCTAAATTCAGGTATGAAAGTAGGACTCAGAAAAATGAAGAAAAGCAATTAATGAATTTGGAAGAAGTTCCCAGGTGTTGCCACATTTGAAATTAATTTGATATATTGATTTGTCCATCTCATAATGTGAAAAAAAATTAAAAACTCAAATGGCTGTAATGCTACACATACCTGAGAATGCTGTCCTCATTTGCATCATGGAATCTGCTAGGCATAAAGGGCTTTGAAGAGCCATGTTTTCATGGCTAGACAACTATATACTATTAAATATATCAACTTTTTTGTGTGTTACTTTATTGTAAAAGGCTATTTTTTTCATACATTGTAAATGAAAAGCTTGTTTGAGCCATAGTAGTGGTATTTTTAAAATGCTTTACCATCTGTTAATGTGGGGCGTTTTTAGTTTCCTGTGAACTGTCCCTTTTTGTTGATAAGCTATATTTTATATGATATGTTCATGGTATCACAGATAATTCGTCTGGAAATAAGAATACCATGACCACCTTTACAGATCCAGCCTGTCTGGTGCCATGATATGTAGAATTGCATTAGATATATTTCAGAGTTAGGAAACACATTTGCAAGTGCAGAGCTAAGCAGTATAACATCTCCTGAGATGTAGTTTCATTCTTCTGAGGTGACCAATTTATTCATGAGACTGGCCATAATAAGAAAAAAATCTTCATTAGCTGGCAATTTTGATTCAAATATATATGTTCTATATTTAAATAAGTACTTCAGCTAAGTATCTTTGACTTGTAAAGGTAGCTATTGTAATTTTCTTTCATGGGTTATTTTTGACATGGCTTGCTAGAAAGCAGATTGATTCACCATGTCAAAGTAAAACCTCGGCTTTACATCATTTGTTGTAGGCCTCTTCTGGAATTTCATTAGGAAATCACTGTACAGTAGAACTAAAGTATTTTACAAATCCCAGCATAGGCCAAGGTGCTTGTTTGTTACACAGTCAGAATTTAAGAGCCCCTTTCTGCATTTGTTCCACCTGGAGAGAGACCCTCATCAAGATTAATATCTGCTCTCATTTGCTGACACAACTTCTAGTTTTAATTGAATGCTGTAACAGGGGCATTATCATTAGGTTAAAGCCAAAGGTTTAGACTTGTATGTTTAGTGAGGATATCCACAAGAAATATGACTCCTTTATTGAGCCCACAGACACCTCAGCCAAATCACATAAAGTCAAAACTAAGTCTGACAATTTCATCCTAAAACCACGTGCAGTTGCCCCCCTGATGCAATGCTTTTTCTTTTTTTGTGAGATCAAGTGCTAGTTTCCATCTCTTCACCAAGTCTTTACCTTTTCTGATCTCTAGATTTAAATACATTGATTTAAAATACAAACAAAAACTCCATCCCCCAAACAAAATAATCCATCACACCAGAAAGCCTTGCACCCTCAGGTCTTGTCCATAGGTAGATCTCCCTTTACAAAGGGAGTGATGAAATTGCTGGAGCAGGAGGATTTGCCATTTTCATTTTCAAAAGCAGAGTGGCAGGCTTTTTGTCTTATCTTCTTGATAATGGCTTTCCAGCTTCTTTACCTTGGAAATGAGCAGTGTTGCCATCATATGAATAAAGGAATCTTATAAAAAAAAGAATTAGTTTGCATTGGACTTCCTTCAGGAGATCACTTAGTCCAACACCATGCTCACTGCAGACTTAATTAGCCATGTACTGACTTTGTTTTTGCAAAAGCAAGGTAACTGGAGTGAAATATAAAGTCACAAGATGCCTTCACGCTCCCCTTGCTGCTTTCCATAAAGGTACTGTTTTACTGAGTGAGGTGTCTTTCTCTGCTTCAGACTGGGTTTTTTGTGTTAGTTTCTAAAGTGATTGTTTCAGTTTATCAGAAAGCTTCTGTCCTAACAGGTGCATCCTGCCTCACCTGCACAGCATGCACAGCATGTGAGGGTCCATCCAATATATTGAGGTCTTTAGAAACAACACCCTTTGTTGTTTAGGTTTCTCAGAGACTGCTTTTGGATGAGAATTTTGGTTAAAGGAACATTTGGTTTAGTCTGCCGGAGTAGTATTCTAAATATTCAATTACAAATTGAATTGGTGTAAGTTAACATGCATCACATCCTTGATGTGTCTTTGACTTAGCTGCAGTCACAACTTTTTTTTTCCCTTCACAGAGCATTAATGAGTCATTTATATCTGCAGAGTAGGTAGTACCAAATGGCCTCCTATCAGAATGTGGATTAGGAGAGCTAGTGTATTCCTTTGGTCATAGATCCAAATAAATCATCTCAGTTTAAAGGAACTGCCCACAAATAAGCTTTAGGAGTTACATGTCTGCTCTCATTTTATGTAATGTTGTCAGCTAAAGTGTAAATATTACCTTAGCAGGGACAACAGATCTTTCCAGTAACAATAATGCTAGCTGTAGCTCCTTAAGATTATTAAGGAAAATTGGTGGGAAAAAGTACTATATATAATTGTTAGAACACCTGTTTTTAAATGTGTGTTTACTGTATAATTATTTCCTTTTTTTTCCTTAGGAAATAATGATTAAATACCTAATGCAATAGAAATACTGCATTTTCTTCCCTTCAGAAGGCCTGTACTTTCTACTTGTCTTGTGCTCAGCACTAGTTCTTTTTAGGCTGGGCTAGCTCCAAACAGGAATCATGTAATTTAAGAAAGAACTAAAACGCTGCTTCCTCTGTTTAGAATTTCAGCTATGTCCATCCTGTCCCTATGAATTCATACTTATGAGTATGACAAAATTAACGAAGTTTGAGGCAAGGTGCTTAAATTTTATACTACTTTTACATTTCTCTTCAGTTCACACTTGATTTGTAGTTCACAGAATTATAGAACATAGTGAGTTGGAAGGAAGCTACAAGGATCATCAAAGTCCAGCTCCTGGCCCTTCACCCCAGGAATCTCACTGTGTGCCTGAGAGCATTGTCCCAAGGCTCCTTGAGCTCTGAGGCTTGGCACCATGCCCACTGCACTGGAAGCCTGTTCCAGTGCCCAGCCACCCTCAGGGGGAAGAACTTCTTCCTAATATCCAACCCGAACTTCCCCTGTTGACTCCTTCACACGGAATTTCGAGTTCTCTATGTGATATTCTAGACACAGCTTGCTTTTATGTATATTCCAATACATATATCAGTGATCACTGGAAGTAATTGCTGAAGTAAATTTGAAGTACCTCAAACATTGAGGTGTTGCTGTAGTTTTTAGAACAATTTTTCAGTTTAACAAAACTTGGCAATATGCTAAGAGTGCAGTAAAAGTGGATACTTTCCTACCAAGTTCTCTGTTCTGTGGTGTTGTTTCTGTCATGTGGTTTGAGTTAAATTGTGTAGTCATGAAAACGAAATGACTTCTTGGCAAGTTTAGATTTGGTAAAAGCTGTAGATTTGGGCCAAAGGATTAATCACCTATTTGCACAGCAAGGAAAACATTGTTTTATTTCATGTTCCAAATCTACTGTGACCCTAGTATTTAATATATTTTATTTTGGGTTTTCTGAAATAGCCATGATTTCTCCAACTTTTAGCTAATCAAAGCGCTTGTTGTCATTTCCCTGGTGTCTGTTGGTAGGTTCATGTTTTTCTGTTCCTGGCATTTTCCAGAAGGTCTTTAGGTTAATTTCTGAACCCTTTATAAAAGGTGCCACAAATGTTTAGTCATACTCTTGTCAGTCTTGCAGGACAGACACCTAGTGTTTGTGATGTACAAATCTACAGTTTGAGCAGAGCTAGAAAAGTAAAATGAAGTTCTGAGCACCTTTGTGGGTTTTTTTCTGATGCAGCTAAATGTTCTGCTTTTCTGTTTAGTTTCTTGCTTGTTATTTGGAGGTTGAGCATAATAACGTAGTAACTCAGTAAAATTTTTGCTAAGCTGAATGAGGAAGTTTTCATCAAGGTCAGCCAAAAAAAAGAAATCTAAATTTGAAATGTATGGCAACTCAGTTGCAAATATGGGATGTTCTTAAGTTTTTGGGTTGGATTTTTTTTTAAGTCGTGATCACTAGAAATGCAGTATATAATCTAATTTTCCTGATATAAAAAGACCATTAAAGGGCAGAGTTGTGCTTATTACTTTTCATAGTCTGGGAAGTAAGGACTGGCTCTTGAATCTAATTCAGCTGTCTTGTCTTTGCTTAAGGATACTGTCACTCCCTGATTCCTGTTCAGTAATCCAACCAAACACCAAGAACTTCCATTCAGCAGTGTTGAAAAGGAAAGTGAGAAACTTAGGTCCTTCGGCTGGTACTTGCACAATTACTTTCTTGCATGACAATGCTTACTTATTTGTGTCTGTCATGATGGTTCTTTCTTGCCTTTGTGTTGCAGGATGTTGTTCCCCTTTGCACACGTGCAATTATTTTTTTGAGGTGCGTTGTAAACTTGATCTATGTTTAAGAAACAAACTAATACTTCCCTCAAAAAATTCCCACCCAATCCCTTTTCCAGCTGTCATGATGAGCCCATTAGCTTCTTCATACTCTAGGGAGAGTCATGAACAAGTAGGTTCTAGTTAATTAGGTGTTAATTAGGTGTTTTGGTGAAGAGTCCATGGCATGATTTCATGGATCTAGTTTTTCATATCCACTCAATTATATTCTCATTATGTTTGAAAATTTTTGATCTGCTAACTCAGGGGCTTAGTTTATTTATTTTGTTTATTTACTTTCATTGGCAGTACCCTGCCTTTCCATAGCTCTCAAACAGCATTCATAACTTTCTTCAACGGAGCCAGCTGTGGTAAAAAGATTTCAGGAACAGTGGGTTAGAGCTTGGTGAGGAGGGAAAACTACCAAACTTTTAAGTGTTTGCATTGTTTGGGAAGGAAGCGCTCTATTTCACTTTTCTGAACTGATCCATGAAATGTATCGAGTGATACACTGACAGAATTAGAATTTGCATGTATATGTCTATATGGGTTTATCTATCTATGTGTATTAGTTTGTGTGTGCATAGGGTGTTTTTTTTCCATCACTGTACAGTGCAGACAGGAACTGCAATATACATTGTAGATCAAAAAGACAAAGCCAAGTAGTATTTCTGAAGTAATTTCCAGTTCTATATATTCTGGTGTATGAATTCCTGAAATTCAGCCCTCTCTGCACAACTGAACTTTTCCTACTATTACAAGTGTTCAATCAGCATTTGTCAAGGAAGAACGTCCCCTTCAGGGTTGGGTGGTGGTAACAATAACATTTATCTTAACTGGTGAGTCAACACTGAGAATCTTCCTTTGTCCTTTGCCTCTGTAATAGAAGAGTGCTAAGTCACATTCCTTATTGTTCTTCTCCAAAGATGGTTAAGGGAGGGAGAGAGACAGATGGAGAAACAGAAATGGCAAACTTGTTTTTCTTTTAAAATACTTTATCTGAATTGACTCAGAAAAGAAAAAGCTTCTAAATAAAATTTATTGCTAACCATAGCTAGTAGGCTATTTTTCAATTACTGTTTCAATACTAATTCTAAGGACAAAGTGTTCACTGCTGGTGTAAACAGTTAGTACTTTAGATTTAATGTATATTAATGTTTTATTTCAGAGAAGCTATAATAAGTAGAAAAGTAAAATATTTTTCTTGACATTATACTGAGTTTCACTTGATAAAAAACTATACAGTATTAGGCCTTTGATTTGTGTAAATTTAAGGTTTCCCTGTTCATCAAAATGACAGTGTTGAGACTTCCCAGGAATGTGTTGAGACTGACATTGCATAGTAAGATAAGAAAAAAAAATCCATTAAACTGAATCAAAATGCTGTCATTTATATGGCTCTAATTATCAAGGGACTGAAAAGCCTGATCTGCCATTTTAACACTTCTGTTAAAAATGCTGCTTGACTTAGCACATATTCTGTGAATGGTACTATACATGTCTCCAAATGTTTAAGTGAGCTGTGGATCTGTGATCAGATCTTTCTTTAGACCATGTATCATATATTAGATTAAAAAGTACAAGAGATATTTGAGCATGTATTCATTTTAAGCATCTTAAAGTATTCCTTTGGCAAATAGAGACTGATAAATCACCCAGCGTTTTTCTAATTAATATTTTAAAGATTGGAAGAAAGGTCTCATTTCTCTTACACATCTGGCACTAATAGCCCTTGCAGTATCTTGGCTCAGTTTCCATTCTAAGGTATTTGTTAACACAGGACTCTGCTTACTTATAGCCTGGTTTGAGGGAGCCTGAAAAACAACTTCTTTTTCTTCGGACTCGGTGTGTCCATTTTGAGTGCCTAACACACGGACCGAGCGCTCGCTGCCCGCCGCCCGGCCCGGGGACAGACGCGCGGAGCGGGCGCACCCGCCCGGGGGCCGTGTCGCTGCTCGCAGCGGCTGTCGGCTCTCTAAAACACAACTCGTTATTGTGGAAACTGCGATAGAGTCCTTCCTGCCTACAAAGGTGACATTCGTTTCCTTGAGGGACTCAGCTCTGCTTCTCCCCCGACTCGGTGCGGCGCAGGGGGGTGAGGCTCCCGCCCGCAGATGTCACACTCCCGGTTCCCAGGGGTGCGGGGCGAGCCGGGCCGTGGCTGCGCAGCGGCGGCTCCCACACCGGAGCAGGGGGAAGCGGCACAGCAGCGGCCCCGGGCCCGGGCCGCTTGCCGGGACTGCTCCCCCGCCCCATCTCCTGGGCATTGCCGGGACAATGGCAGGAGTCCCCTCGGCTCTGGTCGGAGCGGCCGTTCTCCTCCGTCCGTCCCGGGGGCGTCCCGGGAGTCCGGGAGCCGCCCCTGCCCGACAATCCTGGAAAAGACTTTCCGCAGAGGGAACATAGGAAGTGAGGGCTCCTTCCCTGCCTCCTGCCCACCTGTAGGAAGTGGGATCTCTCCTCTTCCTCCTGCGAACCTGTAGGAAGTGGGATCTCTCCTCTTCCTCCTGCCCACCTGTAGGAAGTGGGATCTCTCCTCTTCCTCCTGCGAACCTGTAGGAAGTGGGATCTCTCCTCTTCCTCCTGCGAACCTGTAGGAAGTGGGATCTCTCCTCTTCCTCCTGCCCACCTGTAGGAAGTGGGATCTCTCCTCTTCCTCCTGCCCACCTGTAGGAAGTGGGGCCCTTCCCTCCCACCAAGGAGCGGGCCAGGCCTCCCCCGGCCGCTCCGTGCCCAGGCCAATTCTCAGTTCAAAACCCGTGCGTGTTAAACACACAATAAACTTTCGCATTGTAATTTGCTTTTATCCACCAATGTACAATCTCAGCCAGTGGCAAACACACACACTCATGCCTCGCCTCCCGCCCAGCTGATCTGGGGCAGGTTGGAAAAGCGGCGAAAGGAAAAAAACTTTGAGAGATCACTTCAAAAGCAAATTCCCCCACCACCATGCTGGGTTGTCCCGGGATTGCTAGCAATTACTGACTTTAAACAGATACACAAGACACACACAGACAGGAATTACATACTACACAACAAAAAGATATAAGATACCTTTTTATTACCCCCTGCGGGATCTTGGAGCCATGGTGTGTCAGCCTCAGGCCGCTGCACAGAATTCTCAAGATTGCCAGCAGGAAAGAATTTCTTCTAGGATGTTCTCAGTCCAGAGGAAGGGTACCAGGTTCTCCCGTCCCATCTCAGTGTGCCAGAATAACTGTTGCCTTTTGCCCAATCTGGAAATGAAACTCAAGATAATTTTAGTAAGGAGGTAATATAAATAATAATAATAATATAAAAGGGGTTCTTTATTTGAAGGCCTTCAGAGGCAGTTATGGTAAGTTGTCGACAAAAGCCCACCCCCCCAGGGGTGTGTACATTTTTATAGGTTTTAGGAAATTAGTATAATTGATAAAAAGCACCAGTTAGGAGGATAAGTGGTGATACAGGTCAAGTCTCTTCCCCTGGAACCCCCCCCTTCAGCACTGGCTGTACTTTGTCCATGAGGCTGTATCCCAAAGAGCTGTTCTCAGCCTTGGTTGCCAGGAAAAAACCAAGAGAGGATTGGAGCCTTCTACCTCCAGGGGCTTGGAGCTCTGGAATTTGTTTTGTCTTTCTGCTTAAGGAAAGGACATGGAAAAGTACTGGGAAAAAAAGTCACTAATGCAGTAGACTACAGAGCTACAAATATATGTATGAAGAATACAGAGAACATAGAAAAAAAGACAAAACCTAAACAGCATCAATAATGTTATGCAGCACAACTCTTCCAATTTTTTAATCTGTTCTGAAATACCCAAATGTTAATTTTAGAATAATTCTCTGCTTTTCTTCAGTTGTGAATCTGTCCCAGCAGATGTGTACCACCTAAGTGTATAATTAGAATGAGAAAAAGTTACCATTTTTATTTGTGACTCATATACTTTGTTAGATTTGAGCACTTTTTAGTAGATGAAATAGTTCACTACCTCAGAAAATATTCAAAGTAGCAGGCAGCAATGTGTGATATCTATGCTGCTCCTGAGATAAGAATACAACAAGATAGTTGTGTCTTCAGTGCCATGAAATCACTGATGTTGAGCTGTCTTACCTTTCTCATAAGCACTGTAGAAATGCAATTTTCAAGGCATTTCAAGGGCTAATCCAAAATCCAGGGCCATTTATGCATCTTGAGCTGCTCCTGGTCTGAGTCCTCTGACAATTACTGCTACCTGACAAATACTGTTCTGTCACATTCCTGAAGATGTGTGCTGGTTGGTTTGTTGGGGTTTTGCATATATGCACTGCAGGCTCAAATAAAAATGCCTTTAAAATGGCAATTTGTTATATATTGGGAAAGTTCTTAAAGCTCAGAAAAATGTACTTGGGAAGTGCTTTAGAGTTCTTTAGAGTAACCACTGGTCTGTGCTGTAGCACAGAACAATGCTGGAGGTCCTGTTGACTGTAGTGTCCCTGAACACTATTTAAAACAATTTATAAAAGTCTTCTCTTTGTCTCTATTATTTATATTGTTTCCATGGGTTGGGACTCTTTAGACAATAGTTGGTTTGTGTGTAGCAAGGAAGTTGTCAGCTTTTCTGTTAGTAGGCTGGTACACTGTCTACACATGAGGCATAACTGTAGATACATCACATGCCAGCCTGATCAATTGTTTAGTTATGATTGTCAAGTTGTTTATTTGGTTTCATTTGGTTTATTGAGACAGTTTAAGAAATACAAAAGGAGAAATCTGCAATATTTATTCCCTGCTGTGCTTGTGGAACTCCCCTAGATGTTAGCATTTCATGTGTAATTTTTCAGCTAGATTTTTTTTTTTCTTGGGGAGTTATTAAAAAAAAAACCACTGATTAGCTAAATGTATCTGAAAGGTACACAAGGGAAAACAAACAAACCTATCCCTCCTTCGAATAAATAGTATAGATTCGTTATTAAGTATTTCTTATCCAGGAGAGAGAGATATTTGAGGAAATACACGACTTGGCATTCTTTATTTTGTTTTAATTTTTCATTTTAGTATCTGCAATGACAGAAAAAAAGTAAAAATGCTTAAAAATTGGTGAAAGGAATTGATAAAATGTTTCATTTAAAGGTTGTTCTTCAAAGTAGGTGTGTGTGTCATCTAATTGCACCTTTGAAGGGGATGGTTCAGAGCATACTGAGATGATAGAAAGGCAGTGCCATAAGGGACCAAAAGAAGCTGTTCAGTCCATTCTTTTACATGAGTTTCTGTTGGTCTGCTGAAATGAACAGGCTTGAATAGAGAATTTCTAGCATCAGCTCAAAATAGTCATTGTCATTTGAATAGTGATTGTTGAGTAATTTGCAAGTGTTTTCATTTATATTACAGTACTTTATTACTGTACAGATATTTTCTTTCTGTTTTAATACCATCAGAGTTGAAGAGATGCTTTCAGTTTGGCCCCTTATGAACAAAATATGCATGATTTTGTCTGACTCTTTTTCTGAATCACATTATCAGTTCTACTAGTTGCTCGTGACTGTGCTGAAAGAGGTGTTTAGGAAGGAAACTTGTTTGGTTGCTTAGCAGCGAGCATCATGAGAATTAAAATTTTAAAGCTGCAGTGTCTGTATTTCTGTAATAGCTTTAAATTAGATATTCATAATAGCTTTATTTCCTTTTAGTGTGTGTTCATATTTGGCTGTCTTTGGGTGGGAATGTAGCTGTGCTGTCAGGGTGCCACCCATCACCATGAGCCTGGGGCTGCCTGGGCCATCTCACAGACAGAGGGAGTGTGGGACACAGCTGGGGATGCAAGGAAAAAGTGTTCTGTGATTACATATGGCTTGGACAGTCTGGGGAGGCATCAAAGGCATTGTGAGGGTCAGGGAGAGAATGCAGGTTTCAAGATGATAAGTTTAACAAAAGCCAAATTCTTGTGACATTGTGCTTAGAGAGATGACAACTGGGAAAGAAGAATGGAGCTCTTTAAACATGGATGAACAGAATCATGCTGTTCTTTGTCCAGTGCCAAAGCAGTACAGTCTCAATAATTTGAAAAAAATTAGTGTTGCCACATCATACAGTCTCAATAATTTGAAAAAAATTAGTGTTGCCACATGTATTGCAGAGCATTCCTTCATTGCAATGTTTTGTAAGCTGTGGGTGCAGTGTGCTGATAACCTTGTATTTTAACCTTCTTTTATAATAATATTTTATGCCCTTTTTTTTTAGTGCTGGCAAGGTACAAGGTTATGTATGAGACCTAATTAAAATCCATTCCAGGTTAAGCTATTAATACATCTAAGTTGGCAAGTACTTGGGTCGTGAATATACTGCTGTTAGTGCTGTGTGAGAGAAAAATCACTTGGAATGAAAATCGAGAGTAAAAATAATACCTAAGTATTTAGATGGATACTCTTTGAATAAATAACATGAAAGAACAGCAGTTTTTAAAGTCTAACTTAGACCTAACTAATCAAGATTGGAATTTCCATTCAAACGCAAAGAAACTGTGTTTTTATTTCATATGGCATAAAGGACTTAAACTATCCCAGAATTCTTTAATTTGGACAAAAACCTCCAGGATCATTGAGTCCAACCTTTGACCAGTCCCCACCTTGTCAAACAGACCAGAGCACTGCGTGCCACGTCCAGTTGTTTTCTGTATTTCTCCATACATGGTGACTCCACTGCCTCCCTGCACAGTCAAATCCAAGGCTTGACAACCCTTTCTGTGAAGAAAATCTTCCTGATGTCCAACCTAAACCTCCCCTGGCACAGCTTGAGGCCATTTCCTCTTGTCCTATTGCTGTTTTCCTGGGAGAAAACACTGACCCCCACCTAACTACAGCCTCCTTTCAGGCAGTTGTAGAGAGTATAAGGTGTCCACTGACCCTGCTTCTCTCCAGGCTGACAAAATATAAATTTAACATGAATATATGAAAATATGAAAAGTATGGTTATTCCTTATTAAAAAATAATGTTGATTGGCTCAAAACTTGACCTTTTAGGGGTTATTTTTAGGTATGAGATTAGCATTTTCTAAGGAAATTAGGCTTTTGAGCAGCTGTCTCTGTGTGTGTGTACATTTCTGTTTGCATAAATTGGAGTGCAGTCTGGTAGAATGTTACTGTTTTGCCTGTTTTTGGTTATTATTTATTACCTTATAAAGGTTTTGCAGGTTAATAATCTTAGTTTCACTTTGAGACAATTTTAGGGGGTTTGGTTGTTGTTAGGCCAATATGGACCTGTCTCAGAGATCCTTTGACATTTTTGTGGTGTTGCTTATGAAATTTTATTACTCTTCTAGACCTGTTGTTCTCTGAAATATTCCCATAGGTAACAAACACCCACCATTTAATGAAGGGAAACAGTCAAGAAGGAAACCTTTCTAAGATGTACTAGCAGAGCTTTGAACTAAATTTGTCAGGAGAAGGGATGTGCTTCTGAGTGTTGGAGAGGAACCAAGAAACACCAGCACCCTGGTGCAAGCAGCAGGAAAACACCTGTAAATTGTCCCAGAGGAATTAGGGATGGCCTCTCACAAATGGTGAAGAGGCTGTTCTGTGATTCTGAGTGGTATATTAGGTGCTGTAATTTTCTGCATCTTACTACCTAAAACCAAAATGATATGAAAACATAAAATGAATAAGATTTGACTTATATGCACACTGGTGATGCTTTTACTTTTATTTTGTGGCTTATATTATTTTGTTAAATGTCTATTCTGTTTTCCAGAAGATACTTTTGCTGAACTTTTTGGTTCTGATAGTAAATCCTTACTGAAAGAGGCTGAAATGGTTTGTGTTAAATTTTATGCCTACTGGAACACTGCACAGTTGTTCCTAGTGTAGACAGGCTGTTCTTGCAGTAGAAGACATGTTTCTAGTGGAAATGGTGGCTCAGCCTTTTCTGGTTTATTATCTTTAAATATTACTGAGATAATCCATTTGTTCCAGCTCTACATTTATTGTGTGGGAATTGTCCCTTTTTTTGTAAGTAGAGTAACTGAGGGAGGGAAAGAGAGTTTTATTTGTAATTACACAGACAGTGTAATCATATGCTTTATTATAATCAGTTTACATAGAAATGTGAATGACTGGGGACATCTACTGACTTGTAAACAAAATCGTTGTAGTTGAATATTTTGCAGAATTGATCAAAACCTAATTTTAAATATTTTTTTCTTTCTTTTTAAGGAACTTCATGTTGGTGTTGCTTATGCCAGAATATAGTAAGCAAGGCAAATTAGCTCCAGCCTTGTGTAAACTTCTAATTGGCCAACATGATGCAATTGAGCATGAATTCCAGGTGGCTTTGGAAATGAACGAGAACTGAGCGCTCTGGCTGGAAGCTGAACGTGATGACGGCCTGGTCTATGGTAGGGAAGCTGAAAATGGAGAAGAGGCACTCCAGAGAAGACAGAAATGTGGAACAAGATGCGGGGGAATGCAGTGCTGAATCTGAGGAATGGACGAGCTCAGAAAGTGAGCCTGAGCAACCATACTTCAGAGGCAGTACTCAGTGGAGAGAAAAGGAGGTTTCCACCAAACCGCATCGGCCGCTCTGCCGGTCCCCGTGTCTGGATCGCCCAAGTTTTTCACAGAGCAGTATCACACAAGACTTGAAGCTAGATGAATGCAAAACAAATTTGGACAAGGAATACCAAGCTAAAATGGATTTTGCTTTAAAGCTTGGGTATGCAGGAGATCAGATCCAGGCTGTACTGAATAAGTTGGGAGCAGATGCGCTCATCAATGATGTTCTAGCAGAGCTTGTGAGACTTGGCAACAAAAGTGAATCAGAGGGACAAAGCACTGCCAGCAGTACCACTGGTACTCTGGTGTCAAGAGGCCCTTGCCCAAAGGAAATAGCAAGCCCTGAATTGTCACTGGAAGATGAAGTGGTGGATAACAGTGATAACTTGAGGCCAATTGTCATTGATGGCAGCAATGTCGCTATGAGGTGGGTCCCCCTGTCACAATATTTGAAAACAATAAATCACTAAAATATTTTTTAAAAATACTGATGGCAAAGTCATTTTAAGTCATGTAGACTATTACACTGATAATACATCTATTTTATGGACTCTTTAGTCAAGGCTTTTAATTATACTATTATTCCTTTATATATAATCTGTATTGCAGTTCCCCTGCCCTCATTTTAAATCCAAGTTCTCACCTCAAGTCTTTTGTTCGAGCAATCTGTTTGCAGTGTGCTTTTGTGTGGATGGGTTTCATATTTTGATGTCCTTGAACCATACTGAAAATTGTTTCTGGACATTAAAGGAAGGTGACCTAGTAGGGTAGGAAAACTTGGTTCTTTCTAAAGTGGCATGCAGTGGATGGTAATGAAATGCAGTGAATTCGTGGTATTTGAGCTCTTGATGACTGAGCCTGCTCAGTATTCGAAGGAATTTGGCTGTGTCAGAACAGGGATAACACATGAGCTAAACCTGCTGACCAGCATGGCTATGCTGCTTGCCCCACCTCAAGTACTGAGTGCAGTTTTGGGCATCCAAAGGAAGGCCACGAGTATAGGGGAGGGTCTGGAGGGGGAGCCTTATGAGGAGTGGCTGAGGTCACTTGGTTTGTTCAGCCTGGAGAAGAGGAGACCAAGGTGAGACCACATTGTGTTCTTCAACATCTTCACAAGGGGAGGTAGAGGGGAAGGTACCAAGCTCTTCACTCTTGTGACCAATGACAGGACTTGAGAAAATGGCACCAAGTGGAGTCAGGGGATATTCAGGTTGGATATTAGAAAAAGGTTTTTCACCCAGAGGGTGGCTGAGCACTGGAACGGGCTCCCAGGGCAGTGGTTACAGCACCCAGCCTGTCCAAGTTCAAGAAATGTTTGCACAAAACTCTCAGGCACATGGTGGCATTCTTGCTCTCAGGCACATGGTGGCATTCTTGGGGTGTCCTGCATGGGCCCAGGAGTTGGATTTCAATGGTCCTTGTGACTCAGGGTATTATTCTATGTACACTTGGCTGCTTAGGCTAACACTGACCCAAGAGACACGTGTCCTGTGCCACTTTTGAACATGTCTGTAGAGTACAGAGTTCAGCTAGCCAATGGTTTGTTTATCATTGAGTAAGTGTGATTTTTTTAAGAGGAAGTTGTGTACTGTTTTAGAGACTCCTTTGAGTTTCAGAAAACAAACTTTTGATTGGGATGGGACTTAAACAACTTTGACACAATTTCTTCTTTCCTATAAAAAGTTCTAGTAAAAATGAAAAACATGTAGTATCAGAGGAAAAGATTTTATTAAAAGAGATGTTTAACAGCACTTATCACCCATGGCAATCAGCATTGTTCATTCCTCTTGTTGTGATAGCATTTTATGGTGCTACTTAAGGTGAGCTCAGTTTGTTGGGGAAAGTGATATTTTTCATTAGGTCAGCTAATAAAATTTAAAAAACTGAAAACTTAATGTTTACTTGCTTTCACTCTGGGGATGGTAAAATTTCATAATTTATAGACTTTTTAGGCAGCAGGTTGCTTTAATCTGACGGCTGAATAGCTCTGTACAGTTGTCTTTTTCCAATTATGTAAGGAGGCCTAATAAAACTTTACAGACTTTGTTTCCCTTATATCCTTTGACCATGGCAGCTTTAAAAGAAAAAAAACCAACTAAACCACCACAACAAAAACCAAAACCGAATATAACTTTTGTCCTTGCTGTTTCTAAAACTTGCATGTTCTTCAGCCATGGGAACAAAGAAGGATTTTCCTGCCGGGGAATTCAACTAGCTGTTGACTGGTTTCTGGAAAAAGGACATAAAGATATCACTGTGTTTGTACCTGCATGGAGAAAAGAACAGTCTCGACCTGATGCACCAATTACAGGTAACACCAAGATTTTCTTTGACCCCTTGAAAAAGAAAAAAAAAATGTATTGTGTGTTTTTGATGGGTCCCAGTACTGGGCTGTGGATGTGGTGATGATGATGTTGCACTCAACTGTTTTTTTGAAAACACAACAGTTTCATTGGTGAGGAAACAAGCATTTAAATATCTGCCTGTGTTAACAGTGATGTGGGTTTTGTGACATTATTGGATAGTTTCAACACTTTTGAGAAGCAGCAGTTGAGTTTTTCCCATTTACAAATGTTGTTGAGCATAAAGGCACTGAGTCTTATTTGCTGAGTGAGCATGAAATAAGTAGTAGCAGGCCAGGGACTCAGTTAGTAGGGTTATCTTGAACACTGAAAAGGTAGCATGTCTTTTGACCTATAGAAAGTCCTTGCATTTTACTCTAGGCTAACAAGGCCATTGTAGTACAGTAACACCTGAGTTCCTGACATGTTCAGGAAGACTGAGTAAAGGTACATGGCTACAGAGTGGTTATGAAGTCCAAATATTGAATATTTACACAGTGCTTTGAAACCTCAGAAATAAAATCCACGTCTAGGTGTTTTTTAATCATAATGAGGACTGTGTATGAGTATAGTTGCAAGATACTTTGTCAGACAAAAAAGGCAAGAATTTTCATAACACAAAGGTTGCATTTCTTTGTTTTGAAATGTTTTTAAAAGCCGCTCAACTAAAATTATTTTACAGATCAAGAAATCTTACGTAAATTGGAGAAAGAAAAAATTCTTGTTTTCACCCCATCTCGAAGAGTTCAGGGAAGAAGAGTAGTTTGCTATGATGATCGATTCATAGTAAAACTTGCTTTCGACTCAGATGGCATCATTGTGTCAAATGATAACTATCGGGATCTTCAGAATGAAAAACCAGAATGGAAGAAGTTCATAGAGGAGCGGCTGCTAATGTATTCTTTTGTGAATGACAAGTATGGGTTTTTTCTTCAAAAGTAAATGAATTTGCTAATTCGGCATTCTCAGGAAAAACTGGTCATGTTTCATTTCTTTTCCCTTAGATTTATGCCTCCAGATGATCCTTTAGGACGTCATGGTCCAAGCCTTGAGAATTTCTTAAGAAAAAGGCCAGTTATTCCTGAACATAAGAAACAACCGTGTCCTTATGGTAAGTGCCCAAGTCAGATCATTTTGTTGCATTTAAAGGTAGGTGAAGCAAGCAATTAACATCTTGCCATTACCACTTTTCATGTTGCCATCTGAGCACAATGTCCACTTTTATACCCCTCATGCACGTATTTATTATCTTGCCATTACCAGAACAAAATGTACCCCTTTTCATGTTGCCATCTAAGCACAATGTCCACTTTTATACCCCTCATGCACGTATTTATAAAAGCAGTATAGTAGAAAATTGAGGATTAAAGATACACCTTGTCCATAATACAGCTTTTTGCTATTTTATTCTGGTTTGTATTCAAGGGAGGAGATTTGTAATTAATAAAACTGTGTTAAAGCTGATTTGTTTTTATAGCACTGTGTGTGTGTTGTCACGATTGAAATCATAAGCCAGTAGGAAAAAAAGTGGTGTGTCTTATCTTTGATGCAGATGGACATGGATGCAGGCAGCAGAGTCTGTGACTGCCTGTATATATAAAATACATCATTATCCTTAGAGGTTTAATATAGAAATACTACTATTGCAAAGTGGTCAATGATATAAAGAAAAAAGATAGCAACTGGTGGTATTAATGAGTTTTTGATTTATTTAACCTGAAAACCCTTTTCTTTCAGGTAAAAAGTGCACCTATGGGCACAAATGTAAATATTACCACCCAGAACGTGCAAACCAGCCTCAAAGGTCAGTAGCGGATGAGCTTCGAATAAGTGCCAAATTATCTGCTGTGAAAACTATGAGTGAGGGAGCCTTGGCCAAATGTGGCACAGGGCCATCCAGCTCCAAAGGAGAAATCAGTTCTGAAGTGAAACGCATTGCCCCAAAACGTCAGTCAGATCCAAGCATTAGGTCAGTAGCTGTGGAGCCTGAGGAAAAGTTATCAGCAGCCCGGAAGTCCGAGGCCAGCTCTGTCCCGTCTCTGGTTTCTGCATTAAGTGTACCAACGCTCCCTCCACCAAAAAGCCATGCAGCTGGTGCATTAAATACTCGTTCTGCAAGCAGTCCGGTGCCAGGTTCCTCACAGTTCGTACATCAGAAATCCTCACTGGAACATATGTCCAGTGTGCAATATCCTCCTATACTAGTCACCAATAGCCATGGCACCTCAGTTAGCTATATTGACCAGTATCCCAAATACGAGTCACTGGGGGACCATGGCTATTACTCCTTACTCAGTGATTTCTCCAACTTAAGCATAAGTAGTATCCGTAACTCAGATTATTACGGGGCTGATATGGACCAGGGGATGTATTCTAGAAACTCAAGCCCCTGTCCTGACAATTGCTTAAGCCATACGAGTAATGATTCTTATTCCTCTTACAATGACTTGTATCTGGGTGTAGCAGATGCCAGTCCAGAAGACAATGTGAAGAGCCACAGACTGCCATCGAAAAATCGTCTTCAGCCTTTCCCTCATGGTTACCATGAAGCCTTAAATAGAGGTCAGAGTTACGGAACTGAAGAGCCTAAGCAATCCCTTCGCAAACAGTCAGTTTCCCACTTAGGCCTACATGCCCAGCATCCAGTTGTTGGAGCGCGGTCCAGTTGTCCAGGAGAATACCCCGTGCCTCAAAATGTTCATCCATCAACTGCACAACCAAGCCGTGCCTTGGTGATGACGAGAATGGACAGTATTTCTGACTCACGGCTTTATGAGAGTAACCCCGCGAGGCAGAGACGACCGCCTCTGTGCCGAGAGCAGCACGCCAGCTGGGATCCGTTGCCGTGCGCATCCGACTCGTACGCGTACCACTCGTACCCGCTGAGCAACAACCTCATGCAGCCATGTTATGAACCTGTCATGGTGAGAAGCATGCCCGAGAAGATGGAACAGCTCTGGAGAAATCCCTGGATTGGGATATGCGGTGAGCCACGGGAACCTCACATCATCCCAGAACATCAGTATCAAACGTACAAGAACCTCTGCAATATTTTCCCTCCAAGCGTTGTCCTTTCTGTGATGGAAAAGAATCCCCACATGACAGATGCACAACAGCTGGCAGCTATGATTGTTGCCAAATTAAGAACAGGGCGTTAGAGCAGTACAGCCTCTTTTGGCTAAATGAACCTGTACAGCACTTAGGACCCAGAGGAAAACTTACATGAAGGAAGAGGCCAATCTATTGTAAATATTTTCTACTAAGATAGTATAAAGTTCTGTACACAGTAGCAGTCATATATATGCTGAGGCACTATATAAAAGTTGATTGTATTGCAAATTTTAAGATTTTAAATATAGGGATTTTTAATAGTATTTTATAGGAAATGCATACCTTGCTGCATGGATAGCTCACTAAGAACTATAATGTCACAATCAGTGTCTCAAAGCTGTTACTACAAAATTAGTGTTAGCAATTATATTGCATGTATTAGTGTACACTTACAATTTGCTTATAAATACCTAATCGGCCTCTAAAAGTATGCTCTATACACACCCAGATGACTTCTAGGGTTTCAGCTTTGTCATTTGACACTGCCTACTGGCATCTTAAGTACTGAAGAAAAAGTAGATTTGCTAAAAATTAAAATTGTTTATAAAGGGAAAAACTGACTTCAGATTTTCAATGTCAACATGGTTGTTGATACTTAAATTTCAGAACTGTCCCTCAAGAGTTTGAATAACTATTACTACATTGTTCAATATGTTGGCTCAATCCAACAGAAGCCAAATACTTTATTAAATTAGGACCAAAACATTAAGGAATGTAAAGGCATGAGTGCCATTCAGTAAACTGAAACTTTAATTGTAGCTTCTCTCCAGAATCTCCTCCCAAATGTGCAGTAAGCAGCTGCTGGCCCAAATAACTAGACAAGCTGAAAATAAATTGTCAGTATTATGTAAACTGGATTACTCAACTTGAAGCAGCAAAAACTGGATGTTAGCATGGAAGTTCATCAGTAAGTGCAGCCCTTCCTCTGGGAGCAAGGATGGTGTTTGAGTGAGCCTGACATTCAAGGTGGCTGTACAAGATCATCTTCACAAAGGGTGGAGGGGGAAGGCTGCTTCTTGAAAAGAGATGTTCCAGTTTGGGTTTGTGGCAAAGCTGTCCTGGTTTTTGCTCTTCAGATCCACGCAAAGGTGTGCATTTGCCTCGTGAAGGCTTTTAGAGTTCCTGTTTCAACAGGTGAGATAATTTTGTGTGGCATTGTTTGCGCAACTGGTATCTTGCTCAGGGTGGGAACCTTTGTAGCTAAATGTCTCCAAAAGAGGCGTTTATTGGTTTTTTTAAGCTGCACTGACTGTACGCCCTTTTTTGAATCCACTGTATATTTCAGCATTTTGAACCATGACTAACTCGACATGTCTCGAGCTAGGACTTGTTGACTTCTACTGTAGTTTTTTTCATGAAAGTTGAGAAGGCCTGGTTTATGGCCTTTTGTTTCTTCATGAGAAGGTGTGACACTGCCTAAATGTTTCTTACTGTGAAACACACAGAACGTGAGGCTGCAGTCAGGGTTGTTTCTGGTGTTTTGATAATGGCTTGCATGCTGCTTTCTAGTTATCTGTTTGTCTGAGAAACAAAGTTTATCATTTCCTCCACTTGTGTTACTGTAGTGGTTGGTTTGATTCAGAATATCTTGTGGGCTCTTTATCATGTGCAAAATAGGTTCCTGTCATATAAAAAAAACCCACCAAATGAACCAACAAGAAACCACAATTATGGGTGCAACTACAGTTAATTTATTGACATTCGATAACTGTATCATTTCACACAGGATAAATTTTCTTGTGTTGGTACAGGTGATGTATATAATGACTATGTCATTATGTATCTGAAATGAAGTAACTTGAAGGTGATTCTGTACTTACACTTGGTGTTTAAAAATAATTTAAGTTTTAATTAGTTGATTTTTCTCTCTGTTAGTGGGGAAAATAATTCAGACACTTATAATAGCTGGGGGAAAACAGATTTAACTCTTGACCAGTTTTCAAAAACATTTCATATTTTTAATTTGCAATTAATTCTTATTCTCTTCTCTTGCATGATATAAGCAGCTGAGAGCAATGCCTCAAATAACCAGAAATGACCTTTTGTTTGTTGATACAAATTGTATCTCTTTTTCTTGATTGTATAAAAACTGTGTATAAAAAAAAATAATCTCTAGATTAACTTCAGTATTACATTTTCACCACAATGTTTGTGACACCATGTGTCACAGGGAAGTAGCCCATGAATAATTATGGATTTTTTTATTTAAAATGGGCACTTGTAGTTTATAGACAAACAGGGACAACTTTTCAGAACCAGGTTATTATGTGCACAAATACTGTGTGTACACCTCAAAGCATTACATAGGTATCTTCAGTCTATTTATTAAGCAGATACATTCTTGCACTAAACTTTATGTAAAAATGTTGCTGTTAACTCATCTGCATGTGTTTAAAATGTAACAGTAATTGCTATAGACCCTATTTTATTCTAACCAATTAATTTATAAATTATTTAGGTATGAGATGAAGTTTATTGTGCACTCATGTTTTCCATCTTGCATGGAATTAAATATTTGTATGCAGAAAAATGTTTGTTCCATTTTTCTCCATTTATAAAGATAAGCTATTTGAAGAGAGGATTAGTAGGTGATTTTGAAGTTTTCTAATGTGGAAAACTCAACAGAGATTTCTGTATGAAGTGCTGGGTGGCTTATGGAGATATCCATTTTTGTTGGATTTGTCCAGTCATTTTAATTTTCACTAACCTTTGTTTTACTGATGGAAGAATTCCTTTTTAAACAATGGGAATGCTGTGAGAACACAAACCCAGCATACTCTATTTCCCTAAGGCACTTCAAAGGCAAATTGTCTTATTCTGAGAAGCTGCTGGCATCTCTCGTGCATAGTTCCAGAATTGGCAGTGCAGCCTTGTGGAAATAACCTGCAAATTTTGTGCTTGTTTAGTCCTCCCTAGAGGCAATGCAACTTTTCTATGTGATGTAGTGTTTCCTGATCAACTACTTTAAGTGATAATTTGGTCATCCACACCTGTTTTCAGATATGTTTACAAGACAGTTCAAGACACTGACACATTCATTAATCTTCAGCGCATAAGCTTGGATTTCTTCTTACATGGAAGAGTTGATCTTATTAACACCTGATCATAACTGTCTATATTGTAAATATAAGACTTTGTATAAATGCTCTTTTTTAGAGCATGGTATTTAAATGTTTTTAAAACTGTAAAAGAACAGTTCTAGAAACTATATTTTAATAAAATCCATGAAAAAACAATTCTAGATGAGGGGGGAAAAAATTGTGAAGGTAAAATCATGGACTACTGCAGTTGATAAGAGCTGAGCAGTAGATTTTAGTGCTTTACTGGGGCCAGAGCATTCTCTGGGAGTTCTGATTTACTTCTCTTTCATCTTCAGCTATATTACTTTCACATAATTTGTCACTTAAAAGTGTGTAACTTTAAATTCATAAATCAAAAACCAAATGCTTTATGGGATGTCAGTCTAAATTATTTCATGGTTTTTGTACGAATTACATGTCAGTAATGTAGTAAATTGTACATGATTTCACTGCTGTTAGTCCTGTTGTTGTCATATTGAGCTGCAGTAGTTGGCTTTATTCATTTGTAGAATTAAACATTACTGTTTAATTGTTGTAAAATTTTATAAATCTCTTTGGGTTTTTTTGGTTGACCCAAATATAATGTAAGTCTTAATGACAAAATGAGTGAAAATGGATGTTAAACCAGTATGTGGTATTCTTAAATCTCTGTAGTGGTAAGTGGGCACTGCTCTAGTTGCTGCAGCATGTAATTTATTTACTAGCATGAGTCTGTTTAGCTTTTGTAAAAATGCTTTAGCTGTAAAGTTAAAAATAGGTGTGGAGTATGGTTGCTTAGAACAAGCAGAAGGAGCTTCATTGAAAAAAAACCAAACCAAATAAAACCAAAAACATCTAAGTAGGTGAGTTTCCCCCTACATACACGCATTATGCATTGTGGCATTTTGTTCAAATAATAAAGTTAAAAATACTTGGTGACATGTATGCATTCCTGATCTATATCAGCCCACAAACATTGGATTATTCTCATTTTTAAAACTCCACACTAAGGAGAAGGAACATGTAACATTTCTGTGAAACTTTGTTCCAAAGTTGAAGTATTACTTGATCTTGACTTGCCTAAAGTTGACCTGAAGCATCTGTCACAGTCCCCTCTGTGGTGAGCATTCAGCTTTCCCACTGCTCTGATTACCTATTGCTTGTTTGTGTGACAGGGCCCTCATTAAGTCTATTTCCTGCAATATTTCAACTGGAAAAATACAATTGCACCATCACATAAATTATTCTTATGCCAGTGTTTGGTTAGCCTTTCAAGAGTGATTATACAATATTGCTGATTTTGGTCTGTATTTAAAGTTTGTAAATGTATTAAAAGAATTGCAAGAATCTAAAAGAAGTATAGGTTATCACCTGTTCCCCTCCTGCTCTATGTAAATGTTTTGCACAATTATTTAATAATATGAAATATGTTATAGTTTATATATATATATATATATACATAATTTTGCTTTTTTAATAAAACTGAGAGCCATTGGATTATTTGTTTTTAGCTTTTTATTTTTCAACCCTCTTTAGACAACACCCCCCAAAAGCTTTTTTGCTCAAAACAACTGTTGCAGTCTGTCCAAGTTATTTCTTGGGGGGGTTTTTTGCTGATTGACTGAAAAAAATCCCAGTTTTTTTGGGTGGGGTAATGGCAGATACACAAGGCAGTAACTACAGCTGATCAAGGTAGTGTAGTAGTAGTAGCAGCACAGGATTTTACCAGATGCACTTTCTCCAGTGAGTAAAACAAACTGTTACAGATGGCACAGTGTGTGCCAGCAGCACACATCCCTATTTGAACTGCTCTGCTTGTTTGCAATAGAAAATACAGTAATTGAAGTAATTTCATACTCAGCTAAATGCAGTAATAAAGGAACAAATCCCTTTCACTCAAAATTTCCTAAATAAGCCTAATTAACTACTGGATAAAATAAGTATTTCTAAAAATACTTTAAAAGGAAAGAGCTTCCATGAAAAATCCCTCCTAACAGAAAGTTTATTTCCTTTGCATTGGCACTGCTTGCTTTTATAGAAGGAAATATGCAACATATGTTCCATTTTTGGATATGTGGTAACAAGCAACTGCAGTAGAGCAGGATAACAAAAAACTAGAGAAGGAATAAAGAAATAATATTTACATTCTGGCCATCCAGCTAAGCCTTTACTTGAGAGCCAGTGCAAAGCATCCATGAAGCTGCTGTTCTAAACATGCATTTCAACCCCTCTGCAATGTGCTGCTGAAGTTCTATGTCCCTTTTTGTATCCCTTCTCTTGATGTGTTATTCCTTCCACTTAGTAAAACCCAAAAACTGCTAGAAGGACTCAGAGAAAGCCTCTGTTTTACCCTCTAGCAGATGCACTTAAAAAAATTCTTACTGAGGAGTCCTGCAATAAATATACACTTAAACTCCTGGGGGTGTTGACAGGTAACTGCAGAAGCCTCTTTAAGTTCCAAGAACTTGTAATACAGGTAAAGAAAACTGAATTTAGGAAAAACTATCTGGAAGCCATTTTTCTCCACAACTTTGCAGCAAGGTACTAGTTCAGTCCTTTTCTGCAGTGATCACACCAGCTCTCAGCAAACACCACAGTGTTGGTTATGAATATCAGCAAAATCAGGAACAGAAGTAACATGAAGCAAAACACTTCAATCAAAAAGAGACAGTAGTGGCTTCAAGACTATCACTTGAAAAAACATCGTGACAAAAACATTTCAAAGATATTTATGTATCACACTGAGCCATGCTCTAGCTAGGATCGATCCCTGAAGCTTCATGTGAAACTGCAGACAGGTGAAAACTGCAGCACGATCTTATCCTGGTGCAATCACTCCTCCAGGATAGTACCAGCATCAATGAAATAGGAATGTATTAACAGTCTCACTGATGAGGGCCAGAGGACATTTCCCAGAGTGAAAACTGGGAAACAGCACCCAGGAGCAAGGCTTGCCTTCACTCAGTTGTATTTATTTATGAAAAAGTTAAGGAACATGGAGGGATTCCAAAATACTCTTAACTCTATTTGGCAAGCTTCAACTGGTTAAGCAAGACAATGGTCACTGTACATGTAACTAAAAACACAAGACCTTTAAAAAACATTGATTTTACATGGTAAAAATCAATAAATCACAGCAACAACAACTTCTCCTGGAGTGACTGTTTTCCCACCACCATTATTAGATCTTCCATGAGACTTGTGCAATGCTAAAAGCCACAGAGCACTCTGCTGCTGTCTCAGAAAAGTTGAAGGCCACTTTTTATTTTATGTAAGTCGTTCTGGGTCCATAACAATCCTCCTGTCATGGGAATATTCAATTCTGCAGAGCTGTGAGGAAGAGAATAAAGCACATTAGCAGTGTTTAATCTTCTTCCTTCTGCCTTGGGGAAGTCAGACCACCTTTCAAGACCACATGGCAAATGGAGGAGCTGCTATGCAAGGGAAATAAGAGTAATGAACAAGCTGCCATTGTAGTACTCCTGATGAAACCTGGATTTTTTCCAGGCACAGCTACAGGAATAAATTAGATTCTGCTCCTTTCTGTTTGTGGTAGCAACAGGTTTTCCTCATGTTTCTTTCTAAGGTTTTTTTTAATTGGCTTCCTGCCAGGCTGTAATCTGAGGGGAACAAACTGTCTGCCCCTTTCCCCACACAAAGAGGTGCAGAAACAAACAGATGTCACTTTTGGCCTGGTAGGTGCTTTCTCATTTTCTACACGAGTATTTTCTAGTAATATCAGTTGCATGATACATTACTGTTCAAAAAACAGTCTGAAATTTATGAAACTGGCTTGTAGCTTTTTACAATTAATATACTATCAGTCTTCACCATGACTAAATCATATTTCAAAATGCAGTCTAGGGCATCTTCCTCCAAAGGAACAGGATGTTACTGATAAGGGAAGGCCAATAATTTGATGCCAGGGAGGACAACCAGGAGGATGGAGAAAAATAGAAATCCTTCTCAGATTTGAAACTGGAAGCTTGGGATCTGAACACAACTCTGAATATGTGAAAATGTGAACATGTGTAAGATTTCTTCAGTGAAATACCCCAGGCTGCATGATTCTCAGCTCTTCACATTGCTACTGGATTGGGCCACCAACCACAGAAAGAAATCAGTGATTAGAAGGTTGTCCCATCGAGTGTTAAGGAAAAAATCTACAATTCATTCACATTCTGAAGCATTTCTTGGATTAAAATAATAGGAGATAGGTTTATATGTATGTGATGAAAGTGATTTGACAGCTTACAATATTCAAGTTCCTATGACTTCAATGTGTGAAATAATGACCCTACTGAAACATCTCCAATGAGCTTCATTTAATAACAAAGGTGATCTGACTAAAGCTTTATAGAATGCCCCTGTTATTTCCAGGACAATCTGTGTTTCTTTACTGAGGTCAGATCTGCAGCTCTAAATTACTAGCTACAGCTCTAAAAGGTCACTGGGCACTGCCAACATATTGAAGAACAAAGCCCTGGGTAATAGAAAATTCAATTTTCAAGCCTGCTGGGGCTGTGCTGATACCTGCTAAACAGCAGTATTTCATAATGCTTGGAATGGTTTCTTTTAAAAAAGAGCAGGAGGAGTGAAGATAGCAATATTAGAAGGTGGCATTCTCAAAGGATACCATTAGGATTAGGTTTAGAGACAATAGTAGATATTTGAGTCAAACTATTTAAATAGAAATAAAAAGGAAATCTCAACCCTAATTTTTCACATGGTATATTAAAAGGCACAGAGAGAGAAATGCATTTCATGGTTCAGGGGCAAAGTCCCACCCACACCATTACTCACTTTGTATTGAGAGGTTTCCACTCATCCCTCACTGGCTGATCAAGCAGGGACATCATAGAATAATTATCCAACATGAGACCATCAGGGTCATCTGTCTGCCCTGGGAGTTTCCCAAGAGGAAAGTCTTTCCATCGTACTTCATCTAGATAAAAACAGTACAAAACCAAGAAGTCTGAGTTTCCCAAAGGGATTTTTGAAACACAAGATCACCCTCCTCCACTCCACAAATTCTGCCCCCAGCAACACAGCCATTCAGCAAATGATTTGCACCAATGTCACAGAAGCAGAGGACAATTTTGCTTCTTTTTTCAAAACATCCACCTCTAACAGGCTGTCCACATCAGCATACCTAAGTCTGTTCTTTTCTTTTTTTACTTGAGAAAATTTCCCAGTGAATGAAGTACAAGAGTTCAGTCTTCTAGTGGCTGCTTTTTTTCCTTTAAATGTCATTTTGACTCCAACTCCTCTCCACCAACCTCCTCCTCCTGTGTCTGAGTCCCTCCATGACTCATCCAAAATTCTTAGCTACAGAGACCTCCAACCCCAGTGAGAAAGTACAGCTACTGTAACAAAGCTAACAAAACACTGGATATGCTGTTTATTCCTTCTAAAACCCTGTCTTTCTCCTTTCTTTTGTTTGCCACCATGTCACAACAACCATTTTCCCATAGCATGGAACTTAGGTTCACAGACAAACTGTGCTTTCAAATACCCCCAAGTCTGACAAACAGAAGTCCAAGAAACATCCATATTTTCTTCACCATTCTCAGCTGGCATATATGCTGCCCAAGCAGCTGGATACACTGAAATTTTAAACAGTTTGGAAAAGCTTAATAAAAAAATAGGACAGTAATAGCATGCTCCTGGAAAACACACTCTCAGTATTTTATGAGCTTAAGTGAAATTACTCCTGCACATAAACAAAACACTGGAAAACCCACATTTTTCAGTAATTTGGCATTTAGATGACTTTGAAGCACAGTTTAATTGTGGCCGGCCCCAAAGGGCTGAGATGTGTTTGCATTTCAATTAACATTTGTCAGTGATGAAGACTGCCTTAGAGTCACTTTTTACCTGCAGTGATCTGCCAGGCAGAGCCTTGCAGTGCTGCCCTTTTCTCAGCAATGGCCACCATGGTATCAGCAAGTCCTTCCAAAGCATTTGCTTCAGTCACCATCTCTTCTTCCTCCTCTTCCACTTCCTCTACACCATTGTCTCTCTCTGGCACATCTTCTTGTTTCTCTACAGTCTGCCCTTGATTTTTAACCTGATTTTCTTGCCTGGCTCTCCACTGTAAGCTCTCTATAGTATAAATTGGCTGTTCACTGCCATCTGAAGAGAGGCCTGGACTGGACAGAGGGGCACCTCCTTCTGTGTAAATGGAAGCAAGATAGAGAAGGTTCTTCCGAGAAGCACGTGACAAGCGAGGTCTCATGATCGTGAGGATCCTGGAGAGGAAAAAGGGCAATGAAAAAGTCTTAAAAGGGTTGATAAATCTTCATCTGGAGTCTTTTTTGCTTTTAAGTGTTTGTTTTCTCCAGGACAGCTGGGTCACATAACTCACCTAACAGGCAAAATCTCATTATGCCCTGGTCAGTGGATACTGGAATACTCTGTGATTAAAATTAAGGACTTGGGATGCTTCTAACTGAATTACTGCTTTACTGTTTTCTTGTACAGCAGTTAGCTTTACTTGTATAGAAGTCAGGAGCTGTGGTAAACTCTTATCACCTCAATAAGGTCACATCTCTACCAAGTCACTTTGCTTCTGAACAGGTTGCTTCTTTAAATACCTCCCCAGATAACTTCTGCTTTCATCTGAAAGGTGCAATCCTTTAAAATTCTTTTCCTTCTTTGTGTGTAATCAATGGAGAGGTGAACAGCAGCAAGCATGGCTTGACATGCACCTCTTACAATTTCTACAAGATGCAAAGAAAGGCAAGGGAATGCAGCTATAGCTCAGCAGATCACTAGGGAACCAAAGCTGTTACAGAGCACTGTTTGCTGTTCCTTTTCTAGGTCACAGCATCAAACTTACAGCTGAAGAAGATGTGGGGTTGCCCAGCAGGGAGCTTGCAAGCAACTGTCAGTCACTCTTATCCACTGCAAAGGAATTCTATGGAGGAAGAGCTCCTTCACAGACACCTGCTTGTTACACTGTTGTTTTTTCTTCCCTTCAAAGAAGATAATGAAAACAACAGGATGCTCAAAACTCGTAGAAAATATACCCTTCATCCCTCTGCATTTTTACTAGAACCCATCCTCAAATAAGCTGTCATTTTAACCCAAGTGCACGACCAGATGTACCAACCAAATACAACATCAGGGTTGTTATAAAGGACTTGACAACACATGGACAGCTCAGGTAGCTCCACCAGACCTGAGCACAAAGCAGTGCAGACATTCCCTGTGCATGTCACAAAAGACAGGAAAGCCATAAAGTGTGTTTGAACAGGTAAATGCAGTGTACTGCATCTGGGACCCAGTATCATTCCAGGTAGCTCTGCAAACAGAGGATTTAACAGCTGGGAACCAGCAGCATTCAGGGATCTTGCTACATCACAGATATGCTCAGCACTGACTGAAAGCACCAAATCTTAACCTATGACTGCCTGAGATACTGCCAGAATCTTTGTGCAGACCAGAGCAAAATCTTTGAGCCAGACCAGGAGACGATAGAAGAGGCACCAAAATTAAGGGGTGCAAACCTCTGCAAGGATGCACAATGTCACAGTATAAAAACCCTGTTAGCAGAAACCTGTGACACTCTGAATAATTAAGGCCCTTCAGTGCCCATCTCTGGAATGAAACATACAGTCTGCCAATTTTACCAGTTCTAAAGAGTCAGGAACTGAAAACAAAATATTACTTGTTACATGTGTGTAAGTTTAGAAGGCATAAAAGTCCTGTAATAGGATCAATAAAAGACAGCAACACTATTTAGTATCTTATAAAGGCAGGTTTCTGTTAAGGGAGAAAAGAACTGGGAACAGGGATCTCATAACACACCACATGTAACAGCAGCACATAGCATATAAGGATGTTATTTCCTACAAGTATTGATATCTGGAGAAATTAGCACTTAATGGCCTGATCTTTCCTGTGAGAGATTTGCTTTTCCTATCTTGAGGAGGCTGCAGCAAACTTATCAATAACAATTTCAATTCTGTGCTAAGAAATACATGACATGCACAAAGTGCAGGTGAAAAGTCTAAGAAATGCAACAATAAAAGCTTTTTGTTCACATGACAAAAGGTACTCATTAAGTATAAAGCTCCCACCACTTTTCCAGTACAGTTTTACACTAGTACAGAAGAAACTCTTATGCTTTTTTAAACACAGAAGCTGCAGACACACTCACCAGCGTTGACTTTGGCAATGCCAGTCAGCAACTCAGAAATCCAGTTGATCAAGAAATGAGGCCGGAGTTCTGAAGAGTCAGAACATTCCTTCAGCTCTACAAACATTTTCTCTATTAGGATCTGTGTAAAATTTCGTGAAAGGAGGCCTGACAGCAAAGGCTGCCAAAAGCAGTAAAATGCTGGGGGAATTTTGAATTGCCCTACCTCTTTATTTGCTGCAATAAGAAGAAAAAAAAAGAATCAGATAAGCCAGAAATTTGTGCTCTATAATTTTTTTATGAAATACAGGTGTGACACTTGCTTCAAACTAAAGAGGTTTGTTCTCAGATCACTGATTCCAGGATATTTCCTGAAGTTCTCACTGAAACTATTATTTTTCTTATGCTAGGCAAGTAAAATAATTAGCAATTTGACAGTTAGCACATGGAAATTAGTAACACAGGAAGATCTATCTGTTTTGCTAATCCCTTTCCAGTTTCAGTTTATTTCACACATAACTAAGAGCTACTCTATCTAAAAAAATACTGCAAAGAGAAGATTCATTGAGCAAAGCAACATAAAATCTCAAGAAGCTTTAAAATTTTTCTGCAATTATATAGTCATAGAAATTTGAGAATCTTTCTTGCAAAGTTCTTTGGCTGTGAAATAGGGAATTTATTTATTTTCATTCCTTCTAGGTGCCTAAATATCTTGCAAACAATAAATGCAACTCCAATATGGGTAGCATATGCATAAGATGCAGCTGGTGAATGAGGTTCAAAAAACCCCATCCATTTTGATTTGCTTCAAATCTTCAGTGTAGAAGAGAAACTAGTGTGAGTTCCTGAAATCAGCAAGTATTGCAGGAAAGGGTAGAGGTGCAAGCTTGGAAAGATGTTTTGGCTAGATATTCAGTGCTGAAGAGTTATCCTTCCATCCCAAGAGATTTATGCAAAAGCAGTAGCTAAGCATGGCCACAGGGGTTCTGGAGAACAGGGCAAAAGATGTTTAAGAACCCAGATATACAAAAAACATGCAGCCAATTACAGATTTCAATATAACGAGGAAAGAAGACCAGACTTGGTCATAACACCATAAGATAAGAACATAACATAAGAAAAGCTGAGCATCTTCTACTTGGGTGAAGCATAAAGCACTCACCTTCATACTTGATATTTAGCATCTTCAGACAATCCATCTTTGGGATGAGAAAGCCATCACTGAGAAGAGCTTCAGCCACTGTTGCCCTAGAGCAGAGAGACTTATTACTGCCACTTATTCCTTTATGTTATCAAAACACCACCTGCCCCAGCTCTGAAACAAATCTGACTGCCAAACACCTGGAACTGTGAGGAGGGAATGGAGAAATTTTTTGTTTGAGAGATCTGGTAATGCTGTTCTTGTATGGCATATATATTTATATTTAAAACATCAGGAGTTACAGCTCTTATCTGTGACATGATACTCTTTCCCCTCTGCAGTTACACCATTTAGATTTCTCAAAGCAGGTCAAGATCTCCATGCAAAATTATATGGTAATAAGGAAGTCTCAACACACTAGGGTCCTAGAGGATCTGTAGTAATAGAAAGATAAAAAATATAGAAAATGCCAAGTATTGCCCTGCAGTTTTGAAGAATTCCAAAGGTTCCTGTGAAATCAAAATCTCTGCAGGATTGAGCTTTTGAAGAGCTCAGCCCTGGGAGTTTTGGGAGCTTTTGAAGACCCTGAAGATGCTGCTTGCCTTGGGGCCAGCATCACTAAGTCTGGGACAACACCTTGGAGACCCCCTGGCACAAGGACCATTGCTCATTAGCACACATCAACAACTCAGTCCTCAAAGAGGCACTAATTGCTTTCTCTATGATCAGCTACAGGACACTATGAAAAGGCAATTTAATAGGTCTACAGCCCAGTTCAGCTGTAGACCTTTCACCTCAGCTCTTTGAGACATACCTGTTTTCCTGCATCAGGTCTTTGATCTTAGCCAAAATCCAGTCCAATTCTGAAGAGGAATCAGACCACAATTCTCGAGACTTGGAAAGAGATGGCATAGCCTGCATAACCTGAGTGAAGGAAAAATTCAAGCATTAACAGAAAATACATTCCCATTACAAAGACATTATTGCTATGACAAGAAGATGCACATGCCACCTGTACTTCATCACCAGCACCTGAAAAAGTTCACAGATATTCCCCTTTCTTGGAATCTCCAATAAGCACAGATCTCCTTTATAAACCTGAACAGATCTCCTTTATAAACCTGAACAAAGTGCCCACGTTAGGACCTGTCAAGAGCTCAAATTCCTTGTTCTCTGTAGTGAAGTTTTCCTTTGGCAAGCCATGTATGACAACACTAGCAGACAGACCTGAGCAAGGAACTAACTAAGGCAACAAAGGAGAGAAAACATATTGTCCAAAAAAGAAAAAGAGAATTACTGAAAATGTTGATCATCAGAGTCCACTTACCCGGAATTGCTCATTCTTGTAAGATGTCAGAACATCTCTGACTTTTTCTAGAAATAAACATAAATATATAATTTAAGCAGAAGATCAACTATGTGAGGGAATTTTGTATCTAAGGAAGCTGTTTAGTTTTGCCAAATTTACAATCAAGGAAGGCATTGGTGAAACGAAGCCAACAATTCTGTTGAGACAACACACTGAAGGCTCCCAAAACTCCCAGACTTATCCAGCAACATGAATTTTCTCAAGTGGGGCTGAACCATGATCTCCATATTTTATCACTAACAGTAGCCAGAGACAAGTAAGTTGGATAAACACAGACAAATAAAAACCAAATTTCTAGATTAGTGTAGGAAGAAATTGTTCCCATATGCAGTTTATGTTCTGATGCACATTTGTATTCCTTGTACTTGGCATTTAGCATCAATTGGAGCAGCACTATAGCAATTCACAAAGTGCAAAAATTTGGAGAAATACTGCCAAACCAGTCAGTAAACACCAGGAATCCACCAAAATCCAAAGAGGAATCCCAAAACCTGAGCTGAAGGTATATCTTTATGCTAGAAGATGACACATGGAGACTGCTTTCTTTAGCATATCCAATCCCTGTATCTGCTGTTGTTCTAGGAACACCTACCATGGAATTCCTTGTGCTTCTGACAGGCCTCACGCTGCGGGGTTTGCATCTCCCATGCATCACCATCCCCATCTGCATTTGCTTCCACCTCTTCCTGCTCTTCTTCCTCATTCTCATCTTCTTCACACAAGTTATTGCCCAGCTGGCGGCTCCAATACATCTTTCGTAGCCAGTCCAGCACAACATCACAACCTAAGAGAGAACAGAAAACGTCTCAGTGAGGATTTCTTTGAAATCACAAATCACATCGCTAAAAACACAAAATACTCCATTAATGAAAATGTGAACAAGTTTAAAAAAAACCCAAACAAACAAACAAAACCCCCAAAACCAACCACCAGAAAGAAAAAGCCCAATCCAGTATCACGGACATGGTAACTACCCATCATTTTTTTGGGGGGAAAAAAAAAGATTGGACACTGCTATGGCACTGCACCTTGCTCAAGCTAGCTCAAATTTAAGCAGCAAGTAGGTTGCTGCAGTGGCATTCTGATGAGAAAATGAGTCAACACTTTAGTATCACCATGGTTAACACAGCATCTACAACAATAACAAATTTTTTTTTGTGCAGGGACTACACTATGCATACAATAAACAGAAGGGAAAGAAAATGCCTCTACTTCCATCAGCATTTTCCCAGTTCAATCTAAGGACCATGCTGGAGATTATTTAACTGGATTCTTAAGCCTTAACCCAAAATTTCCAAGAGTCTCTTCGAATGCTATGAGCTGGTCATTCACTCAGGCTTGCAGTATCCACATTTCTCCATAAATGGGACTTTTTAAGAGTCTTAGGTATCACTAAACCATCAGGAAAAGCTTCTACCTATTTCCCCAAGACGAACCTCCTGTGCTGTAAAAAAGAAAAAGCACCAAACTGTTGCAACCAGCTGTTGTTTTGAGTAGGATAGCTGTTGTTTCAGGGATAGGAGAAAGCCTCTGAACGTTTACCCTGGAGCCACAGGACACAGCTCAGCTATCCCGGCAGGGCAGCGGCAAATCCTCTCAGTGTGGTATCACAACTCTCCCTGCCAGGACAAGCACACTGCCTGTCCTGCAGCACCCCAAAACGGAGGCAGGGGTGCTCCCCTCAGGTCCTGCAGCTCTGGCACTGCCACCCCAAGCGTGCCCCAGGCCACCCCTCCCAGTGGCAGCCGCTGGTGGCACTCACCCTTGCGGCACAGGGCCAGCCGCGGCAGCTTCCCGTGCGTCAGCTCGTGACGGAGATCCACAACCCACACGGGGATGTCCGCCTGCAACAACAGCCAGCACCTGAGCCCTCTGCTCCCACTGCACCTGCACAGCTGCAAGAGCCTCCAGCAGGTGGGAACAGCACCTTCCTGGCCACTCCTGTGCTGTAGCTCCCCTGCCAAGATCCCCCAGCTCTCCGATGCCACTCCTCCTGTGGCCAAGATCCCTACAAATACTTGTATTTTAGAGTTTAGGTCCTTCAGTGTTACATGCAACAAGAGATTTCTTTTTAGACAGAGGTGTTACGTGTAATTTAATGTAACTGAGAGGCAGTTAAACTACATTTAAATGGGTGAGACATTCTGGATAACTATGTATCAAAGACACAAATAATATCACGTATAATACTGAAATTTACACTGTAATTTGCATGCAGTTTTTTGCAACTTTCCTGAGGACAACTACCTTTAACTATGCAATACCTTTGCTTTTAAGCTTGATCAGTTTTAAAAAGTGAGAAGCAGAGCTTTTCTCAAAAACCCAGGAAAAAAATAAAAATAAATTCATCATTCTCACGCAGGGGCACAAACATATCCAGAAGAGTCTCAAACACTGTCTGTCCTTCACTGTCAAAACTTGTTCAGTCCCAGGTATGGTGTTCAGTGCAGCTGGCAGTAAAAGGACTCAAGTTGGTCCTGCTACTACAATTACAGCTTGAAACTTTCCTCCTCCATACATGAGTGGAAAAGCTCATCTGAATAAAGAGACACAAGATGAAAATACCTGCAAATGTGAGTGTTTTGATGTACAGCCTTGCTTGTCAAAAAAATAGGATTTGCAAACCTCAGATTTAGCTCTTTTTCCTATCTCAAGAAAGCCAAGAAAGCAAAACTTGTGACAGTATGTCAAGTGGGACTACACACATGTAAATCAAGACTTTTGATCACATGTGAGGAAAAAACCTTTAATGATCATCAGCCTTTGTTACTCTTATTGTGACTTCAAAGAACAAAGTTTTAGATCCAGTTGCAACAAACCTGTTTAAAACTTTGCAGCTGGAATAAACAAACATCTATATCTGTTACTTTGGTTACAAAAGAATGATCCCCACAATTTCATTCACTCAGTGTTGTTAATAACCTATAAATTATCAAGCAACTCTTATTAAATAGTTACCTCTCTCGCTAATTGTCTCAGAGGAATGTTGACCATCTTCTGTTTCCTTTCTGTGATCAAGTTGACAAATCTGCATGCAGGTTACAGAAAAAATAAATTACTATCAACAGCTGCAGAGAAACTTGGAACTCCAGAGACAAACTCCCCGTGTACTATACAACCCTGTGGTCTCAGAGATGCAAAGTGAACTCAGACAGTGGAATAATGACATCTGTCCAGGCCTTTCTCTCAAAGCACAAGGGTCTTGAGAGCCCTTACCTTACAAGAGCCAGCCCATAAGAGAGGATGAGCTCGTGTGACTTCAATCTGCCAGATGAATCGAGGACCTTACAGCGAATCAGTTCTGCCGTGGAGTCCACTGCAAGAGGCATTTTTGGACCGTACCTGAAGGCAAAGGAAAACCAGGTGAGCAGGCTCACACAAATACACTCACCCTGTTAAAAGTGCAGCCTTTCCACTACATTTTGTGCTCTGTGGTACATAACAGCCTAAGAAATGACATGCTGAGACAGCATCAAAGGCTCTTTCCAGGACGGTTCTATTGGAACAGAGTGGTTACACGGTTACTCCTAAGCACACGTTAAATGAATATTTACTGATACGCCAAGCACGCAGACAAGATGCTTTACCTAGGCGGGTCTGGTGTACGGATGCAGCAGAGGCAATTTAGGAGCGCTGGATATGCTCCCTGCCTCGAGCAATCAGCCCGTGAAGCAGCGGGCATGCAGGGTCTCTGCCCGCACTGCTCCCACAGGGCCCCGTGCTCCCGGCATAAGCTGCGCGCCCGGAGCCCCCCGCAATGAAGAGGGAGCGCAGCAGACGGGGCCCACACAGCCCCGGCCGCGGAGCTGCTCCGGCGGGGAGCTGCGCTCGGCTCCCCGGCCGGGCCCAGGGCACAGAGCGGCCGCTCCAGGGACACACGGGAGGCCCCGAGACCCGCCCCGCTGCCCGCGGCCCGTACCGGCTCTTCCACGCCGAGACGCGGTCCAGCGCGTCCTGCTGCAGCCGGCTGTCGCCGCAGTACAGCCCCACCATCACCTGGTCCCACTCCGCCCGGCCCCTCCACGCCACCACCGTCCGCAGCGGCTTCGGCCGCTTGCGGGCGGGGGGCGAGCTCGGCCGCTCGCGGCGGCAGGCCGGGCCCGCGCGGACCGCCATGCCGCTCCTCGCTCCGCCTCCCGCGGCCGCCCCGGCCCGGCCCTGCCCGCTTCCCGCGCCGCTTCCGCTTCCCGCGCCCGCCGCTCGCTGTGGGTGCGGCCGCCTGAGGCGAGCCCGGCCCCGCGGGTGCTGCAGGAGTGCGGCGGGGCTGGCGGCAGCTTCCTCTGCGGCCCCCAGGGCTCGGGGCAAGGCGTCCTCCCCGTGTGCATGCGGGGAGCTGAGGGACGGCGAGGTGTGTCCTGAATCAGGGCGAGGGAAGCCTTGCGAGAAAGCGCAGGGCCGTCCCCTACAGCCGCACCGTGTGCCCCATAATGTTTGGTGTCCAAACGCTTCTTGGGCTTTGTCAGTCTCGGTGCTGTGACCGCTTCCCTGGGGAGCCTGTTCCAGGGCCCAGCCATCCTCTGGGTGAAAAGTTTTTTCTTAATAGCCAGCCTAAACGGCCCCTGACTCAGTTTCGTGCCATTTCCTCGAGTCACTGGTCACGAGCGTGAAGAGCTTGGTAGCTGCCCCTCCACTTCCCCTCACGAAGATGTTGAAGAACACAATGAGGTCTGACCTCAGTCTCGTCCAGGCTGAGCAAACCAAGTGACCTCAGCCACTCCTAAGGCTTCCCCTCCAGACCTCTCCCCTTCCTCCTGGCCCTCCTTTGGATGCCCAACACAGCACAGAGTACTCAAGGTGGGGCAAGCACGCTTCTTGGTGAAGAACTTTTTTCTGATATCCAACCTAAACCTCCCCTAACACAATGCCAGGCCATTCCCTTGGGTCCTGTCCCTGGTCACCAAAGGGAAGAGATCATCCTGCTCCTCCTCTTCTCCTCAGGAGGAAGTTGTAAATTGATTGAGGTTTCCCCTCAGTCTCCTCCAGGGTGAACAAAGTGACTTCAGCTCTGCTCATCCACGTTCCCCTCAAGGCCCTTCACCAGTTCTTGACTTTTATGTAACAAAGTCACTAGGCTACTAGACAAAATATCTACATGGGGTGTTTTTGGCTCCAAAAGAAGTACATAGTCTACACCACTCAATACCATTTTAATGTAATTTACTTATTTGAGGCATAGATATAAATTAGGAATATTCCCCTTTTAACTGGATGGTCTTCTTGTTGTTTATATAGCAGGATGATATGCTAAGATTATTTTGTTTAGGAAGTAAAAAAATCTGTATACAATATCATTTAAGTTTTATTTTTCAGTAAAAAATTACTTCATGCATGCTGACCAGTCCTGCTAACTTGAACTGACCTGTGAATCAGCATGGAGTAAATACAGCTCCCCCTCCTTTTTCATGTTCCCAGCACTCCCCAGTGTGGAAGCATGAGGAGTTGCTTGTCATGGAAAACATCAACACAGCTTCATACAGCACAGAAGTGATGGGGAAATGGGGCCTGTGCTTGGCAACATGGCTTTGCCAAGAGGGTGAGAGTCCTTCCCTTCTCTGTCTCATGGAGTCTCTTAGTTGTGTGTTTCCCAGCAAGAGGAGCAGTGAATGATAAGGGAGAAGCCCTGCTGCCTGCTGGTATTACCCATCATGAGAGCAGTTTGTGGTGTGGTTCCCTGATGACTCCAGTGCAGCCCAGGAAAGGAAGGGGCTTAGGCTTTTCTGTGCTTATGACTGGCTCCGTTGGCCCTGCTGGGGACCTGGAAATTATAGAATTATAGAATGCAGTGAGTTGGTAGGGACCCTCAAGGATCACTGAATCCAACTCCTGAGATCATTGTCCAAATGAATTTTGAACTCAGACAGGCCTGGTGCTGTGACCACTGCCCTGGAGAGCCTGATTCCCAAAGATGAGCTAATTGGTCTGCACAATTTACCAGTGGGTGAACCCTTACAATTTATCTTTGGGATTATTAAAGAGAGGAAAACCTCAACCCCTCATTCAGCAAAGCATGTGAGATTGTGCTTCATTTTGAGTGTGTCTGGGAGTGAAGTACCTATTTAAGTGGGCTTAAGATCCCAGCTACCTGGTTGGAGCAAAATCTTCTCATTTATTCTGGACCAGGGTAGACTCATGCTGGGAGATAAATGTGTGAGCATTGCTGTGGTAGTCTTTCTCTCACAGTCCTGATTAGATGCCTCAGGTAATAACATCATTAGTAATGATTAAGCCAAAGCACCCATGGTTTTAATGCAGTTTGTATCAGCTTGTCACTGACCATAAATAACTACTTGAGTAACTTGGAGTGGTGAAATCACATCTTTATGGTTCCTGTTCCTTCTGCTAACTGCTGTAAATTGCACTTTACAGTTGCATCATAGAGTAAGTCCCTCTGACTGTATTTTTTTCTAAAAGGTTTCCTGTCTGCCTGTTCTTGAGCTTTATGAACTGGAAACCTGCAATTTCTAAATGCACTGAACAGAGCCATGGTACTCTTAGAAAGACTTTCCATACCCTAGTAGTTTTACTGTAATGAGTGTTTCAGGCTCATCTCCATTTGGGAGATTTCTCAGCAAAATTTGAACTGTCGGTGTTGCTGATGCTGCATAAATGGAGAAAACAGACCATAGAAATTGCAGAGCAGAGCAGGACAATCTCTCCCATGCCCAGCTGGTGATGCTGTGCCTGATGTCCCCCAGGACACGATTGGCCTTCCTGGCTGCCAGGGCACTGCTGGCTCAGATTCAACTTGCCATTGTCCAGGATCCCCAGGTCCCTTTCCCCAGCACTGCCCTCCAGCCTCTTGTTCCTCACTCTGTGCATACAGCCAGGGCTGCTCTGTTCCAGTGCAGAATCTGGCCCTTCTAAACTTCACAGAGCTGGTAAATGCCCACTTCTCTAATTTGTCCCAGACTTTCCACAGGGCCTCTCTGCCTTAGAGGGAGTCAACAGCTGCTCACAATTTAGTATCAATGGCAAGGCTACTTAGTATTCCTTCAAGTCCTGCATCTGAACTTTTAATGTTGAAGAGAACTGGGCCAAGGATGGAGAGCTGTGGAACCCCACCAGTGACAGGTCTCCAGCCTGATGCTGCCCCATTCACTCCAATTCTTTGTGCCCAGCTTGCGAGCCAGCTGCTCACCCATCTCATAACGTGGTTACTCAGCTGTATGCTGGACATTTTATCCAGGAGGATACTGTCAGAGACAGTATCAAAAGGTTTGCTGAAGTCCAAAAAGATTACATTGGTTGTCTTTCCTAGATCAGCTAGGTGAGCTACTCTGTCATAGAAGGAAACATGTTTGACAGTCAAGACTTCTCCCTCATGGAGTCATTCTGCCTGTGACTGATGCCTGAGTTGTCCTCCAGGTGTTTTTCAATAACTCCCAGAATAATATCTTCCATTATTTTAATGGGCACTGAAGTGAGACTGACCAGCCTGCAGTTTCCAGGGTCCTCCTGCTTGTCTTTCTTGACAATCAGGACAATATTCACCAGCTTCCAGTCAGCTGGGACCTCTCCAAATTCCCAAGACACTCAAAAATCATGGAGAGGGGCTTTGCAATTACATCAGCAGCTCTGAGAGTTCTTGGTTGAATCCCATCAGGCCCATTAGATTTGTGGAAATCCGTCTGGACCAGCAGATCCTGCACAATTTCAGGGTCAACTGGGAGTTGATCATTCTTGCAGTCATGGTCCTCCAGCTCAGAGCACTGAGATCCCTGGTGTGTGCTTCTTTTACATATTTTCATTTACAGAAATCTTCTTCAATATTTGCAGTCTTTCTCATCTCAGACTCCCTTCCACACTGCTATAAATGAGACATGCTCCATAAACTCCTGCAAAATGCTGATATCTGCTCTAGACTTAGCCCCTCCCAGGTACTCCTTAATGTTCCTCCAACCTGGAGCTACTTGTGTGCACTCTGCTAACCCAGTGCAATAGCAATGAGCTGGAAGTATATCACAGAATCACAGAATATTCTGAGTTGGAAGGGTCCCACAAGGATAATCGTGTGGAGCTCTTAAGAGAATGGCCCACTCGGGATCAAGCACACCACCTTGATGCTGTTAACACCATGCTCCAACAATCTGAGCTAATGGCAGGTTCTGTAAAGGCATGGAAATGTAAAATACCCTGGAGCCAATTAGTCTGTTTTACCTCGCTGAAATCCCTTGTCTTCTGGATACCACCTTACACCTTCCTCCTCCTTGCCTTTGTATTAACAGGGTGGGAAGGACACGGTGTCTAACACTCACGCTGTTCATCACTGGTACAAGCAGGACCTGAACCCTAGCACCCTCCCTTGCCTCTGAAACTGAAACTGAAAACTGATGTTTGCTACAGATTGTGATACAGACTCTGGGTAAAAGTCACTTGTATCCTTGCTCTGACCCAAGCCCTGAAAATGTGGGCTTCTCCTCCTTGAAATCCATCAACCCATGGCATATATTTTTAGATGTGCCTGTGCAGCAGGAAAATTCAAAGAAAACTTTGCCAGGGAGATCTTTTCTGTGACTCATCTGTTCTAGGAGGGGAGAGTTTCTTTTTCATGTCTCAGCTGGGAGCGGTCCATCCTCCAGTTGCTCAGCAGGCCAGTTTCTGACGTGTTTCTGAGCAACTGCACTAACAAAATGTGTGGGGCCAGAGAGGGAGCACTGTGCTCTCTGTCAGTGATTTGAGGGGAATAATCCTTTTTTTAAATATGCCTTTCTGTCTCCCTCCCCCACTTCCCTTTTTCCTCCTTCAGTGTTGCCACCTTGTAGTATTTTAATCAGAGGAAGCAGATATATCAAGGAAGTCACTGGCAGGGGCGAGGTGGGTGGGGGGGGGCAGAGAGGAAGAGGAGGAAAATCACATCACAGCCCAGTCTGCCAGTGTAAACACTTGATGATTTCCTGTTATTGTAGCCTAAAATGTACCATGACATCATTTGCAGGCCTCCCAGAATCACCCAGAAGGAGGAAAAGCCAGCATTCCCAGCCCGCCCCCAGCGTGAATCCAGGGGATTCAGACCCTATAAGGCAGTGAAGCTCTGCAAGCAGCAAAGATAGTGTTTCGAAAGCTTTCTTGTTCTTGGCAATGTGGAAATTTCACAAACAGGAAAAACTGCTTTTACTTTTCCTAAAGGGGAACCGTTTATGCCTCATGAAATATTAATGCCTTGAACTACAGTTACTTTAGAGGCAGAGCTGAAATACATGAAATGTTCTTAGCTGAGGACAAACACAGGGAAGCCCCTCACCAAAATCACACCAGATTATCATTACCAGACATCTACTTTTTTGTAATACCCACTTTCATTCCAAATCGCTCTACACACAAGGCAGTTTAGTCAAAAGTTGTGGATTATATAAAAGAGTACAAAATGAAATTAATCTGATAATTTTAAAAGGTAAAGCTAGCTCTCAATATAGCAGATATTGCCAGTGAAATGTTCTTCCTCCATTTCTGAGCATTAAATAAATTCTTGGAAAGTGAAGAGCCAAGCTCTGTGGAGCCTAGATACACAAACTATCCTAGAATTTGACTCAAAAAGTCAGATTTCTGTCTCAGTTACAGTAAATCACTCAGTCTGCACCACTGTTGGGAGGAACGGAATCAGATTCAGTGAGATGGGCTCTTATTACTTTTATTGAGAAGGACAATAACTAGGCTGATTTCACAGCACATCCTTCAGTTGAAATCTGTTTGGGCAGACTTTCAGATGACCACAGTGGGATATCTGCAAAATCTGGGTTTTTTTTTCCTAAACAAGGTTAAAAACTTCATAAATCTTTGGGCAGACTTTCACATGATAAAGGGATATCTGCAAAATCTGGTTTTGTTTTTTTTTTTTTTTTTTTTTTTTTCCCTAAACAAGGTTAAAAACTTCATAAATACAGTACTGTATATATAATCATTTGGACTCATACCCTCCCTTACACACCTGCCAACTGCCTGACGTGTCAGTAACTGCAATGTAACTTTTTGTTACTGAAACAAGAGAAACCAGTGTTTTCGTGTTATAGGTAAGGAAAATGAGACACTGAGACTAAATGAACCTCTGCTCTACAGAATAAAATGAATTGTCTTAATCTGGATTTAAACCAATCCTATGCCTCCAGATAGTATCAGAATATTAGATTTGTTTTACCATAAAGTAGACTTGAAATTCTGAAGAGAGTCAGCCTAGAGAAGAATACAAGCAAGTATAATAAATAAAACACACCTGCGACTGATATTAAAAGGAAACAGAATGGTCTTGCAGTTTACTGGACAAAAAGTAAAATAATATATAAATTTTGCTGGATTTACTGGAATACAAAAGTGGGCTGTTCCCCATGAGCTATTTTTGCATAGGAAAACAAAGATATTCAATTCCTCACCATGCTGAGCTCTTTTCAAAGCTATATATACAAGATGATTATCACTCATTAAGTAGTTTGCTCTTCATTCCCAATGCTGCAGGGTGCAGCACTAGGAACTGAAATGAATTTATGCAGAGCTGTGCCAGGACCCAGCAGTCAAGTGCTATGTTCTAATGACAGCATCAGGACCTTACAGACTTACACCCAGCTGTGCTGCAAGGAAGGCCCCAGGACAACCAAGTGCTCAGGCACCCTTGTGAGAGCTGTGGGCTGTTGGGGACTTGGATTAATTTCTGTTAATCTGTGCCATTAGAGAGCTGAGGTAATCGGGTGGTCTTGGCAAGGCAGGAGAGGAGATTCTTCTTCTAAGTACTGAACTTGCCAGGTCCTTTGTGCAGTTATCCCAGCTCTGGGATCTTTGCTGAGTCGTGTGAAAACTCGTGGCTGCACACTGAGAGGGGAGATGGCAGCAGGGCTGTGCCTGGCAGAGGATGGGTGGCCACAGCTTTGGAGTGGGGGACAGGTACCTGTGGAGCTTTGTGAGGTGTGAGTGTTCATCTAAGAGACTGGTTTATCCTATCAATATCAATGGGATATTGATCTGTGTGTGTGCAGGAGGAAATCGGGGTCATGTGCTGAGTCTGATTCCATTCCCACAGCACAGGGATGACTTTCCACATGAGGCTGCTTTCCCTTGGTGCTTACACACTGCAGGCTGCTTCAGTGCTCTGCATGGCATGTTTTCTTCAGGTGATTGTTGATATAGGTGGTCTTTTCTGCTAAATGTTTCCCATTTTGGTTTTATGGCATGATGTGATGCCATGTCTCCTGGGTCTGTGTGAGATAAAAATGACACAGTACTGTGATGTAGGAAGACTGGGATTTATGAGAGTTCTTAATACTTTATGACAAATATGAAATAATGTAGAGAGAAGATCAGAAAAGATTACAAAGTAGAATTTATGGAAGTTTAGGTTATGACATATTTGGGAGAGGAGCAAGGTGTGTTTGATTCCCACTGGTTTGTACAGGATTATCTCTTCTTATAGCCAGGGTAAATCACCCAGGAAAGTTTGACTCCTTTTTTTTGGGAAAAAAACCGAGGCAAAATCAAAGTGAAAGTGGAAAAGTAATCATTCGCCAGAGTAGTAAAGCCAGATTTAGGACTGAGTATCAGACCAGAAACAAATCTGTCTGTTGATGCAAAGAGCCAGTCCAGAGGTAGCTCTTTCTACCAGTAAAAAATGATTAAAACCATTACTGCATATTTTTTTTTGTTCCAGGAAGACAGATCAGACATCACCTGTCCATGTACCTATAGACTTCTGCCAGATCAAATCTCATCTCTGCTGAAGTGTTTTAGCATTAAAGCATGAAGTCAGCAAAACTCAAAATGCCCTAGCTAATCAGACAGAAATGTCCTGTCTGCTTCAGTCAAAAAGTTTACTGTCAGCAATACAGACCTGTGTGAATACAGTATTAATGTTCACAGAAAGACAGCTTGTGTGAAAAAAAATCTTCTAAAAGAAAATAAATACCTTGTTTGTATTTCATTACTCTACTTCCTCTAAGTTCTTTAAAATGGAAATGGTCAGAAAATTCAGTTGAAGGGAAACTGACACAGTACACATCTATGCTTTGGCATAGATTCAGGTGATTTGAACATATATTCTGTCCTCACACTTGGCCTTTTACATTCCCTGAAGTCAATAGGCAAGATGGGTTGCTGGTGGTCTGGTGATGTACTTCACCATTTTTTTATGTTGCAGTGGGGCAATACAGGGTTAAATTTTGTTTCAAGAAAGCTCAAGTTACCTTGGCAGGCTGTGCAGGTGGTGTCTGACCATGTGTTGGTTAATATGGAAGTGGATCTTCTTGTCTGTGTTGCTGAAATGAAATATTTACTTAATTGACATTGCTTGAAATCTTTACTATAAATTGTATTTTTATTATGTCTTTTCTATACTATACTGTATTTTAATCTATTTTTACTATAAATTGTGTCACTGTAAACATTGAGTTGAGGATATGATGACCAATGATAAGGACAAGTTTGCTTCTGTGTTATCCTCCACCTTGCTATTCTGTCCTACCTTACACCATCCTGTTCCGTAGTTATTTATGCTTCTGGAAGCATTCAGCTCCTACAAATGCATCCAGTAGTAGGATTAGTAGAAAATAGGAATGGACTTTCAAGAAACCACCTAGTACATATTCCTGTCTTTAAAGCAAAGTTAACTATCCAACTCCATATTTTCTGACAGTGCCAACCACACTGCAGGAAATTAAATACTAAGGTGAGCCAGTGGAAGCCCTTGGAGCTCTATGGCAAAGTGAGTTCAGTTTCTAATTCTGTCCTTCACTGTCTGTGGTGGTAGTGACAGGGTCTGCATGCCCAGTCCAGGATGGGGCCTGTCTCAGTTTCTCTGTATGACTGAAAACCTCTCTGGAGCAAATCAGCTCCAAACTCAATCAAACACCTTGTGCTGAGGTCCTGTCATCAGGGAAATGCAGGGAATATGTATGATGGGGAAGGGGAATATTCCTGGGCTTGGAGATCTCAAAATATATTTGAGTTTAAAAAACTAATTTTGACATCACTAGCTTTTATCCTTGTCATTTTAACTCAGGAGATTTTCTTTTCTTAAGAATGAAGAAACAGAAATGGGTTAAGTGAGAGAAAAACATTGTTTTAAAGGTAGAAGTCTGTGTTCCTTATGAAGACAGAAAAATTCTCCTGAAACTGAACAGGCATAATTGGGACTGACTGTCTCCTTCTTTGTGTCTGTGGCTGAAGACAGGAAGTTCTGTGACAGAGAACAGCCAAGAACACATATATCTGTGTATGTGCCTACCTGTCAATCTGTGATCTATATCTATCTATCTATCTATCTATCTATCTATCTATCTATCTATCTATGTCTGTCTATCTTACCCACTCACTCTGCTTGTACAAATATCCTAAATGCCTTAATTCTCTGCATTTTTTGTTTTGATCAGAGATACCATGTGTCTAACAAAAGCCTAAGAAAAATAAATTATGTCATCTCTCATGCCTTCATCTATCTGGGCTGGGTGGTGTGTTCTGGGTAGTGCATCATTGTGTTCCATTGCACGGAAAAAAATGCTGGGTGCAGAGAGTTTGTGTGGAGTTAGGCTTGCCCAGGCGTGCACTCCTCTCTCAGTCATGGATCCCTGACTGTATCACACCCTGTGATGTTAACAGGGTGGGAGGGAATTCCCTCCACTTGTGAGTGTGTCAGCTGAGTGGGAGAGGTAGCATCAGCAGTCCCAGATTAGACTCCTGCTCTAGGCAGCTTCTGCACAGTGAAGTTCTGGGTTTGAGTCCACTTCATGTTCTAGCATGAAACATGCAGCACTTACCTATGTGACATTGTCATGGGTCAGGGCTTGGTGTTCACCTTGAAAAAAACCTGATATTTGAGCAAGAGCCAGGAGTAATGCCATCAGTATAAAATGTTCCTGCATTGGAATAAAAATGGCTGGCAACTCCCTGTATATTTTTAAGGTTTCCGAAAATAGATCTAAGTCACAGGCAAAAATGAATGGAGCTGAGGCTTAAATGGAAAGAACGGGTAAAGGATTATTTGTCTGAAATGGTTAGTGCTGAGATCATCTTCCACATTACATGCCACTACCTGGAAACATGGGCCAGATTTCTTTTCCCTTTTTATGGCATTCTGAGCCCTATTTTCCAATGCATTTATTCGCTTGACCAAGTTTCAGTGCAGTGGAGAGAACTGACTTAGTATTAGTGTGGAGACTGAGAACCCCACCCCTGCTCTGATTCTGTCTGTAGGAGCTGGAATTCCTGGAGCACAGAGTCAGTCTTGGAGCTCTGGAGAAGCAGAAGAAAGTTAGATTATGCTCTGTGTGTGAGGGAGAGAAGGTTTTTAAATCTCAGTGTCAGGTGAGAGGGAAGGTCAGGGATAGTTGAGTGGGAGCAGAAGCTGACTGGAGGGTTAAATCTCTGGGGAGGTGCACTCCTCTGCTCCAGGAGGAATTTGATGTTACTCAGTGAAGCCTTAATGCATTTTATAGAGGGGAGAAGGAGAATTTTGAAGCCAGCTCCAATACTGCAGTTTGGTGCTAAACCCACCCATGTCTCTCAGGCATGGCCTGGGGCTGAAGGTGCTACTCTGACTGCATTTGAGACTGTCTTTCCTGGAGGTTACTGTCCCCACAGAGGTGCCAGCAAATCTGCATGTGTCCTTGCCTCCTAACTTACTTCTGTCACCCTGATCAAAATCTATCTTGCCAAAAATATTTGAACAGGTTCTATAGACACAAAAGCAAGTCTGGATCATTTTGACAGGTAAACATGCCTACATTAACAAGGAGTGTGGTGTAATTAGAGCAGATATGGAAAACAAAAGAGCTGCTGCTGGCTAACATTGACACTAAATGTGCTTCACAGTGAGATGATTTTGGAGTTGCTCTGTTCTCGTCCAATTAACTGAATGCTTGCCAACAGCTGGAGCATGATAGGTACACTCCTGGAGCACATCCAAAAGGAATTCAGTTCACCAGATATGAGACTGCACCATGATGGGAAACAAAATGCACTGAATTAGGAAATTAACTTCAAAACCAACCTCCTGGTCTGAATTAAAAAGCGATTGTAAATGTGACTTTCTCATGCAGTTGGTGGCTGAGAAGCTGGTAATCCCCAGGAGACCTAGAGGACAGTGATGATGGGGATGTGGGAAAACTTTTTAACAACTATTTGTACACTGGCACTGGGTGTATTTCTATGTGTGCAGAGTGAAAATATCAAACGCATGACCCTGACTTTCCAGCTGTTCTCAACCCCTGTGCAGCATGGACATGGACACTTTCCAAGTAGAGGGGCATATTTTACACCATTACTGTGCCTGAGGACACAAAGTATTAAGATTTGGAGGATTAGATCCATATTAATCTGCATCTGTTCTACAGCTTTGCAGTTGGAGGGATTTGGATCAGACTGTTGTGCAGTTTTTCCCTTTTTATGTATCATAGAGCCTGGACGAGAAAAACAGCTGTTATTCATGACCTGCTATCTGCCTCTCTGGCTCTTGATACTAGCAGTGATCTGAAGTACTTGAACTGAAACACCACAAGAGGCTTAAGGGTTGAAAAACAAGCATTGACAGCTCCAAAAAAAATATCCAGGAAAATAGTCTCTTAAATTAAGAATAGAGATTGTATGTAGGTGAATTTATTTATAAACCATTAACATAACATAGAGAATTTGCACTGTTGCCTGAACCCTTAAGATGACAACTTTGTCAGCCCCCTGTGAGGTAGCCAATCTTGTTATATTACTTTGATAGCTATTCAAAAAGAATATAAAACCATCCAGTTACCCACTGACACAGCTTGTAGGACCAAGGAGAGCTATCTGCTAGTCTGTTTCTAATCTAGAGGACACTACTGCCTCCACTATCTCCTATCATAACTGGATTTTCTTTGCAGCTGAAGGTTCCTGCTATTACAGCTCACTGTGAGTGTTGGTGACCCACGTGCCTTTGGGGGGAGTTTAATTTTAAATAGTGAAACTGCATGACCTGAAAATCACTCTCAGAAGTGGCTTCTCCCTGGTTCTTGCTCAGTAACACTTGATTTGGTCCTTCTTTGGCCTTTTTCACCATCTAGGAATGATTCTATATACAATTACTCCTGATTGTTAAGTGTTGATACCTTCAGCAAAGCCCAGTGTAAATGGGTGCCTTCCATACAGACTCGTGTGCAGTGGTCACCTGTATCAGAACCACCTGGAGCCTGCTTCTCACCCCCTGAGGCTGGACTGGCCATTCCCATTCTCTGGCAGCCATGGAAGGAAGTGCCTGGTGGCCTTTGTTACGTCCTCCAAGTTCCCAATCTCTGAGTCACAAAGGCAGTGGCCCTAAATGGTCATCACACCAGTACCATCAGCTTGGCTCCACACCAGCCATCTGAGGAGGCAGAGCAGGAGAGAGAGGGAAGAGAGGAGAAAACTCCCACAGAGCCTGTTTCTTTGGGGCACTGAAATTGTGAAGGTCTTGGCTGAAGACTCCAAATCACCTCCCTTTCTGCAGCAAAGCCTGTTAGTACTGCATGTAAACTACTGGCAGTCTGAGCCCTATTGGATAAAAAAAATTGCTAGATTTTATGTCTACAGTCTTAGAATTCTCCTGTTAAGAAAGTAAGATGGATGAAGAGCAGAACATCAGATTTTGTAAGATTCTGGATATTTAATTGGTTATTTGCCATCATGGTTTGTTACAGTGAGGCTTTGATGGTCAAGATATGTCTGGTGGATGTCCCACAGGTTTGTGGACTGCCTGTTGAGGAATACAGTTAGTGCAGGTAGCTCAGTGTGCAGACCCCAGTGCAGGCTGAGGATTGAGCTCAGGGACAGGAGGTCATGGACGGGCACAGGCTCTTTGCACAGTGGCACCAGGGCCTGTGGTGCCAGCCAGGTGAACAGACACTCAGAGACACAGCAGGAGCCCACGACTCAGAAGACCCCAGGCTACGCCAGCACAGACTGTGAGGATGGAAAAGTGCAGGGAGTCCTTTGTTCACAGTCCCTCCCTGGAGGCACCAGGACAAACTGTGGTAAAATTGCTTAAAACAACCAGAGGCCTGAGACTCTGCTATGGGAACCTGGGGTCAAGCTGGGGGGGAAAACTTGTCTGACTGACTGAGAGTGGGGTGTGTGGGGAGTCAAGTGGGGCCCCTACCAGGTCACTGGGGCTGCTTTTTGAGAAGGGGCTTTGGTCCCAGCATTAAAGTCTCTGGTGGTGGCAGTGTAACTGCCAGAGTGGCTGCTGAATTGTCAGATAAGGAAGTTTCCTCAACATGCCTCAAGGGGATAAAATGCAATGGGTAATGTAGGTGTTTTACGTTTTGCTTCCAGTATGTTTTTAGCTGGCCGTGATTACTGTAAATGCTTAATGGCCTCTGAGAAATACATGTGAGTGAGCATGTTTCCTTTTGGAAACACATCACACCCTCAAACCTATCAGAATAAATACCATTGGAGTTACTTTTTAGATTAGATACATTTTTCTGAAACTGAAAGCCCTAACTTGATTCTTCCTATCACCCACAGGAATAATTTTTCTTCACTGGTTTGAGGTAGAACAGAGCAATGGGATTTACTCCACCTCCTTGCTCTAAGGCAAAAGTGTCAGTATCAGTCTCCAAACCTCCCATTGTTCCAATTCTGCACAGACTTAAGGGCATTTCTACATCAGTACCTTTCACACAAACTGGAAAATATATTCCCATTTTTTTTTTTGTCCTTCCTAGTGATGTTATCTGTTATTTGGATTGTAAATATTTTGAGTAAAGTCCCAGAATATCCATGAGATTTCCCTTTGTTTCCCACATTGCTCCAAGCAGTACAAGACGTAGAAAGCATGAGCATTTTCTCCCATATGGTACAAACAAAGCAAAAATGAAGAAGAGACAATTCTAGCAGACGAGTTGTTCTTACATTTTTAAAAAATATGATCATTGCATTCATTGCACACCTTTTGTCTGGTTTGAAACCCTCCCCTTTATTCTCCTTCTGCACAAACAGCATATTCCCAGCACATCCCCAGACATACAGGAAGAGATGAGTGGTGTGGGCCATACAGTGAGTCATTGTTCCTAGTAAAGCCTTCTCCATGCTCCTTGCAGGGCTGTCACTGCCAGTGGGGGATTTATATGCTGGAGGGAATGAGGAACTAGGGCTTTACAAAGCATCTGGCAGACACAAATCCCAGGGATTTCCAGGCAGTTTCAGCTATTTCTGCCCTGGTGAGTGGACAAGCCAGGAGCTGGGACCAGACACTGCAATAAGTTAATTTTCTTGAGGTGGAAATGGGATCAGATGAATGGGCTCACAAATCCAGTGGCCCCATCAGTTTCAGCCCTGTCACTGCAGCTGCATGTGAATGGAATTATTTCCAGGCTTTTCACATCCTGCCGTCCTGAATGTGAAGTGCTTTCCCCTTTACCCCTCTCATCCTTCCAGCTTGAGAATCACTGCAAAAGATTACCCTGATTCTCAAGACATCAAGGTGTGACTGAAGTGATAGCGTTTGTTTGGGAGGAAAGATGTTTTTTACCCCTAAATACAATTAAACACTAAAAAGATCCAAGATCATCACTTACAGCAACTCATAGTGAACCTATATGCATTAATGTCTGAGCAGAAGAAAAGCAGTAAGAGCAGGAGAAGGAAGTTTAGCTGCTATTCAAAGACCTCAGAACCAGGCTGGTTAATTTTAAATAGAGTCCAGGACTACTGTGTGTTGAAGGTGCAGTTCTCATACTACAGTAACAATTTAATTTTGTGCCTTCCTTTAGTTATGTCAAAGCCATGCAAAGGGGAGCTCAAGTTATTCCTCATTAGTCAAAAAACCCATATGCTGTTAAAACAGCCCCTTGTTTAGTGCTCATGCTAAATAATTCTGGTATGTCAGAACAAATAATTTACATGTTCTTTCTGCTTAAAAGAAGCTACTACAAAAGGCTTGATGAAAATAAAACCAAGACAATAAATCCCCAATGAAATAGCAGACTCTTCCCAGGAGAATGCTTAATGTCATCCTTGTCTAATCTAATTCTGAAATACTTTAATATTATTTGGGATCTGAGCAGTATGGGAGTAACAGCATTTTTGAGGCCTTGGGTAATGCTACTCATATCTCCAGCCTCCTGCAAGGAGGACCTTTAATCAACTGCTATTTTACCCCTTGGAATTTTATCCTGAAGTCAGAGGGAGATTTAACTCATCTGCAGTTCTCAAGGAATTCACTGATATGGTTGTTCTCACACATGGCCAGGCAGGGAGGGCTCAGCAAAAGGCTGCTGGATGACACCAGTGCTCCTCAGCAGCTGCTAAAGGAAAGGTCTGCAGGGAAGGTCAGGTCTTGGTGCAGCACCTCCACCACAGGAATTCATCATGGAATTGTGGCTGGAGCGCTGTGAGGTTCAAATTTCAGATGTCTTGTTCTCCACCTCAGCAGTGGAGGGGAAGAGGAAAAGAAGAAGCTGGAGAGGAAGTGAGGTGTAGAGACTCATGTGCCTGTCACAGGATACTCTTTTCTTTCAAAGTGGCATGAATGGTATTTTGTTTGGCTATTGATAAGAATAATAGGGAAGAAGGACAAGAGAAGTGGCTGGGGTCAGAAACAAGTGTATGCTATGCTGAAGCTTTGTCTCGGCCCTTCAGACTCTTTGGGACTGTTTGATGTGGGGTTTATGACTTTCTGTGGACATGGCCAATGCCTGGCACACTCTATGTGCTTTGGATCTGATTGTTTCACTGACATGGGGATACATTTGCCTCATTAGCCCTCCTGTCATTAGCACTATGAAGAAAAATCTTAGGTCCCTGGATGTTAAATTATGGCCCCTTAAATTTGTCAGGGAAATAGCTAGACTTCTATCATTTAAGTTTATCACCTTTGCAATAAAGATTAATGGAATTCTCCAAACAGTTACTTAAGACTTATGAAGGAATGTTGGTATAGAACTTTCAATAGAAGCAGAATTGGGCTCTCCCCATCATATATATTGCCAATATAAAAGAAGTCTCCACAGTCTCTTGAATTTAGGGAGAAAGCTGACAACTAATATTTCTGGATCCAAATCTGGCAGAAAAATCACAAGCAAGTGACTTTATTATTCTGTATGTCTTCTGTGAGTATCTGTCCTAATATTTCTGGATCCAAATCTGGCAAAAAAAAATCACAAGCAAGTGACTTTATTATTCTGTATGTCTTCTGTGAGTATCTGTTTCTGTAGGAAATAAGTGTAACCAGTGTTGTTTGACCTTGTCTGAGAAAGTCTCAATGTAAAAAGGAGACAGAAAAGGAAGCAAACGTTTTGTAAACAGCCTCTTAGGCACCCTGTGACTTTCTGTGCAGAAAAGTTACACCAGTTTACATCAATCCAATTATATTCATGTTTTTTCCCAGGTAGGCATAGCATAGAGATTCTAGTTTAAGTGAAACCTGTATATTCAGCTGAAGCAAACAAAGTGCCTGGACCCCGTTTCCATCTCCTGCCAGACAAAAATGTTTAACAGATTTGACAAGAAGATACAAAGTCAAGGAAAACAATGGTATGTTCATATTTTCTTTAAAAATAAGGCATTACATTTATTTAATTTCCTTCTTCTGGACACCGTTAACTTTAAAAAGAAAAACTTCTAGTTTCCTGGGAGAAAATAGGACTTAGTATGAAAGTTATACTCAAAGTCCCAAATGAGATGAGATGGCTTCTTTAAATCCCCATGAAAATGGTGACCCTTGATTCCCTCCATCAGTGGTTGCAAAACAGAGATGGTAAGAGAAGCTCTGGTGGATGGCCTGCCACTGGTCCTCTGCTATTTCCATCCTTGAATTTGGTTGCTGATTTATATTCTGTGATTATGGGTGTGGCCTTGGAGAAGCCTTGAAGACCAGACGTGACTTGCCGAGCTTCAGGGAGTCACAATCCCTTGGGCTGTTGAAGCATCTGGAACTTGAGAGGGAAGATGTGTGCTAATGTCTTTACAAACAATTCGATGGGTGAAGGTATGGATATTAAAGTCTTTGAAATGGCTCTTAATGTCTCTAGTAACTTTGGGCAGTAGGTTTGCTGCAGATCCCAGATGGCTTGGCTCCTGAAACTGTCAAGTGGGTCTGCACAAGCTTGAGTTTCTGAACTTTGGGGTAAAATGATAGGTTCAAGGGGGGAATATGCAATAGGTGGTTCGCGAAGGCTGTGCCTTCCTAGACCTCAGCTAGAATACGCAATAGGTGGTTCGCGAAGGCTGTGCCTTCCTAGTGCCTCAGCTAAAGGGGAAAGGAAGCGGACAACGTGCAGCCGGGTGTTCAGGGTAAGAGGAGGCTGCACCCTCCAAAACCTCGAGAGAAAAAACCCTGGGGATATGTCTGCGTGTGCCAGTGGACTCTCTCCCTTTATTCAAATAAAGTTTCAGGACTCGTCTGCCTCTTTTACGGAGAATGGCTTAACACAGCATGATTTTCCTTACAGGCTGGAAGTGTACTTTTTAGTCAAACAGATGGCTGTGAAAACCTTGTAGAGAACAGCACATGGACCGGCCAGAGCACGGGCCGAGGAGCCTGGACTGAGCCGCGCCTGTGTGCGCACAGCTCTGGCTGACAAGGGCCAGAAGCATTGATCACAGGTCAGTGCTGCGGTCTTACTTCGAACAGCGCAATCGCCGACGAACTAGCATTATTTTCTTAAAGAACGCTTTTATCAAGGACCAGAACTCCCAACGATCCGCGCATAAACTTCTGCGACCGGGGCTCTACAGGCGCTACTTCATGGGCGCTGGAAGCCTCGGCTCTCGCACCGATGGGAGCGTGCCGCAGCGCCCGAGGCCGCGCCCTCCCGGGCCGCTCCGCAGGGACCGCCCGGCTCGGCCTTCCCGGGGCGGGGGCGCCGCGGCTCCAGCCCCGCACGGAGGCGGCCGGGCGGGGCCGGGCGGGGCCTGGCCGGGCGGAGAGGCGCGGAGTCCCGTTAGAAGCAGCGCGGAGCCCGTACGGATCCCCACCGGCGCAGGAGGAGCGACGGCCGTGCCCAGCCCGCCGGGAAGATGCCGAAAACGGTGAGTGCCGCCGGCGCGGGGCAGAACGGAGACCCCGCCGCGGGGTCCGGACGGGTGCGCGGGGCCGGGCGGGCGCGGCCTGGGGGCTCCTCCCGCCTGCGCTCGGTGCGCCCCGGCCGGCGGCGGCCGCCCCGGAGGGAGCGGCGAGGGGCACGAAGGAACCCCGGGGAGCGGAGCCTCCCTCCCGGCCGCCCCTCCATCTTGTGCTCCCCCGCCTGAGGGGCCGCGCCCGGAGCGCGGGGTCTCGGCGCGGCGGGGCCGCCTCTCCGCCCTAAAATGTCCGGCGGAGCTCGGCGGCGCCGCCCGCCCGCCCGCGTGTGCGCCCGGCTTGGGGGGGAGCGGGAGCGGAGCGGGGCGAGGCTTCCGAGAGCCGGGAGGGAGGGAGCGGGCGGCTGCTATGGCCGCCTCGTGCGCTCCCTGAAGAGGAGAAGTTGGGGTTTTCACAACTTGCAATTAGTCAGTTTGGGTTGCCAGGGAACCTTGTCCCAGCTTGACTCGAGGTATTTCTTGGCTGGGGAGATTTTGGTACTTTAGAAAGTCTAGTCAAGTCTGTACTTGACTCTGCTCGCAGCAGGAGTTTGGTGACTAATGAGGAGCATGGGGTTTTTCCATTTAATTTCTCCTGGTTGGAGCGAAAGAATTAGTCCCAGCCCTTCATTGATAAAACAGGAAGGAGCAGGCTGGAAGTCTCTGGATGTTTCCGTACCGGAGTGATCTGAAATGGCCTAAGAAAATCTAATGTTTAAGCTAAGAGTCTGTGGTTTACATAAAGGAGAGGAAAAAAACGAACCTAAACAATAACTCACCTCTGTGCAAATAGAAGTTGAAATGAAATCTACTGTGATTTTCTTCTAATAGTTTACTTGTTTTACTTTAGATATTGAATGCCTATTTGATTGACAGCTACTTTTCCTGATGTCTTAAATGCCATCTCAGATTGCATGGATAGCTAGATGATGGTTATTATTATTCAAACATCAGCATCTTAAAGGATATCAAACCTCAGCCTCTTCAAGGTTAAGACAGTATTTTCTTAAGCTTTAGAAAGGCCTTCCATCAAATATTAGTGATTAGTGAAGATTTACTTACAAAAAAAGCTAACATACAGGCAACAGGTTCAGTAAGGTTAACAGAAATAGCACAAGTCAGGGGACTTCTATGTAAAATGCTTGAGGCCTTTTAGCCAGGGCATTTACAGTCATGATGGGTGACTTTTTTAGTGTGGATCAGCCAAGAAATCCTGAACGAGAGCGGTTTGCGGGGCGGGGTTCCCAGCACCAGGCTGAATCCGAGCGCTGGCTGCGAGGTGCTCGTTGCAGCCTCCCAGACACACCCTGGGCTGGATTCACCTTCTCAGTCTGCTGCTTTCTGGTTTTGACAGAGCAGTTCTGGTTTTGACAGAGCAGTTCTGCTTTCGGAGCTTTTAAAAACTGGAGCAGATAGAGAAATGCAAGTGTTTTAGTGTAATGCTTTGTAGTGCACGCTGCAGGTTCTCCAGAGAGCGGTTCCAGTGTCTGTTGCAGTACAGAGCTGCAGGCCTGCTGCTGTATCAGCCTTTGGTTTCCTGCCCCATCTGCTCTAGTTACAGACCCAACTGAAATAATATTTGAAACATTATTTCTTGATCTTTGGTTTGCAGGAACAGGATATGCTGGCATAACTGTGTAATCAGTTCTTCATGTGAAATAAACATGACTACTACTGTGCTAGCTTAAGATTTGTTAATAGCAGCTTAATTAACAAAACAGTAAAATGCAAGACGCTTTCCTCAGTCAAGAAAAAAATCAAGGTCAAATGTGGGTGAAACCTGGGCAGTTAGATGTAGGTTTATGTGGGCTTCATCACAAAAATAAATCCATTGTGAAGAAGACAGATGGAGGAAGTGTTCCAGGGAACAGTTCTGGCTGGGCAGGAAAAGCATTTGTGTCAAAACTACTTGGTTGGTAGCTCTTATCATTCATCTGACCAGGCTTACAGAAACATGCTGCTGCGTGGCTTAAGCAGCAAAACCTGTTGAGTTCTGAGTCTCTACACCTCCTCAAGCTAGGCTAAATGTTAGCACATGTAGCTGGAGATTTCCATTTTGTTATGGGAGGTTTGCTATGAGTGACACTAGGCTGTGTAGCACTATTAATAAGAATCCAAGATTAACTCTGGTAACCTTTGAACTAGTGCACATGATTTGCTGTTGTGACATGTAATGAGGGGGGGTTTGGTTGCTGGAGGCTTGGTAGGCTTTGTAGAAAGTCCATCATGCATCAGCCTGCTGATTTTGCCATACTCTCAACAGGAAACCTTCCCTGTTTAATCTAGTGATACAACTAGATTGTATGGTTTAAATATGTTGTTCTGGAAAGTTTGTGAAGTGTGAACAGTTAAAGCAGACACCAAAAAGGGCACATAATTTCTCCCATGCTTTGTATTGCCGAGGGTGGAAGTAGTTGAGTGCTAAAACTGAGCTGTTGTCAAGCTCTGGCAAGTCTCTCCTCCATTTGTGTGCAGTCCATTTGCCATGGGTAGTCTCTGATCTCTCCCTGACTGATGGGTGCAAGGCTTCTGTTCTGGGATTCATCGACTGTTTTGCCTATGCCTGTGCCTACTTTGTGAATGGATGGGCTGCTGGATGTGAAACAGGAGCGTTCATCACGTGTGAGGTGTGTGCAGTTCTGTCACCAGGACTGGGCAGTTCTGTTTTGGGTAACATTGTAGAGAAAGGGCTTTAATGAAAGCCAGTCTGGTGAATACAGAAAGTTTTAGAAGGTAATAAGGGAAAAGGTACCAGTCCAAACTTTATTGTACCTTAGTTTGAAGCTGAGTGTACCAATAGTTATAAGGATCTTTAGGGACCCTGTCTGTAGTTTGAATTGATGGTCCTAATTCCCAGCAGGACTCAAAAGGCCCTAGAAATTTTTGTTTCTGTTCTTTGGAGCTTCAAGGGTCTGGTTAGAAGAAAAGTAACTGAGAGATTGAGGTGTGTATCAGGAGAGTCCTCTGGTTAATTAGTTTCTTGTGTCTGTGGCTACTTTCTACCAGATGCTGCAACAAGATGGCAACTATGAGTAGAATGCTACACTTGTTTGGATCATTTTTCTTCTTTTTTTTCTTTTTTTTTTTTTTAAACATCTTGCAGAATTTGCTTGATGTCTTGAAGGGGGAAAGGATAGTGATGAAAGGATAGTGACTTTAATAGGTGAGGACTTCTCTCCTGGTCCTGTTGTGCTATGAATGAGCTCTAGAAGCATTCTAGATGCTTTCTTATTTCATGACTGGCCCATTGGTGCTATCTCTTCCTTTCCTCTCAGTACAACTTGGGAAGCTTGGTGACACTGATCCAAGTTTGACATGTGTGCTAGTTTGATAGGCAAACTCAATCCATTATATGTTTCTCCTAATGCCATCAGTAAAGAGGTGTGTTTGTATGTTTCCAAAGACCTTTCTTTAGAAGGTTTCCCCTGTTGGTGATTTTCAGATGACTTTGTAGTTCAGAAGCAGCAATAGCTAAAACATGCTGAGTTTACAGTGGAAGCAGGTAAACCACTGAAACTGGGAAGCAGTGAATTATCTGCAGCTTTACACCTACCATGGGATTTTGCAAAACAGGAAAGGCCTTTGCACCCTAGCTTGTATTGTATTCAACAGCTTGGTCCCTAGGTTCTGCAAGAATAGCAAAGTTTTACTTCATGTCAGGTGAAGCAATTAAGCTTGACAGTGAGCAAAAGCTTCTGTTTGGTACTTTTAAGTCTTCTATATTAAAGTTAAACAGGGATTTTAAAGTACACCATTGATGAGAAACAAATACTCATGGTAAAATCTTCCTTTCTCATCTATGGCAAGCCCTGCCCCTGACAGGGCAAACCCGATTATTTTTAGTGGTTTTACACTGTTGCGAGCAAGATCTATTCCAGTGCCTGATCTGAACTGGTAGTCATGATCCAGTTCATAAAACTTCAAGGTGACAATGTTAGGTATAAGAGTCCTTATCACAAGAGGTTTTAGAAGATTAAACGTCTTAGTTGAGTCCTTTATTTAATTTTTGCCCTGTTGATTTGTTGCCTGAGGCAGCTGAGCAAGCTGCAGGTTGGTGACGTGCACTCAGTAAAAGGGGCCCCAGGAGAGCTTTAGGTCTGCTGCTTCTGCTGTAAGAATCCTATGGGGAGCAGGGTGCCTCCTACCAGGTGTTCACCATCACTTGCTTCTTGCAAATGTCCTGTCACCATAACGTCTGCAAGTAGCATCTTTTTTAAACCTTCAGGGCATTGCAGCCCTTTCCTTGGAGTGATTCTACCTCGTGTGATTAGTCACCCCTGAAGTTTCATTACAATTCTTGCTTTAGTCATGAGGATGGTTCATAAGATGTCTTAATATGGACTCGTTTATTTTGAAAGGAAATGGCATCTCTGTCTCTAGAGGAAACTTGGTTCAGTTGTTTTATGTAGAATGTCTAGTCTGAAGTGAAATTCTCCTCAAAAAGCTCACCAGGTCCCTAGCAGCTGCTTGAAAGACTGATGAACCGAAACCGAAGGATTCAGATACTTTCTGCTTGTGACACTGGGTGTGCCTGGGGACAGCACCCTCCTGGGGCTGCTGGCCTGGCCACCTCCCTGCTGCTCGATGGCTACTCCACAGAGAAGCCCCTCTTCCTGCACAGAGGTGGCTCTGGCTCTGCTCCAGGCTGTGAAGGAAACTGACTAAAAGCTTCCTCTGGCTGCGTCATCTCCTGGACTCTTTCCTGGCTCGGTGCAGCTCAAGCAACCTTATTTGGCTGACTTCATTTTTTTTTTTTTTCCCCTTCTGTGCAGCAAGAGGGCCTCCCTGAATTTGCACAATAAAGCTGTTATCTGTGCTTAATCACTGTTCTGAGAACTACAATGGGGTTTGTTTGAAAAGAGCTCCAAGATTTCAACTCCTTGGATCTCTATCATTCCAGTGTCCCGTTTCCCTTTTGTCTGTTTGCTCAGTGATTATACCAGAAACCAACTCTCTGCTGCTGTAGTCACACTATCGGAAAAGAGGAAATCCCTCTCTACTCAGAAATAATCCAGGACAATTAACTGATGTAAATTAAGAGCAGTAGTAAGCAGCCAGTTAATTGCTTGCTTTTCCCTAGGGGTATTTGGGAGCAGCAGGTATTTGCGCAGTACAGCCAATAATATTGAGTTAAAAGTTTGTTTTTATCCCATCTGAAACTTCCAAACTAGGCTGAAGTCTCTAGGTTGATGGAAGGCTACTCTTTCAAGCACATCTCTTTGTAACGTTCTTGTGGCTGTTTCTAGGTGGAGCATTCAAGTGTTTTGGAAGTTGTGGGCATAAACCTCACCCTTCTGAGTCCAGTAGCTAATGCTGACTCTTAAGGTTGTGTTTAAAGCAAATACTTGGTGGGGAGAGAGGAAGAGACAGTCACTGGCAGGCTTGGTGGTTGTAAGACCACGGGATCATCTACAACTGTTCAGGGGTTTAGAACCTGAAATTGCAGAAGTTTGGGCCTTATATTGACAAGAAACAATTATGGCTGCAGCAACTGTGGCTATCAATAGGTAGATGATCTAGTGCTGCTTCCTTCCTGTGCAGCTGTGAAAGGATATATTCACTTCTATGAATGTGTGATCCTCCAGGGCAGTAGTGGGGCAGTCAGAAACTCCTCGCCTTTGTATAGCAGTTTGTTGAACTTAAACGGGGAAAAAACATCTTTTGAAGATGTTTTTAAAGGCATGACTCCTGCAGAATGCTTTTTCCTAGTTGTTTAACATCTGTGAAGCTGCAGTAGTAGTTGAGGAACCTATTGAAAGATACAAAATGTGGGTGAAAGAACGTTGATCAGTTCTCATCCTATTGCCAGGCTAAGGAAGAGGAGTACTTGGCCGTGCTAGGCGTCTTTCCCTTTGGCTCTTGCTGGTTGATGAATAGCTATGGGAAAGGGCAGAGGAGTGCCCCTAAAGGAGGAGTGAATGAAACAGCTCTGAATCTGATCAGCTCCGCAGAGAAACATGTAATTAGGCAAGAATGAGATGACAGACTAGAAGAGGGAAGAGACACTCCTTTCTCTGCCAGCTGTGGTTCTGTGTGGAGTAAAATGAAATCTCAGAGTTCAGAAAGAATACCTGAAACAGTGAATCAAGTGCCAGACTGAGCTGTATTCTTGCAAATTTCGAGTTCTCTTTGTTTGTTTCCTAGATCTCTTTTGTTTGTTTCCTAGAGGAAGGTTTCTTGGGGACACAATGTTACTGTCCTGGACTGTAAAAACTTGCTTGTTGTAGTTGTTTTTTTTTTTTTTTTGTGGGGCAGTGGGGTGTTAAATTGATATTGGAGAATTTTGCATGCAACCTATTGGAGAACAGTTACTCTGCCATTATATACCTTCCTATGTTCTTGAGGTGGAATCATAGGCTCACTTTGGTTGGAAAAGACCTTTAAGTTTGAGTTCAGCTGTAAACTGATGACATTCAGCAATGAACCAGTCTTGTCTGTCTGTGTATCAGTGATATTTACTATTCTCCTTTGTAGGCCTTTATCAGAGCATTTTTTCCTCTCTTGATTGGGAATTTAGTTATGGTAGTGAAGTGACTTAGTACAGGAAAACCTGCCATTGCAATCTGATCAAGCACTTAGTCACAGCATTTAATAAATGTATGTGGTTTTATATAACGTAGGGTAATAAAGCATAGAATTCTAGGCTAACTAATGGGATTCTGGGCTTTTTCTTGACAGTTGAAAAGCTATGGCAAAGAAAAAGTTAGTCCAGGATTCCATTGTGCTTGGTTACAGTGCAGAAACTGAACTGCCAGAGAAATTATTAGGATGAAGTGTCAGGATGTTTGATATCTTCCATCCCCCAGAGGTGTGGCTTTTCATTCATAATGTCTCTAAGAACATCAATATGGCATATGTTTTATTTTTTAAATTCACTTTGCCAGAACAGCATACTCAGAGGGAAAAAAAAATTGGTTCCTCAATATGCTAAATGTCTTTTCAGAGGGTTTTGGTTGTGTATTTTTTTTTTCTCTGTTAAAATCCAGAACTGGCTATCTTCTTGACACTTGTAGTCTACAGGACTTGCAGAATGTCAGCAAATGGTTCTGAAGGCACACTGTAAGAAATAAGGCTGTTCCACTGCTGACAAATTCAAGGAATATCAGGCTGCCCAATAAAAGAGTTTTGTTGTAAAACCCACACAATGCTTGGTGGTCCAATACATCTTATATGGAAACAATCCTTTTAGTCAGAAATGATAGAGAAGGAGGGACTTGTACATATGTATTAAAAACAAGGATTTGCTTACAGATCATTAAATAGACATTTTAATGAAGATAACCCCTTTGGACTGGTTGTTTTTGCTGTGTTTGATGCCCCCCAGGGTGTGTTTTGCCCTCTTGTCTCCAAGGGCACAGTGTTGCTGACCAGCATTCTCAGATCCCTTTCTGCAGGGCTGCTCTCCTGCCACTCCTCTCCCACTTTGGACTTGTGCCTGGTATTACTCTGCTCCACATGCAGAATCTGGCGTTTGTTCTTTTTAAATTTAATGCCACTGATCAATCATGCTCTGAGTTATCTAGATGTCTTTGCAAGACCTGGTGTCCCTTGAGTGAGTCAGCAGCTCAGCCAGGGCTGGTATTGTCAGTACCTTTGCTAATGGTGCATTCAGCTCCTGCAATCCAAATAATTGATAAAAATACTCAGCCCTACTGCCCCCGTTGTGGAGACCTGGGGAGCATCACTGGTGACTGGTTGCCAGCCAGACACAGCCCCATTCCCTGCAGCCCTCTGAGCCCTGCTGCCACTGCTTCTTCATCCAGCACACTTTGAACTTCCTTATCTTGCAGCTGAACAATTTGTCCAGAAGGATGCTGCAAGAGACAGTATCAAAAGCTTTACTAAAATACTGAAAAACTGCATCCACCACCTTTCCTTCATCCATTGAGTGGGTGACCTTATTGTAGAAGGATACCAAGAGCCCTCCTTGGCAGTGCCTGATGACTGCAATGTCTTTTAAACACTTTAATGTCCTTTAAATGTCTTTCAGTAGCACCCAGTAACTTGGTTAATCTAATTACTCTCTGACTTCTAAAACAGATCTGCAAGAAAGCAAAATTGCCTGGAAAGCTGGAAGGATTAAAAGAAACCTGCTTATATTGTAGCTTATAGTGCAGCTGAGACAATAGAATACTTGGTGTTTAAGCAATAAAAACATGCAATATTGTGACGTGTTTGGTGTGTGATTTGTATGTGTTTTGTTTTGTTTTTAAAATCAGCAAAGTTATCATTTAGGAATGTCACTAGATTATGTTACTGATTGTATTCATATGTTCCTCTTAAGTTTTGACAGCAGTCATTAATGGAGACACTGCACAGCAGGCACAAGAAGGGTGTTGCTTCTCCAGTGTGTTGTTTGTTACTACTGTATGTTGCATCCAAATGTTAAGAAATGTCTGTGGTCTGTGAGATGAGATTGAAAGCTTAAGCATCAATAACTGTTTTGCCAGCATCTGTTTGTTTCATTTGTTCCTACATGTATCTCAATATTAAGGAGTCATAAAACCACTTTTAAAAAAGTGACTGATTAACTTAATTTGGTTTTTTTGGGTAGACAATGAAGGCTTCAGCTGAGATGTATTGAATCCAGTATCTGTCCATATTCAGTGTACTGTATCTACAGTTATCCTCCTATAGTGGAAGAGCAGGATCTGAGCTTGCCTAAAGAGAAACCTGGCTTCTTTTATTACTGAAAAATGTGCTCTTTGAGCTACTGGATTTTTGTTGCAGTATCTGTAATTTTCACTGAGGAACACTCAACATGTGAATTTGTTTGCATTGGTGAAGTACTGGAAGCAGAGAGCAGTAAAATGATTATGTTCTATCACTTCACTCTTCACAATCCCCTAGACAACCACAAGCTGCTGTATGAGCTGTTAGACATGACTGCTCATTTTGTGAGCTGCCTTAAAAACTCTGAGATTACTGGTAATTTGCACAATGGGGTCAGAAAATACTAGTATTACTAAAAATGTCAGGAAGTTCCAAGTCCATAGTTGGGACTGTGAAAGGCTTGAAGAGTGTTATTATTCAAGACCATAAAATGCTTTATCACTAAGCCAAGAAAACATTTTGATAAGTGATGTATTGGTCCTCCAGCCTGCAGCTCCATTGTGCTGATTTTGTTACAGAAGCTGGACTGTAACTTATTCTTTGCTGTAATATGAAGTGACATACTTTCTTTGTTGCTGTGCTGCTCCTTCACTTCAAAAACTATCGAGGAACCCCTCTTACTGAAGTTGGTATCAAAAAAATGCAAGAATTTACTTATATTTTTGGATTTGCTTAAAACACTAAACTGCAACTGAAATTATTAGTATTCTGACCCAGCCATGACAAACTGGGAAGCAGCCAGTTCCTGAAAATTAATTTTCTTACTCTACTTGTAAATGGCTTGCTGCTGCTTGTATCTTTGGCTCTGTGAAATCTGTAGAGACCAATAGATTCTGCACTGTTTACCTGGGGCTCTCTGTTGACAGCCATGCATGCAGAAGTGCAACTCTCAAAACCCCCAATTTAGGTTTTTCTTTTTCCCTTTATCTTGCTCTGTGGTTTGTTGCTAACAGATTCAAGGGTGACTGCAAGAGGCAGTGCAATGTATTATGCTCAGTTTGAATACCCTTTTGCACATCCAGCAGTTTAGGACAGAGATCTTTTTTTGAAAGGGGGTCCATGTCAGCATTTTCAGCTGTAAGAATATATCAGTATTGTAATGTTGTCTTGAATCTACCAAAAGACAGAGCAAATGGAATGACTGAGCAACTTCCAAATCACTAAAAGATCAGACCAATGTGATCAGTCCTTGCTTCAGCATGATGCACAGAAATACAATGCTATCTTACTGTTTGTTCTGACAATGGTAAATAATCAAGTAAAAATCTGACAGAAGGCTGCCCTGCTTCTTTGCTGCTTCAAGTTCTGACAGATTTCATGCAGAGGCTTTGCCATGAAGTGCTTTTACCATATTCAAATGACAGCTTTGATTTGGCGGTGTTTGGAAGGATTTGACAATAATTGTGATTGGAGAGGATTCAGACAGTCCTATAAGCCAAGTGATTTTGCTGCTCTGCCATTCCCTTAGAGAGAGATGGGTGATTAGATGCTTTTATGTGGATCTGTCCATTTCCACAACAAGCCTGAGCAGGAGTAGTTAGCTGCTCTTACTTCTCCCAGTGTTCTGGACAAGTGCAGTTAGGGGTAAGACATCTGCATGCAGGAACATTGAAGGAGCCCCTGACTTTGATCAAAGTTGAATTCATGTCTGCCAATCCTATGCTGCTGTACCTTAGCATATAGAAAAACCTGAAAACATAAAGCAGCCCTACAACACAGGTCTGAGTAAGAGCTAAACTATCAAGTTGACTTCTGAGTGTTCTTTGCAGAGGGCTGGTTGTCAGGCTCCCTGCCTCTCCTTAGTCTAGTTTACTGTTTGCTTTTTTAGGTTATATCTGCATGTATGTTGAACTGTTCAGGAGATGTACTCAGCATCTGGCTATTTACCTTCCTACTACCCAGCTGAGTTTCCCAGTTTTGACCTGCAGCTTTAGGAAGACCACTAACAGTTTGGCTTATCTGCATGTTTGGCTGCATAGAGATGGTCCATAACATCTCTGTAGAGGAGAATCAAGGATCCAGGTATTGAAACTGCAATTCATATAAGGAAGTTACTCTTGCCCACTTGATACAAGAAGTCTGTTTATGTTAATAAATCTTACTTGACCATTGACAGCCCTGGGCATTCATCAATGCATGTAGGTCTCAGGTGTTAGCTGAAGTTTACCAGGTTTTCTTTCTAAAACAGCCCCATTTCAAGCAGTGTATTTCATGAAGTGTATGAATGTGAAGCCAAGAGTGTGGATTTAACTGCAGCCTTGAATTAACTAAATGAACTTGGTTGCTTGCTTGAGGGCTTTGATGGTTTGCTGCCGCTGTTAAGTTTTGCATCAGTTCTCTTCTGAAGTTCAATAGAAAATGGGGTTAATGGCAGGTGTATATGTGGCTGGATGGCAAATCTCACTAAGGGGTTGTGAATCAGAGCTGCTGCAAAGGATAAAGCACGTATCCCTGGGAGTAAGGAACAAGAGTGGTTCAATAGCTTGGTCCATCTTGTTATACCCAAAAAGCCATCTTTCCCTTTCTGTTCTATGGCCTGTAGCAGTGTTCCTGTGTAAATGTAGAGAACATGACCAATGAAAATATTCTGTTGGAGAAAATAACAGAAGAATTATTCCCACCCTGATTCATCCTTTTGAATTCCTCCTTATGGTGTAGTTGTGGAGTACAAGAATGAACCCAGAGAAGTGATTGGGAGGGTGCAGGTTGTTCAGGATGGCTTCCTGTGGTGGTGGATACCGACACTGCAAGTGCTGGCACTGCTCTCTTCAGCTCCTGTGCCCCTTCAGGAGCCTTTTGGGACATGGGGTTCTGTGTCATGGTGGTGTAGCTACTCTCCTCTGTATTAGGAAAGCTCAGATGGAGCTTAAAACTAGATAGAGCTTAAAATAACAAAGACTACTTCAGCAATCACAAGCTGATCTTTTATAAACTGGACAGTCCCAACAGAACTATTTAAAATCTAAAATAGGTCAGTGGTGAGGGAAGCAAATATGGGTGGGGAAACTGAATATTAAAAAGAAGTGTAGAACTGAGCCATTTAGGGGAAATCCTGTGTTTTAGGGAACTGTGACCTAAATAGATATGAAAATTTAGCCAGACTAAATGAGACCCTGTACTGAAAGGAAGTTGCAGGATTTGTCTAGCGTGCTGGAAATGATAAAGCTGAAAATCACAGGATGATGAAACAGCTTTAGCTCATACTTGACTGTGCATGTAGTTAAATTTGGAGGGATGGCTCATAGTCTGGGCAGTCAGATCCCACAGTAAGACTGTGTTCTAGCTCCTAGAAGTCTGGCCATTGTTCAGAGGTTCAGTGAGGGCTGTGAGCTGGCCAAGAACTTGATGTGCCACACCCAGGCCATGCTCTGGGTGTCTAGAACAGGCAGCCCTGTGTTCGGCTCCCCTCCCTGTAACAGAGCTAAACTGCTAGGAGTCTCTTAGCTGAAGGCCAGAGAGAAGCACGTGAAACAGATAAGCTTGCTCTGACTTTTTATCTAAATGTGAGTCCTTTAGAAGGAAGAGCTTGGCCACAGCAGTTATCTTCATACTTTCTTCCCTGTGGAAAGTGGCTTTAGTGATTAGCAGAGATTTGGAGTGTAGCAATTTTATTTGCCCTTGATTCCAAGTGATCTCTGAAATATTTCTTAACTGCAGGTGAATTTAGAGACCTTTACATAGGAACTGAGTATTTAGTCTATTAGCTCATGGACTTCAAGTACTTACTGTACATGTGATACCTCAATGCAGGTCACACTTGTCTTGTTAGCATCCTGTCTTGATCTTGTTTTGAGCTTCTTCCAGCAAAGTAGATGCTTGTGATTTTGGCAGACATTCACTGGATGCTATGTTTGGAAAGCTCACTGGCTTTTTGGGAACATATCTTGGTTCCCAGTCTTGACTGATCAGCCCCTCAGACTGGGTCTTTGCAACCGTTAAACAGCTCTGGGAAATTCCCTGCCCTTGGCTTGAGGATGGAAGGGGAAGAGCTGGACAAAGGGGAGGTTGGGGTGGGGGGAAAGTTGCTTCCTAAGAGCCTTTCAGAAAACCTGAACTGCCTCTGAGGGTGGTAGGGAGTGCTGGGACTTTTTTGGTGGTCGAGTGACTGCAGCCACAGCCAGGACCGTAACACCTTTGTACAGTGCACAGCATAAGGGGGCACAAAACACTTGTTTGTAACCTGGAAGTAGGATTACCTGGGAGGAGCACACAGTAGTGTGAGGAGTGTCACCCATACCGAGGCTGGCATTCAAACATGCCCACTGCCTGCTAACTGCCCTGAGGCTGAAGAGCTTTGGCAAGGGATGTGGTTAAGGTCTGACATGTGAAATACAGCTGCCAACCCTACTGTTAGTGTGCAGAGCCCATAACAGATGTGTAGCTTCTCCAGAGAAAAGCTCTTCTAACAGGCAAAAAAAAAGGTGTTTACAAAACAAGCAACCTCCCCAAAACAAAGCCCAAAGCTGCACAGATTGTGAAAGTTGAATGATGGCAACTGCACGTTGCTAGATTTTGCTTCAAGTTTTACCTGCTGATCCAGATGTTGCGGAAAAAGGGTTGGGGATTTTCCCCATGGTATTTTAATTTCCTTCTGGGTTTTGACTAGTAAAGGATGTTCTCTCTAAGCAGCTCAAACAGCAGGTACAAAAATAGTTATTCCAAGGGCTTCTTCAAACTGACTCTAAAGAAAGAGAAAATGGCAATGTTAATTACTTGGAACAGCTACAGGAAAGCAAAGGGAGGTGCTTGAAGAATCTATTTATGGAAAAGGAAATGGCAAAAATAGAGGAATTAATCCATTGCACAAGGTTGGGAGTAAGTAGTGTAATAAGTGGCATACAAGTATCTGGTCTTGACCGTAAATGGGATCCACCCATGGCTGCTTCTACTGGCTCAGTACTCTCATCTTGCAACTCCTTTCCTCTAAATGAAACTTATTTGCCCTCTGGAGAGGACTGCAAGTTGCTAATAGCCAGGGTGTTCAAACACCATTGGTGGGAGGTAACTGGTTGAAAAGTAAGGAATTACATTTAAGTACCTTTAACCTGGAAACATCATTAATGATTTTGGAAGCCATGCTGTGTAGGCGGTGGGGGAATTTTAGTAATAGATTTGAATTAACAACTTCGTAGCAGACTTTGTAAAGCAGAACCTTCTTCCTGAAAAAGTTGCCTGCCCAAATCAGATCACTGATTAAATTGGGTAAATGATAGCTCCAGAGTTCTAAAGCGTGGAGTTCTCCAGCCCTATGGAGCCAGCATTGGCACGCCCTGGCTTTGAGTGCTTGTGCACTTATGAGTGTGTGATTGCTGGTGCTAATGAAGGAAGGTGTCTCCAGAGTGAAACATTGATTGTGAGAAAGCTGCAAAGCTGGGGCAGGATGAGTGAAGGCATCTAAAGTAAGGCATCTTCAGACACAGACCCTGTGCATGAGGAGCAGGCTTTTTTTGAGTTTTCTTGTGAACTCTGTGAATGTGGTTTGAAGGAGACCTAATTTTTAAGAGAAACTGTGCTTGAGAGTAATAAATCTGATTCTCCACCATTTGAGAGAAAAAAAAAGGACTTTGTAGTCTATATAAGGGTGCCTGAAGTAGACTCCCTGACTTGATATGAATAGCTGATCTCTGGACTGATAAACATGTCCTGCAAGGACAATCCCCTCCAACTCCCCTTAGTGATCCTCTGCTCAGGCCTCTCTGAGCACCAGGTATCAATCACATGCAAAAGAGGACTTAAACAGGAAGGTGGCTGTGGTTTCTCACTCTTGGTCTTGAGAACCAGATAAGCAATATAAGTACTGCTGTGTTGCTGTGCTCTGGAGGCATTGCCTTTTCAATGGCAGCAACTGCCTTCAAAGAAACTTTTTTTTTTTTTTATGGGAGCATTCCTGATTACCACTTGCTGGATGGTAGAATTTTATTTTCCTTCTCATCACTGTGAGATAAGCAGTACAAATTAACACAGGAATATTTTGAATTTAACAGTCAGACATATATACCAGGGCTCTGACACTACAGTATGACAGTTTATATTAGACTAAATCACTTGGTTTCCTTTTTTGAAACTGACCTTTAGCATTATATATTGTAGCAGAATTTTTTTTAGTTACAGACACACACACACAGAGAGACTATTCTGAGTTTGAGGGGACCCACAAAGACCCAAGTCCAGCTCTCAAGTGTATGAAGTGTATGGGGATTGAAACTGCAATCTTGGATGTTATTAGCACCACGCTCTAACCAACTGAGCTAATCTCATTAATCACCTCAGTCAGTTTCTTGTCTTTACCCTTTTCAAGAATTGGGGTAGGGTTTCAACCACTGGAAGCAATGACTGCTATAAACCTTGTCAGAAGATTCATGGAAATGCAGTTGGAATGGGCACAGAATTGGATCTCTTTGTTAGGTAAAGCAGAAATTCTCTGCTTTTCCAAGTTCCACATAGGAAAGCTTATCTTTTTTATGGCTGATGTGATGTATATGTTTTCCCCCTACCCAGTGTTTGTAAATTGGTGCTATGAGGGTGAGTTGTGCTGGAAGCTGTGGGCAAGCTCTGGAGCATCCCTTGGTGTCTCTGCTGGAGTGAGGTATTAAATGCCACAGATAACACAGAGCATGTCTGCCCAGACACTGCTGCTCTCACTCTTTCATAGGTGCTGGTGCCTCCAGCCTTTCTCTATACAGTTTTTGCAAGCAGGCTTCTCAAAGCTGTGAACTTTCTTGGTCTTGCAGGCTGCTGCTCTGGCCTGCTTCCTCTTCCTGTCCCCAGCAGCGTGGCTCCTGAACTGTGTGGGTGCTGTGGTTTGTTGCCTACACGAGTCATCTTGTCTTGCTGGGGACAAAGAGCAGTTGCTGGTGGTGGGGATACAGCTCTGGTGGGACTGTGCTCAGGTGTGGCTCTGAATCAAAGCTGGCTTGTTGCCCTGCTCCTTCACAAGGAAGGAATAAGACCATGTGAGCACAAATTTAGGTAGATTTAGCCTGAATTCTTCCTCGATCAGGCTTGTTGCTCACAAGAGAAGTTTGTGAAGCTGGGCAGTAGCAGCTGCCCCTTCACTGCTCTGTGTCTTCAGGCTCCATGCTGAAGTCATTAGGGATGCTTTAAAAGGGGCATTCCTGCTACAGGCTGTACTTAGGTAACAAACGTACTGCTCACTCCATAGGATGAGTAGTACTACTGGCTCACTGGTACCAGAAGTACCACGGCAAGCTTCCTCCTTGGGTGGTAGCTTTACTCAGATAGTGGGGTGGGATGGGAGGGGATGCCTCCTGTGGACTTACTGCATGGCCTGTGCTCCAGTCAGATGAGAAGTGCTGTGTCCCCAGCAGAGCAGGATGGAGCTGCTGGAGAGAGCTGGGAAGATCCCAGGAGCTGCTGGGAGGGTTAACCTCTCTCTGGTGTCTGCAGTGTGCTGCCTAGGGTGTCCCTGCTGCTGTTCTGTTCCCTGATGAGCTTAGAGGTATGAAAAGGCCCTTTAAGACTGCTGGAAGGGGGCTTGGTTAATTAAGTGTAATCCTTTGAGAAATTGCAAGCGCTTTCACATGACCCGATCCCAGCCTCACCCTGACACAGAGGAGCCAGGGCTGTTTCAGCAGGGTGCTGGCACTCGGGAAGGAGCCAGATGTCTGTGAGTATGGCTGCTGCTGGAGTGTGGGGCATCACCTCTGGTTCCCCTCCAAGGCACTGCACAGCTCTGCTGTCCTCGCAGTGGGCCCGTGCAGGCTGACCAGTGGTGGGAAGGGAAATGCAGCACTGCAGAGCACTCTACTCCACTGGCACGTTCTGAGAAACAGGGGACACTTCTTGTTAAACTTACTATATTGCTGCTGACCTTGCTAAAAAGCCAAAACTGGGCAGCTTTTTAGGTTATTGAGGTGCTTTATGAGATCTTAGTTAGTACAACTCCAGCTGGATTTGATGTGCTTCTGAGGTCAGACCTGGTGGAACTGGTGCATGGTATTGGTGAATATTTTTATGTGGAGTAACTGCTGGGTAAACTGGTGCCTGTCAGTGCAGGGGCTATAAAGGTTGGTCTGGAATTTCTTTCTCTTTGAGCTTGCTTCTTTTGTGTACCAGTCAAATTTGCAACAAAGTATAAGTTTTCCTTATGTTACTTTCTCCAGAAATAGTCCACTTGGAGGCTTGAACCTGGGAAGCAGGGAATATCTGAAGCTTGAGGCCTCCAGCCCAGCAGGGTATAGCAGCTTCCTTGCATACAGGAAATGCAGGGAGGAAAGAAGCTTTAGCTCGGGGTCAGGGTTTTGTAGAGGTCGATATTCTGTTGTGCTGACTCCACTTATTATTCTGACATGAGTTTCCTAGTACTCTATTCCTGTCTCAACTTACGACAAACAGAATTGTCTTTTCTACCTCTCGTGCTGCTCAATGCACTGGGGCATTAGCACAGGCACTGCATCCGTTACTGAGTGTGACACTATCAGTCCTTCCTGTTTGTCCTGCCGTATGCAGCTACACATTTTCATCTCAGGAAGCTGTTATAGCACACTATTAGGAGGATTTATTCAGAAACATGGAATATACCTGACAATTACTGTTGCTAGTAAAATTTATCTGGAGTCATAGTGGGCCAGAAAGTGAGACTTGAAGGTATATGGTCAATGTTAAAATACCTGAAAAGATGCTGCAGATAGGTGCCTGGTACCACTGTCTTTTAAGTGTTTCTCTTGTAGATTGCTGAACACCATGGCAGGAGGGGGTACTGGTGTCGTGGGCCTTTGGAAAGCTTTTGCTGGTCAAAGGGAGCTTTCTTTGGCTGCAGCTGCTCTGGGGCTGGAAGAGTCTCTCTTCCATGCAAGAGGATCTGTCTGTGCAGGACAGAAATCTGTCTGTATCACATTTGACAATACTGTCCTTGGCAGCAGGAGGCTCTTTAATGTGCTTTAGCAGTGCTTAGACTGGTGGAACTATGGTAATTCCCCAAATGGAGAAGAGGAAGGGTTGCTAGTTTTCTCTCTCTTTCCTGTAGCTGTTATGAAAGGAGTCAGTTAAGTATGGGCACTCTTTTTGGCATGTATTTTAAATTTGGTGAGTATAAATTTGCCTGTTGAAATGTGATACTTGAATGTTCTTGCAATGTGCAAAGTGGTGTCTGGAAGCATTTAATTAGTAGCTGCTTGTATGAGAGGATATTAAATGATGATGGAAAGACAAAAGACTATTTAGAGGCCACCTACTAGAATAAACTTCTGTGACTTTAGGATCCAAGTAGAATTTAGAGAGTTGCAGATATTTGCATGCTGCAGCAGGTATATTATTAATGCTATGATGAATAAACTAAATTAATTGCTTTAAACAGAGTTTGAGTATAAATTATTGCCTTAGGATAGTATTTTTGATAAATCTGTTCATGAAATCTAGTGAACCTTCTTAAAACACCTCCTAAGTGTTGAAAGTTTGAGAGATGTTGAATAACAGAATATTTGGAGTAGGAGGGCAGTATACTTGGGGATGAATGCTGCCCCTAGACCTTGTGATTGAATCACGGGTGTACAATGTCTTTCTCTTGCACATCTCTCAGCAGTGTGTGCCTTACCTGTCTGGACTGACAGAGCTAAATTTGTATACGCTCAGAAGTCCAAGTCAGATATCTCACTGACTTTTTTTCTGTTTGCAACCCAAATTATAAACATCCCAAGGCTTATGCCATCCCTCAAACCCAGGAAAATCTTATTAGATGACTTAGAAATACAACATCTAATAGATTAATGCTGATGAATCTTGAGGCTTTTCTTAGAATAAGCACTGGTAGCAAACTAGATAGATAGGTGGATTAAAAGTGCTTTTTGGCAGAGTAACTCTCAAGGAATGAAGCAAATGAGTCCAAACTTTGATGGGACTGCATAGTGTTGCTTTGTTTTGCTATAGCACTTTCATTCCTATGTGTAACATTTGTGTTGGTCAGCACTCAGCTGTGAAAACCTTAGTAAAATGGTTTTACCTAAAGTGAGACATTAAATGAATGAAGAGGAAGAAGGTAAACATGCAGTGCCTGGCATGTACTTGTCTGGTAGGGATTACAGCAGTCTGTAGATCTCTTCTTGTAGCTTGTTTGAGCTGCAGGCAGAGTGCATTAAGATCAGTGCCTCCCACCACCTGAAATGGTAAAAACCTCCCTCTGAGCCACCTGTAGTGAACTGGAAAAACAAAACCACCCTGGCTTGGTAGGGTATAGGGAAAAAAATATCTTTGTGTGTTGTTTTCACACCAATGAGCCTTAACAAAGCTCAATTTTACAGCAAACTAGCTTCTCAGCCAAGTATTAAATTACCACTGATGGTTCAAACGAACTGATGGTTGAAGTGTCAGTGGCACAGCCCGGGGCTGTGCTGGCAGCTCAGCAGCGCGCTGTCGAACGCGTTGAAGCCGCGCTCAGCCCGGGGAAGCAGCGCTGCCGGGGTGTGGTTCTCCCCGGCACAAGCCTGTTTCCTGTGGTAGCTCAGCTTCTGCTCTCTTAGATCAGCCTGAAATTGCAAGTTGAAATTGCAGACCCATTCAAGACTTTGCTGCTCCTAAACTTTAGGTTGCTGCTCATCCTGAGCACAGGGGGCTTCTGGGGGTGGTGGTGGGGGAAATGTGTAAATCTTCCTATTGAGTGTACTGATTGAAGGATAATATCAGGTCAGATGGCTTAAGTGACTGACAGTGAAGGAATTTTACTGGTTCCAGCATGGGACTTTATTTTACTGTGCTAACAAAGATGTGAGTTTTAATAAGTATTCTGCATGAATTATGGGGTTGCTGAAGCAGCTTTATTTTAAATGTTAAGGTGTGATTTGTTCTGAATAACTCTTAAGAGCTGTTTAGGCACAAGTTGCAAAGAGGTGCCACGGATGTTTCAGTTCAGTTTTCTGGAGCTCAGATATCTGGCCCTTAATCACCTATGTGCATGATATCAGATAAGAGTAGCTACTGTGCTTTGTCCATAAACAGTGGAGCAAAGACTATTTTCTTTCATGGTAGCTGATACATTCATGCTTTAGGTGAACAGGAAATACTTCAAAGCTAACAAAATGTAAGGTGTACCTTAATGGCTCATTTAATGTAACCTTTTTATACCTGACCATGGCTTATGGACAGCTTTGCTCTTACTGGTGGCTGTGCTGGGGGAATGAGGCTTACAGAAGAGAGAAGCAGAAGTCTGTTTCCAAGTGTAAGCAGCAAAGCTGTTTTGGGGAGCATTCAGCCCTTCTAGGAAGTGGCCAGATTTTTGTTTCACCAAAGGACCATGAAATTAGACCCTTGTCAGGGTCTAGGATTCAAAGAGAATAATTTTGGGAAGGTGTACACTGAGAGAATTTAAGACATCTGCATGCTATTGAAAGCTGCTAATTAAAAAAAAAAAAAAAAAAAAAAAAAGCTTTGTTCTTAGGAGTTTAGGCCATTTGTGCTTTCCTTGCTGCTTCTGTGGGATGGTTTTGCCTTAGCTTGACATTGTCAGTGTCAGAAGATTTAGACAGCTTCAAAACCAACTTATTCCTGATATACTTGTTCATGATATCTTTGTTCTAGTACTGTCTAAATAGAATTCCTTTTGCATGAAACAGGTAGAACTCCAATTTATGTGTATTTCAGCTTAGCTCTGCTAAGCCTACCTTTAACCTTACAGAATTTTTAGTTTAACTTAAAACAAGAAAACCTTTAGGTTTATCCCAAGCAGGTATCAAGTGTGAAATAGTGAGGTGTCTAGTCTGAAGGAGGCTTTCTGGGAAACCACAAAAAATATTTGTTATAGTCAGAGGTCTCTTTTTGGTAGTTACCTAGATTAAGTAGCAGAACATTTCTTGCTTATTGGGGAAAAAATCCTGGTTCTAGTTCTCTTGCAGTCTAGTTTCTTAGTAAACAAGATGTGAAATTTGTACATATTTTTGGTAGAAATACAGGAATCAGAACTGTCTGTGATCGTATTGGTATTATGTGGTTCCTTGAATATTTCTCTGCTTACTCTTGCTTTTTTGGTCTCCTGTGTCATGCAGTTAGCTTATAGTCCAAATATGACTTTGAGTTGTTCTTAAAGCTGTTCACAATGTAATTCCCTCCACCCTTCACCACTGGAAGTCTGGTGGTGTGTACTAATAGGATTGATTGCACTGAAGAGCAAAAAAATTAGGATTTGTTGATCTGAGGTAAATGACTTAGCAAGATAGAGAGCTGTTAATGCAAGGCCTGTGTGCTGGGGTTTGGTGCATTGTGAGTATCTCTTCTGTACAGTTTCAAGCCTTGAACCTTTGCTTTGATGGAAAAATATTTTAAATAAAGCTGTTTTAATATGTACAGCTTGTGTTCAAAAATTGTGAAATATCTTAACAATTTTCAGTTGATAGGCATGCAAGTAGAATTGGATTCTCAGGCAGCTTGGTGTACTCACAGACCTCACTTTTCCTGGCTGAAAATTAAGGCAATGCTTTCAGGCCAGGACAGTTTCTGTCTAGCACCAAGCATCTAAATAATATTTCCCAGTAATTATCAGGAGTTTTGAATGGGATCAGCAGTGTTTTACACTAGCATTTGACCTGAAATGCCTCTGCTGTTTAAATTGCTTCATGAGAAGTGAAAAATGTGTCTTCCTGCTTCTATGGGATGAAGCTGTGAACTCCCTTGCTGCAGTTCCTTGCCACTTTCATGCCACAAGTGAAAATGTGATGGTGAGACATTCCTGTCAGAATAGTGCATCATATAACATTTCTTCTGGAAGACCATTCATGATCTTGCATCTAAGGCTAGTATAGTCATGAAATCTTGGTTACAATTTTGAATAACACCTAAACAATTTCTGCAGTTTTTAGAAGTTTTTAATCTCTTTGAAAGAATTGGAAAGCAGCACTGGCAGCTCTACTGCTACGGGAGTTGTTCTCATGTTCATCATGCAGCCTGTGAGGGCATCCTTGCATCCTGTCTGCTTCATACCCACAGCCCCTGGAGCAAGTCAGGGATTGTGCCTTCTAATGTCTCCAAATACTCACAACGACTGGAAGTGTGTTGTTACTGACCAGCCTTCTGTGGCAGACTGAGTTGTTTATGCTTCTGGGAACTTCCTTCAAACAAAAGGGGTGGATGTCTTCTTGTGTGCACCAAGTTTTGGAACATCTCTGCTTTTGTGAAAGACACCAGAATGTTCCAGTTTGGAAATCAAACTTTGTAACTCTCATGTGTGTCATATGTGAATATTTGTAGGACCAGAGAGGATAAAACCACTGTGAAACAGGAAAGTTATATTCTACAGGAAAGCTGTGAGTACCATGCTGGCAGAGCAGTGACTTTGTGCCTGCTGGCAGTGAAGCTCCTGGAGGCTTGAGAGCTGCATCCTGGTCCTGGGCAGGTGTTTTCATTATTGGGTAGCATCACATAGATGCATGTGTTGTAATGATGCATTTTTCTGTCTTCCAGATCAGTGTGCGTGTTACCACCATGGATGCTGAGCTGGAGTTTGCCATCCAGCCCAACACCACAGGGAAGCAACTCTTTGATCAGGTAAGTGATGGAGTTGCAGAAGATATAAAGTTGATAAAGACATTGTAATTCTATTGAGGCAACAGCAAGTAATTTCTAAAGGGTTTCAAAGATTGATTGTCACTATATGTAACAGCTTCAAGAGAACTCAGCACAGCTAGAAATTGTACTTTTTTTCCAAAACTACTGCATTTTGTAATCTCCAAGATTGCATTAGGAGCTATTACTTCTTGTGAACTGAATTGGTGCTAAGGCTCAAAATCTGCAGTCTTTGTTTGTAAGAAAAGTCTTATGGGAGGCCAAGTAAGCTATTTTTGGTTGACTTACCTGTAATTGATTCCAAAGGGTAGTTGGTCTCCAAACCAGGAGAGGCTCAGCTGGGTTTCAAATGCTGCTGCAACCTTTAAGTGCAGGTAAAGTGGTGTTCTGTACTCCCACCAGGTCCTGAGGGAAACCTTAAGAGCAGTGATGGTTGTACCACACTACGCTGGGCTGTCTGCACAGGGTGCTTCAGCCTTCCCCAGCTGTCACTGCACAGCCAAATTTCCTGCTGCTCTGGCCCAGGCAGAAGCAGGGAGACATGTGCAGCCCAAAGCTGGAGCAGCAGAAGACAGACATTATCAGCTGCAGTGAGTGAAACTTTGTCAGACTCCACTGTGTTTCTCTGCTGTAATTGGCCATGAATTTGCTCCTTGGAGAGAAATGGGAACAGTAAATTCATAGCTCAAAGATATGCAAATTGAATCTTGGACTAATGACAAGATGAGGGAACTGCCAGACCAGATAGGTCAGATTTGGGTGTGGTTCAGTAGAGCTAGGCATTCTGGGGTCAGCTCCACATAGTACCTATCATAAGGAAGAGAGAAAATTAAGGGCTGATTCACCCATTGAAGTCAGCTATTTCATTTGGGGCCAGCAAATACAATTTAAATTTTTATATATATTTTTTAGATCTTTAACCACAAACTACTGTTTTCTCTTGTACTCAGCTGGATGATTCAACACTAGATGATATACTGCTGTTTGCAGCCCAGCCCAGAAATGGAGAGAGATCCAAAGCTTTAGTGAAAGAGCATCCTTTCATAATGGGAAAAGTAAAAAGGCTTTCAAAACAGTCTCTGAATTGCACTGTAGTTCTCAGCTGTGTATGTCTTACTATGCAGTAGTTCCTGCATATTTTAGCCCTGTGTGGTCTCGGATCTGACAGGTTTGGATTGATAAAAGTGAAAGCAAAGTTCTGTCCAGGATCCATCTGTGCAACATGGAATTCTGCCACAGTTAGTTTATCAGAATGTTTGCTAATGAAGCTGAAGTGTCCCCAGGTTCATTAAAAAATGAACTGGTTTGTTTTGATTTTTTTTTTTTTTTTGAAGGGGGTGTTCTTCATGTCGATGCTTCCCATAATTATTTTTCAATATCTGGCTTCTGCTACTATCCAAGCAAAGCCCCAAGTGCTGAGAAACAATACTATTCACGTCAGTAATATTTTTAATCTGCACATGATATTTTCAGTCAGCTCTAGGTCATCTGTGGCTTCTGCTGCAAACTGACATTGCTGGCAGACTTGGGCTTCATCAGTTTGTCTCTGAGACACATCCAGCCATGTTTCCAATGTAGCAGCTCTTCATGTCTACTAATTGATTTCACTCCTTTGTCGTGCTCTTGGACAGCTGCACATTTTCCTCCCCTCAGTGTATTTCACACAGCACCTGTGTAAACAGAATTTTGTTTTGCTTTTTCCACAGTAAACACTTTGCCAAGGGAGAAAACAAATGCTGTTTCAGAACTGAGTTTCTCAGTTGAGACAGTGCTTAATTCACCTAAATTGGATTGTAGGTGAAGCTGGAAATTGGGGAGGGAAAAAACTGAAGCTAGTTTTAAACATTTGCTATTTCTAAAAGGTCTGATTGACATAAAACTTGCTCCCTGTAGGAAAGGGATGGGCCTTTAAATGTATTGTCAGCTGTTGAATATCCAGTATTTTTCACATGACTGAGCTGTTTTTGTGTGTTGGTTCCTGTAAAGGGAGAGTCCAGGGCTGCTGTCCCTGCTGACACTGTGGCTGCTCATTGTTCACTGCCTCAGTTTCTGTCCTTAGGTTGTCTGAGGTCCCATGATGGGGTGCGTGAGAACAAAGTTACTTCTGTTTATTTTCTAGCTCCCTTAAGCCATTCTGTGCCCCTGGACTTGATAATCTAGTGTTTTCTGCACAATGCTGGTTCTGAAAAAAAGATCTGCTTTCATCAGTATTTTTTGAGGGAAGGGAGGGCTACTTTACAAAGCAGACGTATGGTTTTGCTGTTGTAGGACATTGACTTCTGGTGTGAAACCTGATATTTGACTCTTGTACAGAAAAATTTTAAGATATCCAGCATCTTTTTGCCCTGGGGTGCCCTTTCACTTTGAACTGTCAGTTCTGAGTTAAGCAAGAAGGAAGCTGCTAAGCATTACCAAGCTTTTTAGCTGCATGGCTACCTCAGTGCAATCTGCTGGCTTTGCTCAGTAACATTTAGGCAGTATTTATTTTCACCTGTTGTGTAGAAAGGTAGATAAATGTATTCATTATGCCACACATAAGTCTGTCCCACTCTGAATAGGATTCAGAAGATTTTGGAAAGATTGTAGCTAGGTTTTAGCTTAATGAGGAGAAAAGCATTTGAGTCTAAAGTTCCATGGTAATAATATGTGAATGGGCATGAGGTAGAAATGTTCCTGTCTTCCTCTTTCCTACTTGGTTAAATTTCAAAGTGAATTTTTGTAGTGACAGAACAATGCAGATTCTTCACTGCTTTGTAGGAATTGCTTTCTGCCCCAAAGTAGCTGTCTGCAGAAATACCACTGAACTGATACAATGTGCAGTAACATCATCATTTATTCTGGAGCTCTTCCTATTCCCTAATCTTGTAACTGTACAGCTTTAGCTTAAATATCTTAGGCTTGTGTGCAAAGACAAAACCTGGATTAAATGAGACAGGATTGTACTGTCTGTCTTCTGCAGTTTTGCTGGTGTACCTTTTAACATCAGCTGCTGAACTCCAGCACTTACTGACTCACTAGCAAGAACTGTAACTTTGCTCCCATTCCTCAGGTGCCAGTGATGGATTAAAAGAAGAGCTCAAGGATGGGCTATGCATGTCAGGGGTGCTGCTTATCCCATAAGATTTATTACTTCCCAGGTACCTTGGTTTCCTGGTGATGCAGAGCACAGGCTCTGCTACAGTGATAGCTGCTGGATTTCCTCCTTTGACCCTTTTCTCTATGGTCTGGAGAGCAGTCAGTAAACAGCAGCAGTGCTTTGCATTGTGTCTTCTACACATCAAAGATTAATCTGTTGTCTGGTGAAAATTCTTAGTTATTTGTTGCTGTGGATGGGTTTGAAATTGTGTCACTCCAGTTTTTTGCATCTCAAACTTCCTTTATTTAGGTAAACTGATTCTAGCTTGAATCATTGAGCATCCAGTATCCTTAAAGGTGATTTCTGTCTAAGAGCCATGAAGACAAATCACAGGTTAGAGAAGCTGTCACAATAGAAACTTCAGTAGCTATCACTTCAAACTTTAAAAATATGTGGTTAACCTTCCAAAGATGCTTTTCCTCATTATTGTGAGCTTTTGTGGCCAAAACTAAGCTTGTAATAGAAAACTGCACTTATCAATGGATTAAAATTATGACAATAAGCATCTCTCTGCACACTTTAAACCTGGTCACTGATGCTGTATTTTATATTCAGCATTAAGTCTTATGCATTTTCTTTTTAATTTTTAAGGTTCTTTCAGATTTCATTAAGAGCCACATCTCCTAAGATTCTGAGGTTTTGTGCCCTGGCTTCTCTGGCCATCAAGGTGTTGTGCAGCTAGAAACCTTGGTAATGCTTAGCAGCTTCCTCCTTGTTTATCTGCTGCAGTGAATTTAGTGGTTTTGTAGAGTACCAGTTTGTCAGACTTCTTTCATGTTTGCTTAAGATTACAACACAGGCTTATCAAACCCCTCTTGAATTCTGAGTAACTCCATCTGAGTTGAGCTGTGTTTGGAATAAAGGTGGTTGGTGTCTCATGGCCTGCAAATGAAGCTTTTTGAGGAGGGAGAGTGTCAGAGAAATCTTTATCTACTTTAGCTACTACTAGGTCCTACCTAGTAGTGTTTAAACACATATAAAATGGCCCTGGAACACTTAATCCACCAGGTGAAAGCACTGAACCCAAGACTCATTAAGGCAGTTTCATGGTAGGAAGCAGCAAGTCTCAGGACAGTGGCTGGTTGTCCCAGCAAACCCCAGAACTCTTCTTCCTGTAATGAAGGCTTGTGGTTGAGTTGTATGAAAATGTCTCAAATTTCACAGGAACATGTGGAAACTTTCTGACTTTCAGAAAAGCAGTAGTTCCAACCAAAAATGGACTGCTTGTTGCTAAAGATGTCAATGGCAAACTGCAGTAAGTACAAAAACGAAGATCCTGTAGTTTAGCACATTGGCACTTCAGCACTTTGGAAGGAAAAATTAGAAGTACATCCACCAGCTAAACGGAGGGGGAACAGTTGAATATTTGTGGCTGTAAATGGAGCCTAACCTGGGTACTAAATTAGGGTACCTGTAAGACCACGTTCTAAGTGTTTTTGACTGGCATATGAAACTGCAGGTGTGCCACCAGGTCAGAGCTCCTCCAGCAACAAGGTTAGCTGGCAGTTTTCTCTCAGATATACTTGACATGCCTGTCATAGAAAGGGAGAGAGACTTACTTACCTCATCTTTAACTAGGGCAACATTCAAGGCATTTGTCCCAAAATATAGCCTGGGATGATTTGGCCTTTGATGCAGGAACATGATCCAGGTGCTACGCCTTTTCCTCTGCTTGCATACTTTGCTCTTGCCTGTGTGTAAATAGTGCTACCATCAGAATCTGTACTTGTTTGCCAGTGTGGTGGTGTGTTTCCTGGGCTGAGAATGACAGCCATTTTCAGTCATCATCTTGATGCTAAAATGTACATTTAAGAGGCTGCTTATGGCTCCCTCTTCTGCTGTGGAGCAGCACCCAACAGCAGGAACATAGTTCAGAGGGAGCTGGGTGAGTGCTGAGGGGAAGGACAGGAATTGTCATGCAGACCTAGAAAACATGGCATAAGAAGGAATGAGAGAAAAGCTTACCTGAAAGATCTTCTGTTTCTTCTCTGAACCCCTAAGTAAAAAACCCCTACTAATGTGTGCTTAGACCTTCTGCAGAGGATGAAGTGAGTCACCAGAAAGGCACCTTTCCCCCTATGCTAGTATGGCTTACTGAGCCGAATTTCAAGCTAAAAGTAGTACTCAATTAACAGTTTTGTAGTAGCTGGTCAAGGTACCATGGGACAGCTGGATTTGAAGGCTGCATCCAATCTGTTCTTGTAAACCAAGCTTTACCCAGCAGGCTAAACAACACCTAGGGACTGACTTAATGCTCCCCCTGGAATGAAGAAAAGATGCTGCTCTGCAGATGGATGAGAGTGTAGATTTTAGGTATTTAAGTATTGTGGTCTGTGTTAAACAGACTCTCTATTCTCCCATCTTTTGTGCCAGCCCTTCTCCATCCTTAGCCACTGCCAGTAGCTGTTTGCTTTTTGGAACATCTCACAGTTCATTAGGGCTCTGAATGCTGTACACCCCCAGACATAATTATGCTGCTGCCAGCCAGATTCCTTGCAGCTGTAGAAAGCTGTTGCTTCTTCCTGCTTTTCCCCTTGCTAAATGGAACTAAATAGCCTGCTAAAGCTGAGGAGGGAGGAGGACTATCCTCCCTGCCTTAGTTCAGTGGCAGCTTGGGACTGTGATGGTGAGTGCTGTGCTGTCTCCCCTCTTCTCTGCCCCCAGCTCGTTGTTGTCTCTGCTATTGCTGTGCAGGCTTCTGCTGTGAAATAAAAGTCCTTTTGTGTGGGACCACAGTGTGGAGCCTTTCAGCTCCTTGCTGGCAGTCCAGCCTGTTGAATTCCCAGGCATAAGCTGCTGTCAAGTGGAAGAGAGAAAAGCAGACCCATGCAGTCGAGTGAGGAGCTCCTATCCCATTCATATGTTAATGCTTCTAAGAACAGAGCTATCCTTGGGCTCTAGGGCAGCTTTCCTTCCCCTCCTTGAACCATCTGCTTCCAATCACAGAATCACAATATATGCTGGCTTGGAAGGGACCCACAAGGATCACTGAGTCCAACTCTTGGCTCTGCACAGGACCATCCTGAAGAATCCCACCATGTGCCTAAGAGCATTCTCCAAGTGTTTGTTGAACTGTCAGGCTTGGTGCTGTGACCACTTCCCCGGGGAGCCAGTTCCAGTGCCCAGCCACCTTCTGGGTGAAGAGTCTTTTTTTCTGGTATCCAACCTAAACCTTCCCTGACAACTTCAGGCTGTTCCCCTGGGTTTGGTCACTGGTCACCAGAGGGAAGTGATCAGTGTCTGCCCCTCCTCTTCTCCTCACAAGGAAGTTGTAGACTCTGTCTTCTGCAGGCTGAATGGACCAAGTGCCCTCAGCTGCTCCTCATAGGGCTTCCTCTCAAGGCCCTTCATCTTCATTGCCCCCTTTGGACCCCCTCTAATATCTTTGTTATATTGCAATGACCAAAACTTCATGTACACAGCAAACCCCGCTTCTTCTCCAAAAGCCTCCTTAGCTGTGTGCATCCTGCTGTGTGATGCACAAGTGATCTCCATCCCCCTGAACCTGCAGGGGCTATAGCCCAGCTCTCCTGTTCATGTTCAAGCAAGAACAGGCTGATTAATTTCAGGAACCCCAGTGGGATGATGTACACGGACTACATGCCCTAGTGTAGGTTTTGTCTGTGTGTGTGCCATCAATGGCATGCCTCTGCTGAAAACTGCATTTGGTTTTTCTGCCTGAAAGGAGCAAAGGCCCTAATGCTGCTTTTGAGAGGCCAGATGAAATGTCTGATCCAAGCCCTAAACAATCTAATTAGTGATGTGTTTGAGGGGAACCTATGTCTTTGTTGTTGTATCTTGCCAAAGTAGAGGCCACATCACAAGGAACAGAGTGCACCTTTGGGCAGTACAAAATTATATCAACTGACCCGATAACTGGTTTTCACAGGGCAAGTCTCAGTCTCTGCACCAATGTTGCATACCATTGCTGCATCCTGTGGCATGTCCCAAGCTTTTCAGGGCACAAAGGGGGATGTCTTGATAGCAATCAGGCTTTGGAGAAACTTCCCCCTCTTTTTAACCAACAGTGGCACTGTACTGCAGTAGTCTTGCTGCCCCACCATGAGGGTCTTGTCTCTTTCACAATATGTCTTTAAAGCCTTCTAAATTCCTATTTACACAGCATGCCTGGTGTGCTAGGGAAGTGACTACAGAGAGAGCTTACATAGTGGTGTAGTTAATGTCTGTGGTGGCTCTTTGTTCTGGCACAGGGGACAGCATATGGATTTAACTTCTGCACTTCCTCTTAATGCTGCTGCTCAGTAAAGAGCTGTATGAAAGGCCTGTCTATAGCTATCAGTGGAGTAGAAACAAATCTTAAAGTAGTCCAGCCTAGAAGGGTGATTCATGACTTGCCCAGGAATAGTACATTTGCATGATAAGTGTGGAATATACCTGAAAATGGAGCAATGTTCCTCATTCCTGGAAGTTACTAAACCTGTCAGAGCTGCTGCATTGTATTTTGGTATACATGGTGGCTTCTAAGTAGCTGAAAAAAATAATGTCCCAGCTGTTGTTTATAAATATCAACAAGCCTTAGAGAGCTGAAGGAAAAGAAAGGATATCACACACATCCACTTAAGAACTCTTGGATGCCCAATCATCTTTCTGTGCACTGCAGCAAGTGAGGCAGGGGTCAGGGCACTGCCTGTCTTTGTCTGAACTTACCTCTAACGTGTTCTCAGCCACTGGTGAGTTCAGTCCATCTGGGGATCTTGCTAATAATCACCTTTCTTTCAGGTTGTCAAGACAATTGGTTTGCGAGAGGTCTGGTTTTTTGGACTTCAGTATCAAGACACCAAGGGTTTCTCAACATGGCTAAAATTGAACAAAAAGGTATGTTTGCTCCAAAGTTTTGCTTGTCCTTGTTCCCTTCTGAGAGTGCAGGGGCAAATTCAGTCTCCATACTTCTATCAGGGATCTGTTCTTGCCTATCCATGCACCTCAAGTACTGCAAGATCAGTGAGCTGGAGTGGTGCCCACACACTCCCTCCCCAGGGTATGAGGAGCTGAGGTATCTGGCCTGGTCCTGCATCTAGCTCTGTTTGTTACCAGGCCAGATCTGTTACCCTTCCTGGTAAAATGCTGATGTTGTGTTCAAATGAACATCTTGGTTGGGGAGAAACCTGGAAAGTAACTTAGCTACCACTGGCCATAAGTACTGGCTTGTGTGAGTCCAGTGGGGAGAAGTGATGAGGTATTTAGCAGTAAGTAATTGAAAATCCTTGCTTTTCTGCACACTCTTCTGCATTGGAAAGGATAATTTTTTTTTTCTAGTGCATGCTTGTCTTCCTGTTTGTAAACTGCTCCCTTTCACTTGTATATAGGCTATAAAATCTGCTAACTCCATTCCAGGTAACAGCACAGGATGTACGTAAAGAAAGCCCCCTGCTTTTCAAATTCCGTGCCAAGTTCTACCCAGAAGATGTGGCAGAAGAGCTGATCCAGGACATCACACAGCGCCTCTTCTTTCTGCAAGTGAAGGAGGCAATTCTGAACGATGACATTTACTGCCCCCCAGAAACAGCTGTCCTTCTGGCTTCTTATGCCGTCCAGTCCAAATACGGAGACTTCAACAAAGATGTGCACAAGTCTGGCTACCTTGCTAGTGATAAACTGCTCCCACAAAGGCAAGTGAACCTGCATAGGCTTAGCCATTCTCTTTCTTAAAGGGTCTGTGATTTTTAATTTATTTTTTTTATTAAATGTAGGGGGTGTTTTGATTGCAATGCTCAGAATAAAATATAGCTTTGTGCCACTTTGAGCATTTAGATTAGTATTCAATTAATTAAGTGCTTTAACCTTAAACTTCCTATTGCCACTCTGAAACTCTAATCAGAAGTAGTGAGAGAAGCTCCAAAACAAAATACACTACAAGAAGAAGAAACTGAATAAAATTTGTCATTTATTAGAAGTCTGAATACTGACCATTGTCTCTATCTAGCCTTTTAATGAAGCTGTATTTCTTGGAATATTTTTGTGGGGGAACTCTGATGCCAATGGAGTATTTAATGAAATATTATTATAGAGTGATGTGATTGTGTGTGTGCATATATGTAGTGCTTGGTTTGAAACATCTCATGTGTACTCTTTCTAGGGTTTTGGAGCAGCACAAGCTGAACAAGGACCAGTGGGAGGAGAGGATCCAGGTGTGGCATGAGGAACATCGAGGAATGATTAGGTAACCGATGCAGAGTGAAACTACACACTAACACTGCTTTAAAAACAGCAGTGTACAAATGCATTAAAAAAAATCTGTGCCTTGCTGCAGGATAAGTTAGCATTCTTCAGGTTATTTTGCTCAGAGTAACTAGGATTACATGCCTCTGCTGGTCCATGTCAGCTGGCTGTTCTTAGTCCAATATGACTGAGTTTGCAGAGTTGGTAATTATCACTAGAGTGATGCTTAGAACCTTTGCCAGCTTGTTGCTGCTCTGTCCATGTGGGAAGATAGCACCTTCTTGCTCTAATGGCTTAAAGACTCAAAAGAGACTATTTGCTTTCTTTTTACATGTTGCAGAGAAGATGCTGTCTTGGAGTACCTGAAAATTGCACAGGATCTGGAAATGTACGGTGTGAACTACTTCAGCATTAAGAACAAGAAAGGCTCTGAGCTCTGGCTAGGTGTAGATGCTCTTGGACTCAACATTTATGAGCAGAACGATAGGTAATAAACCCCTCTCTCTTCATTATTGCCTTCAGCTCCTTTCCAATATAAAATCAATCTCTCCTGGAATTTAAATCTTTAAATAAACTCCACCATTTCTGTATCATTCTTGGCTGTGTTTTTGACATTGCCAGAAAAATCCATAAAATGTGCTTTTTGGACCAACAAATGCAAGAAATTGGCAAATCTTTTCAAGATAGTTTCACTTTATCCCTAGTCTTCCTGCTATAGATGCATTCTCCAGTTCTGATTTTCATTTAAAAAACCAAAAAAGTGGGATTGAAAAACTGCCTTTTATATTTCATCTGCATGACTAATTTTGTCTGCTGATTTCCACTTCCATAAGAGCACTGAAATATGAGGGTGGATTTGATACAATTTTGAGCTTTATAATCTCAGTCAAGAATTTGGAATGACTTTGGGCTCTCATTTCTTTTTGCTTCCCATTTTTGCAGGCTAACACCGAAAATTGGATTCCCCTGGAGTGAGATCAGAAATATCTCATTCAATGACAAGAAATTTGTTATTAAGCCTATTGACAAGAAAGCACCAGTAAGAAGCAAGACTCATATTAAGCTATTAAACTTTCAGCTTCTTAGCTGAACTATTTCTGTGGGTTTGGTTTTGGGGGCTTTTTGGGGTTTTTTGCACAGAATCTTTTCATCAATAGCATGAATGTGGATGTAAGCAGGGAGACCTGTTCAGGGCAGACAAGTGATAGTTATGATTTTTTTTCTGGCTAAGATGGTAGAAATTTACTATAAGCTTAAGCTTTTAACATCAGTGGCAGGGAGTAACTCTTTGCTTAAGGTTTCTGATTCTCCTAAGGCTGTTCAGATTTTCTGATAATACAGTTAGGGATCTGAGGTACCTCTATTAGCCATGGATGCTGCCTTTGCAACCTGTTGGCTTTAATAGTGTGTGGGATGATCTTTTGCAGGCTTTCACCTTATTTAAAGCAGAAGCTTTAGGTCATTTTGTAGGGTAGGCTGGAAGTTTTTTCCTTGCAAATTTTTATTGAATGTAATTGCTTTCATCTTTAAGGCCTAAAAATTTCTGGTACTAGCCAGTACCTTCTGTTCTTCTGGTCATTCTTGTTTCATTGCTGTTTCAAAGCATTTCCCTGTTGCTGTTGCTCCTTTTGAACAGAACAAAGTTATTTATCCATTGATGGTAACATTTAAGACCCTTTCTGGCATAAGCCAAGACATAACATTCAGTGTGGCTGGCCATGCTATTATACAGATTATTGAAGTGGGAAGGAAGGTGGGAGAAGCCAGGGACTCTGTGTGCCTGGTAAAGAGCCCTGCTGGGGTTTGTAATGAAATGGTGATGCAAGATGCTGTGTGCTTGGTGCTAGGGGTGTGTCACAGTGAAACCCAGAACACTGGAATGACACATTGGGTGCTCCTGCCCTGGGTGTGCATGTCAGGTTGAAATCCATTCCAGAAATAAGTGTCTAACTGCCACCATCAATCAATTAGACATTATTAAGAAAAGCTGGCTGGCAGCTCTAAAAAGCTCGGGTCTTAGGAGCATAGTGCATACACAAGGGGCTTTTTCTGCTGGAAGAACAGATCTAATGCTGCCTTTTTCTTGTCCCAAGGACTTTGTATTCTATGCCCCTCGGTTACGGATCAACAAACGAATCCTGGCCCTCTGCATGGGGAACCACGAGCTCTACATGCGCAGACGTAAACCAGACACCATTGAGGTGCAGCAGATGAAGGCACAGGCTCGGGAAGAGAAACACCAGAAACAGATGGAGAGGTTGGTAGGGCTCTGAGTAACCTGGCTGTGACTAATCACTGCGTGAGTAGCATCGTGTGCTAGATGCTGCTAAATGGCTGGCAGCACCTTAATCTGCTTCAGCCAAAAATAAAGCAGGTTGCTTTCTGCTTCTGGTCTGATGGGTTGATAGTAATGGCACTCATCACAAATGTGACTTCCCATTACTTTCTTGGACTTAAGGACTTGCCATTGAGATTAATGCCAGCAGAGCTTATATTTTTGCACTTCTATAAAGGAGTACATCTGGAGTAAAGCTCATTATCTGAGTGCTGTAGGGCACATCTTGTGTGCGCTCTTTTTGTGTGTTTACTAGGAAGTGCTCCAAGTTGGTTTGAAATTACATTGTGACTTCCTTCCATCAGAGCCCTGCTGGAGAATGAGAAGAAGAAGAGGGAGTTGGCAGAGAAGGAGAAGGAGAAGATTGAGCGTGAGAAGGAGGAGCTGATGGAGAGACTCAAGCAAATTGAGGAGCAAACCAAGAAAGCTCAGCAAGGTAATAGGAAATCTTTGTGTTTCCTTTGATGATGGATAGTCTGAGTGAGAAGGGTTCAAATAGTAAAGCTATGAGCATCTCTGAGTAATTTGTCTCTCCAGTGTTGTGTGCTAACTGGTGTTGGAGCCCTGTTTTAGCCTCCTGAAGCTGAATGTAAGCCCTCCATATGCAGTTGCTGAAAAAAAACATGCATTAAAGAAATGGGTAACAGCCAAGATATGTCTCTTAGCAGTAAAAGAACCTTGCCATTGTTCCTGTGCTGGCTGGAAGCTTTATCCCAGCATATCTATAGAGGAAGAAGTCAAAAGCAGGGGTGACACCAGCCATTGCTGTGGTGATTTATTATCTAATTGCTCAGCTGGAGTTAATGTGGTGTTACCCAAGCAAAATACTGAATACTTCTCTGTCCTTAGGTATGTAATTTTGGGATGGGTGCTTCCCCACAAATCCATTGGGTGTGGGCCTGACTTACTCTTACAGCTCCAGGTAAAATGTAAAGGAGAGGATAGGGAACAGTTGCTTGCATCCCTCTTTTACCTGTCTCTCCAAAGGAAAACCCTTATCCAGACAGACTTTTCTCTTCTACTGCCATTCTTTGCTTGCTCTGACTTGAAATGTGCTCCCCTATTTTCAGAATTGGAAGAACAGACCCGCAGAGCTCTGGAGCTGGAACAGGAGAGAAAACGAGCTCAGGAGGAAGCAGAGAAACTGGCTAAGGAACGTAGAGAAGCAGAAGAGGCCAAGGAGGCCCTATTGAGAGCATCCCATGATCAACAAAAGACCCAGGAACAGTTGGTAAGTGGGTGAACTGAAAATCAAGTAGGGAAAATATTGAAAGGGGAAGCATCTAAGTTTTTGAAGCAAACCAGGCTGTGAATATAGTGAGGAAGCACTATATACATAGGTTCTTTAATTTTTATCCTCAAGTAGATGAAAATATACATAAATACAGTGTATTTGTGCAGTAGATTTGTATTGCTTTTTGCCTTTTTTTTTGTATGTGTTAATAATTAAGTGTTGCTTTCCCTGGTTTGGATTCAAAGAATTAAGTTTTGTAGCTCTGTTTTGGGGAGGAGGAAAAAGAACCAACTCAACAACCAAACAAAACCCCAACCCACAATGAAACGCAAAACTTTTGTGGCTTCCTTTCCTCTCTCATCATGGAGGTATTGATGGAACTGAAGTTAACAGGAAGGCTTTCTTCTTACTGAAAAGGAGTTCACTCAGGACTTGAACTAAATGCTTGATTTAGCAAGTACCTTGGGTTTTGCTTCTACTAAAAGCCTTTCTTCTGCAGGCTGCTGAGATGGCAGAACTCACAGCTAGGATCACACAGCTGGAGCTGGCCAGGCAGAAGAAGGAGAGCGAGGCACAGGAGTGGCAGTATAAGGTAAAGCAGAAGCTGAGCAAATGGCATACTTTTTGTGGAATTGCTCTTTGATCTGGGATGTCATCCAAACTACTGCACTAGATTCCATGCTAGACTCAATGCTTGCAAGCTTGAGGGTATTGTAAATACACAGCTTTGGTTTTCTCCACAGAACGGGTGACTTACTCTAACTCCATGTAGCAATTTTTGACTAATTAGAGCTGTAGCCCATTTTCCATTAACAGTAACCACTCTTCAAATCTCTGAAGTGTTATCCAGCAGAAAATTTTGCAAATGATTGTGGCTGAGTACCTTTGGAATACACCCCTTCAGAGGTGCAAGGTTTCCTGTAACGAGCACCAAGTGGTGCTTCTGCGAGAAGCCTCAGGCACTCAGGATTATGTTGACTGACTCACTGTGGCATATCCTACTGCAGGCACAGAGGGTGCAGGAGGACCTAGAGAAGACCAAAGAGGAGTTGAAGACTGCCATGAGCACCCCTCATGTCACTGAACCCATGCACTCTGAGAACGAGCACGATGATGAGCAGGATGAGAACGCAGCAGAAGCCAGCGCTGAGCTACGGTCAGAGGCCACCATCAAGGACCGCAGTGAGGAGGAGCGCACCACTGAGGCAGAGAAGAATGAGAGGGTCCAGAAACACTTGAAGGTAAGAAGCTGGCAGCAGAGTGTGTGTGTGTGGATGCTGCTTCTACTTTTCTCAACATTTCTTGCAGCTGGAAGGTATTGCTGTTATGTAAAAAATGAGGGGAGAACACAGGGAAGGGAGATGATCATGATCTTGCCAGATAGCTGCTTAACCATTGAGCAGAGAGGCAGATCTTGTCTCCTGGCACTTGAATTCCATTTTACTGGAAGCAGTGAATTATCTTGAAGAAGTGCCAACAAGTAGTGTCTGTCAGATGTAGTGTGCTTTCTGTGAGTATTGCCAACGACCTGACAGCTGTTCACAGCCCTGGCTGCAAGGAATTGAAGAACTTTGTCTGATTCCTATCCAGCAGCTGTCTCTAACTGTCAAGTCTGGGTTGTATTGCAAAACTCTGCATTGCAAAACCCTGGAGAACCCACTGGGGCTCAGCACAGAGACAGCACTACTGCACCATCTTCTTGTGAGGAACTCCAGTGTTCTGGTGTTCAATTCCAAGCAATTAGTTGTGCTGCCTGACTTGCACCAGGCTTTAATTATTCTGCCTTGTACTGTGATGGTTACACACAGAGGGCTAGAGGTGCATTTTATCTTCTGCAGCAAGTTTCTTTTCTGGTGGAAAGCTAGTAATTCCTCAGATTCTGCAAGATGCTCCTCCTGTCTTCAGAGATCCCTCCATATGGCCATTCTTTTAAAATACAGACATTGGAGACAATCTTTCTCAACTGTGCTAGGTGAAGATAAATAGGTGCCAGATTGCCTGATGTTTCATACCTTCAAATGTTAGGAATAAATATTAACAACTTCCACAAAATCATAGATCTGTTTCGGCTGGAGGGGCCTCCATGAGATCATCTGATCCCACTTCCTTGCTCAAGGTCAGCAAGGTCAGCTAGAGTAGGTTGCCCAGAAGAATACACTGGGTCTTGTCTGTTTCCTGTCTCTGTTGATACCGGATCTTTAGGAGGATCAGCAGGAAATCTGGTCCAGCTTTGAGTCTCTGGCATGTACTAACCTGTTGCTGTTTCTCCTCCTCCAAAGGCTCTTTCCTCAGAGCTGGCAAACGCTCGGGATGAAACCAAGAAGACAGCCAATGACATGATCCACGCCGAGAACATGCGCCTAGGCCGAGACAAGTACAAGACCCTGCGCCAGATCCGGCAGGGGAACACCAAGCAGCGCATTGACGAGTTCGAGTCCATGTAAACTCTCCCCTGCACCTGCTGCCCTGCACTCTCTTCTCCCCTCTTCCCCATCCTCTCCCATCATCACTCATAATCGTGCTATGCTGGAACCACTACAGAAGAGTGACCATGGTCTTATTTATCAAGTTTTGGGCAAATGCTGGAGTTAAGTGACAGAAGAAGGAATAGTAATAATGTCTGCCTGGGGTGGCTTGGGGAAGCAAATGTGTATTAGGGCAAATCTGAAGTTGTTTGGCTTGGGGTAAAGTCTTAGTGTGTTGGGTTTGCCCATTGAGGTGGCTGTGTTGCTGTCTTCTCCCATTGTGTGGGGAGACCAGCAGATACTTGTACTGCATTAAATAGTCAAGAGCTGACAGTCTGACACTCTGCCTTCCTACTAACCTGTGCAAGCTTCAGGATTAAGCTTAGTAGCCAGAGTCTGAATCTCTGACTTAACCCAGAGTCTGAATCATGTAGTTAAAAAGGGGAGATTGGAGCTTAGGAAGAAGGATTGAAGGTAAAATATGGACTTTCTCTCTAAAAGACCAAAGCTTTTGTCCTGCAAAAATAAGCAGACCAAACAGATTCTGTGGTGTTCCTGCTGGTGTTACATTTTGTTGTTTAATGATGGAGCTTTGAATTTCCTAATCATGAGGAGGCCTTTGGAATATTTCCACTGATACAGTGTGGTTTGAAGCCTCAAATTCCCTGCTTTCCAGAGGTTTTGTCTCTGGTCAATGGCTTTGTTCACTATCATTTTTCTGACTTCAATGTAACCAGTGAGGCAGAGATAGCTAAAGTACAATGCCTTCCTTTTTGGTTTTGCCAATGAAAACCTAAAGTGGGAGGTAGAAATGTAAAAGACTAAAAATTATTGTAGCTGTATTTTCCCTTGCTGAACAGATACTTTTTCTAGTTAAGATTTCAGGTTTTTCCATAAGAGGCCTTTTTAGCACATAGTTGTTGGTGCCTTATGACTGTGTATAGATCTACTGTAGCTCAGATACCTTTAGTTTAAACTAGATGCAATCATAAAAAGTGATCAGCAGCTGGGGACCAAAAACTGCTCTCATATCTGGGTCATGTACAAGGCTGCATCTGTCTTCCTGGCTTCAAGCAGCATTTGAGGGGAGAGGATCCTGAGATACTTGTCCAATTGCTTTCTTAATCCTCACTAGCACTCTGCCACATCCCTGGCTCAAGTGCTTTTGCTTCCCCAGAAGGATGCTTGGCCTTTTGTAGCTTTGAGAACAGAAGGCTTTCTCTTAGAAATGGGATACAAATGGTTGTGAGACTGGTCCTGAGAGCTGCTTGTGCCAGTTTTTGTAATAACCATCACCTCCTGTCATCCAAGCTGCCCATGCTGTAGCTACCCAGAGTCCTCCCTGCCATTTCTGTGGAGGAAATAGCCATGTATGCTCAGGGTTGAATTGGATGTTGCCTTGATCCCTCATAAGAGGAACTGTTAACCTTCAGGAGAGTCATCTTAAAAATGGGTTCCACCTAAAGTGAAGTCCTCCTTTGTTTTGCCCTCCTTAGGATTAGCCTGTCCCTATAGGCAGTCATTAGGTTAGCCTGGGATTTATTTTCTTGCCTAGCATAATTCAATTTTGTGACCTGCTCAGTTTTGTTGATTCTCCTTTTGTATGATGTTACTGGTAATGGTGATAGAAGGAAAACATCCAAAAACTGGAGCATTTTCAGCTCCCTGGTGTATGAAAAAGGGCAAAGGGGAACTGTGCCAAAAAAACAAATGTTCATGATAGTGTTAACAAACTGCAGTATTTCCCCAAGAATTCCTTGGGTGGCTGGAAACAACCTCACCAGTTCTGTGTTACTTTATTTTTTGAAAGCAATGCAAGTCTGTGTGGAGATTCATACAAATACCAGCCAACCTCTGTTAGAAGCAACATGCCAATCTATGCTCCTAAACCTCCAGTGTGTCATGTGGGAGCCCCCTTCTCTCCCTTGGACACAGAGTGCTTTTGGGGGGGCACATGGCAAGCTTTTTGTTGGCCAAGAAAAATATGCCTCAGTACCATGAAAGTCACAAATGAAAGATTGGAGTTAAATTTGTCAGAATGTATTTATATATTTCTGTACTGAAGGTGATTAGTATTGGCTCTGTGCAAGTCTCATTACTGGGGAACAGACAACCTTTAAACTTCTGTTTTGGTGCTTTAAAGCTGGTTCTCAGCACTTCTGCTCTGTCCATGGCAACTATTGATGCATTTGAGGGGAGAAAAATCCTATCTAATATTTTAATAATTTCCTAACAAGCTGATGTATGGTGCCTGGAATACGTGTTCAAATAATAAACCAGTAATTTTCTGCTTTGATGGGTCACACAACACTGCTGAGCTCTCATGTATTATGATGTTGGCATGACTTCTGTTTATATGGTTTTTTTAAACGTTCTAATTCCACATGGTCCAATAAAGGAATAGAACGGCTTGTGCCAGTGAGTCCACCTAACTCTTTGTAGTTGTTTCAGCCCTGCCTTCTTTTTAACCAGTATTATATTCCAGTGGTATCTAATGATATTTGATTTCAATATTTCTAGCTATGCACAATTAGAAAATATTAGTCAAGGGATGGAGGGTGTGTTTATGGTCCTCCTTCCCTTGGAAATGTATACTGTATTATAAAGATGATATTTTGCAAGAAAACTAATGTAAGAAGCTTTCAGTATTATGGTGAGATTTGTAGACACATTTTTTATTTGTTAGAATACAGTGAGTTGTTCTTCCTCTTCATGTTCCAGTTTAATTGGATAACTACTCCTCTTGGGGGTGGGGGGGAGGGAAGTACTTTATCACATGTTGCCTGGCTTATTTTTTCTTGTTTTATTTTTTGTTGCTGTAAATTATGTTGAAGGTTTTTGACCAGTTGTTTTACTGGATTATAATAAAACATCAATTCCTTAAGGTTGTGGAGTAATTAATGGGTCCATGTGCTTATCTACAGAGAGAACCTTGATTAAGATATGTTTTTCCTGTTCAGAGGAGTTGTTAAAATCCATACCTTGTTCTTCCTGAAGTGCCAATAAAGTTCAGAGAAATTCAGCAGATTGTGTCTGGCTAGTTACTTAAGGTTTGCTTTAAGTCCAGTGCTGTGTCCTGCAGCTGGGCAGATCTGCCTTGTGGTGCCCAGAGGTCAGCCTGGGAGCTTTCTCACAAATAAGGAGATCTTTCTTGCACTCTGAAAGGGAACAGCTTCAGTAACAGCCCTTTCCCCTCCCCAGCTGGAGCCAGTACTGGAATTGTCACTTCTTTGTGGAGGCTCTGAGTACAAATGTTCAACTTGCAAATGGACTGGCCAGAGGGAGGGGATGGAGCTGCTGTGGGTGAGCTCCTGCTGTGCCCAGCCCTGGCCTGTGTGCATCCAGGTTAGCCTGGAGAGGCTGCCTGGGCCTCGGTGCTGCTGCTTGCATGGACACCCTGCCAAGTCTGTGCTGCCATCAGCCTCTTCTGGGGATTTGGGCACAATTTGCTTCACAGCTGCCTTGCTGTGGCTGCCTCTGCCTGTTCCCAGGGTCTCGGGATGGCTTCCAGCAACGGAGGAATGGCTGCTGCCATCCTTCTGCTAATGAACTGTGTGATTTTTATTTGCAGCTGCTTTCTTGGTGGTTGTGAAGAGGGCCCTCACAGAACCTCTGCCTAATCGTTGCTGCACTGCAGAATAAGGTGGAGATTTCATTGGAACATGTTAGTGCTCAGAGATCTGGTGCTGGGGAAGAGACCTGGACTTTTCTATAAGCAAAACATGAAGTGTGGAGCAATAGAGGCTTCTGCAATCCCCACCAGGCATGGCTTGGATTCAGTTTCTACAAGTGAGTCTTCTTTTTTGTTCCTTCCTGCCAGGATTCAAAAACCTGAGCACTGGAGGAATTGCATGCCTCCTTTAATGCTACAGCAGCCTTCAGTGAAAGGTTGATCCTGTTCTTGCTGTTTCTAGTGCCCTTGCTTCTCAATGGACATTACCTTAGAGGCTTGAGGCTTAGTAATTCTCCATGTGGGTTTATCTATATTCAGTTTATCTTTGAGGAAATGGAAGTATAAAGCATTAAAGGCTGAAGACTACTTCTGTACAGGACCATGTTAAAAAAAATCCACACCACCCTATTCTTCTAGTTTGTTGTAAGGCGTTCTGTAGTTTAGGATCAGAAATTTGCATTTAACCTCTAATTTTTGCAGACAGCTTCTGTTGGATTTGCTAGTCTGTCTGGGATGTTTCAGATCCAGTTTAGGCTATATCTACATATGTTTGGGGCCTAGCTGCTTTTGTCTGTGGGACAGGGGCAGACTAGAGCATAAAAGGCTCTCAGAAGGCTGGGGGACTAGAAACACTGTCTTTTGGCAGGTTCTGCAATGTTGCTTTATTAAGCAGTGCAATTTATTTAGAACTCTAAAGAAAAGTCAAAGTAACTCTGTAGAGTAAAATATTCATTGAGTTCAATCTGTTTGGTAGACTAATGCATTTGGCCTGAGATGCACTGACTCCAAGCAGGACAAAGTAACTGCAGAAAATAAGTGTGATTGCTTCCTCCTTCTCTTCTTTGCTCTTTCTAAAGCAGGGAATTGCAAGGGCATGGTCTCCAAATTCTGATTTGTTTTGATGCAGACAAGCCCTGCAGGGATTTCTCTAGGTAGATGAACAGCTTATTAATTTCTTGCACAGGATAATATATTTGGAGGGAAGCACAAGCATTTTTCCAGCATCCTAAGCTTGGTAATGTACAGGGTAAGGTATGATAATTGCAGGCACTTGTATGGCAGCTGCTGGAGCACCTACAAACACAGACTGCAATGAGAAAGCAGAGAGCACCCAAGGCATGGCTTGTTTGCCCTGTACCATCAGTATGACTGCTCTGTTCCCTGCCAGCTTTGCAGCTGTGCATAGCTCGATCTTGGCTGTAAAATTTAAATGTCTTATACCAGGGCATATAATCTCAGAGCATGTGACAACTGGCAGAGAACAGAATTCCTCTGTCATTGATGTCAACCCATAACTGTTGCATACCCATATGCAAATTGAGGCCACATGTGATGTTAATGTCTCCCTTGCAGAAAAATTACTTCTGTAAGCAAAATGCTCCATCCCTGGAAATGTTCAAGGCCAGGTTGGATGAGACCCTGAGCAATCTGGCCTGATGGGTGGCATCTTTGCCCATGGCCAGGGGATTGGAACTAGATGATCTTTATCCCTTCCAACCCAAAGCACTCTGCAAAAAAAGGTCTGGGCCTCAATGCATGAAATGTTAGGCTGAGGCTGTTTTTTGTCTTGCAGGTTTGCAGTTCCAAGTGCAGTTTGTAGGCAAGGGAGCAGGTCCCTGTGGCTGAACAATGCCTAAATGAGTATCTAGCTCCAGGTGATGGGACTGGAAACATCAGTAGCAATTCCAAGATGGAGATTTTCAGGGCAGGTGTCAGGATGAGGGGTATAGTGAAAAGGGGAAGAAAGAATGAGGAGATATTAGAGAAAAAATAGTGCTGAAACTGCAAAAAGTAATACTGGATGCTTGTAGAAGGGACTGTATCTTCAGGTTGTGGTCAGAATGTACTTGCTTAGAGCAGGTGTTAATACATATATTTCTGAGATATATATATATATCAGAGCTAATTTTAAAATTACAAGCCCCCATGATTGCTACAGCCTGTGGTTGTGCATCATCCTTTAACTAAATGCAGGCTGGGATTGGTCTGGACTCAACAAATTTGACTGAAGGGGGTGTGAAATAAGCTGCTCTTGAGCTGGGAGGTTATGTGAAGGCTGACTACACCCCACATGCAGCAGTATTGCACTCCCATCCATCTTTGAAGCATCCTTGACTGGATGCTTGAAGGAGAAGCATGTGCAAGTGAAGGTCTTGGCTGGGGCCCTGTGACTTCTTAGTGGCCTTCACCCAGGCAGGCAGCAGCTGCATTGTCAGACGTGGCTGCTGTCCAGAAGCCCTGTTGTAAATTCACTGTGCTTTCTGTTGCAGTGCCAGCCCATCCCTGATTGCATCTCTGCCCTCCTGCTTCCAGTGGTGAGAATATGGATCTTGCTCCTTTTGTTTGTCTCATTATTAGGAGGTTGCTGAACATATAGGGAAGGTTAGAATGGGGCAAACAGCCTTGTTTGAGAGATGTAGAAATTGAGGCACATTTATATTCTCCCCAAACCCCAGTCTCTGAGGCAGTGTCTGTGACTTGAGCTCACTTGGTTGTGCACTTTGTCCCCAATCTGTGCTCGCTGCATCTCTTGTGAGGCAGCAGAAGCACTGTGTCTGGGCTTGTGGGCTTGCAAAAAGTCAAACCAGTACAAATTGTTCTGTTTGCTTTTATTAGCAACTTGCTCTGGAACAGGAAAGGTGGTTAATGGGTTTTTAAAGTGACAATGGGAAAGGTGAATTTTAGTTTTGTTCAGTGCTTTAGTTCTGTGTCAGCAAGCAGCCCATATCTGCTTCCCTACAGGAGTATTTGTGAGGCAGTGGGCTTGGTAGGAGGGGAGGGGTAAGCTGTTCTGGCTTTTCCAATTAATGAAGGCTGCCTTCTGGAAATGTTCATTATTCCTGGGTCTGTGTGCCTGCAGCTCCGACTACAGTCCCTGAGACTTCTCCCATGGGACCAGCAGGAGCTTGCCTCTCTCTACACCTGAACAGCATGGGCAGTGACTGAGCCTGGGCAGCTCTGCCTGCTGGCAAGAAACTCTAACACTGGTCAGAGCAGCTGAGTTTGGTATCTCAAAAATCCAAGTATGCTTCTTGCTGTGGAGGGCTGCAAAGGTGTTGTGTAGCTTCTGCTTGGGTTAGGCCAGTGCTGATTTCAGTGTTCACTGCCTTGTGCAGAAGCTGGGGCTGAGGTGGAGTTGAGGCAGCTCACAGGTTTTTGGATATTTGCATGAGAGCGCCTAGACTGGGAGGAGGGAGGACCACATTGTTTGGTGTGTGCTACAGAAGATACAGGACAATGTATTTCAAGCTAGAAAACCACTTCCTTACCAGCACGTGCCAGCACATGACTGGATGTGTGGGCACAGCCACTGCACTGACAGAGTGTGGCCTCCTGGCAAGAACCCGGGGAGGTGGGGGCAAGGTGCCTGTGTGCACTGCTGGAGGCTGGTTCCTGCCAAACCTTACTGGAAACAGAGCTAAGGGTTCTCTTCAGCTGAGTCTGGCCTTATTACAAAACTTGTGCTGACCTGTGAAGCAAAATTTTGAGGTTTTTTTTTTTTTTTTGGCTATTTGCAACGCTTTCTATTTTTGTGCCCTTGGCTAAATTAATGATGATTTACTCTAGAAAGGAGATTGTGCTTCTGCCCTTTCTCAGAATTTCAAAGATCTTAAAACAGACTATCCAAAATCTGTAAGGGCCTGATTCTCTCCTGCCCCAGCAGAATTGTTTTGCTTTCACCAGGGAGCAGTTGTCCCCTTTGCTGCACCTCAAAGTCTCCCTGATTCCCTCTCTGCACTGGCCTCTCTTCCATCAGGTGACATTGACCTGTCACTTGCTGTGCTCTGAGTTCCTGGCAGGGAGAGGAGTCAGTGCCAGGCAAACACACAAATGTCCTTGCTATGGAAAGTGCTGTGCATATATCTAATGTATCTCTCTCAGCTCAAGGTTTGCTGGAGAGATAAGATGTTTTGTGGTTTGTATGTGCTGTGGCCCCTCTCCTTGTGGCTCTCATGGCCAGCCTTGCTTTCTTTCCATGGAAATGGCTGAGAGAGAGAACTGGGCTGTCTGCTGCATCTCTGTAGTGCCTGAAAAGCAAAGACAGAACTGGCCAGAGTCTCTCAGCTGCAGAAACTGCACAGAGTAGTTTTAAGTTTGGGGGTGAGATGGAGCTAAACAATTCGGCTTTGAAGTCTGAAGCATTTGGGGCAGCTTGTAGGAGAGAGAAAACCACCTGGAAAAGTTGACCTGAGAATTATTATTTTTTTAAAATCCTTTATGCATTGCCCATGAATTTGTCTCCACTGGAACTGTCTGAGAGGTATGTTTGAATGCTTGAACACTTGCCTTTGAACTGAAGAATACATTTCCCTCCTGGCTTATGGAAAATACTTGCATTCCTTAATGTCTTTGATATTTTTCTCAGAAGGCCTAAGCATATCTTTCCAGCCCTTCCAACCTGAAAGCTTTGGGTGGAAAACTTTAATTGTGGGGCAAAAAGCCGAAACTTTCTGGTCATCTTCAGAACTATGAATCCAATGCTGTGTGTGTGCCTCTGTGTTGAGGCAGACATTTTCTATCTTATGCTGTGGTTTTTCCCCTGTACAAATTGCTTAGAGAGTCCAGTATCAACATTTTTTTTTTTGCTTATACTGGCTACCAATATGTTATTGCATTAAAAAAAAAACTTGATTAAAGCAGACATCCTACCAAATGGTGAGCTGTAAATTTGGTGGAAGGAACCATTTATGCTCTTGAGGTGAGAGCTGTTCCCTAACTCCACAGAAACCAGGAACTGAAACTGTATTTGCTGTTGTATTTTTGGCCCTCAAATTCATATTGATTTACACTGTAGAGGAGGGTAGGCTAAACCAGTGACCGTGTTTCTGGGAATAAGTTAAGAGTTTTCTTCTGCAAGGCTTCATAGCTTAGCAGTGTGGATTATCAGTTAGCATGAAATGAATGATAGTTATCTGCACCTTTATGGTACTTTTCAGCAGAGAGTTTAGCAAGTGAGCAGCTAAGTGTGGCTGCTTGTCACCACCATCATGTGAAGTAAGTGAATATTCACATTTTAGAGATGGGAGCCTGGTGTATTGGGTAAGGCAATGATGTGGCTGGATGCCATCTTGTCAAGGGCAGAATTCATGTGTCTTGCTTTCACTCCTTTGCTGTAGGAACTGTGTGCTCCTCTCCTCAAGGCAGCAGTCGTCGACACTCCTGGCTCTCTGCTCTTCCAGCACTCAACTTGCAACTCCTTGTATGATTATACCTCACAATTAATATTTCTCCTGAAAGTTGATTTAGTTCTGGCTCCTAAAAGGGAAGTCTGTAAAGAGAACAAAGTGAGCATTGCTCGGAAACTGGCATGTGGAGGTGGTGTTTCATATGTTCCTGTGCTTCCACCAATTCCCATACCCTGCTGGGCTGGGCTGCAGCAAGATCCAAGCACAATCCCTTTGTCCATCCTTCCTTCCTGCTTCCCCTCCCTCCTCCCTCCCTCCACCCCCAGGGAGGCTGTCCTACTATGTTGGTTTGTTTTTTTTTTTCCTTCCCCCCATCCTCCCCAGCTGCATGTATAAGTCCCTAATCGAGCTGTCCTTGCAGCAGAGGCCAGCTCGGGGGACAGGGAGCAGGGCCCAGCAGCAGGATGGCTCACGGCATCTTGGGGCTCATGCGGCCCTTGCGGAGCCGACTGAGCGCCAGCAGAACTCGCCTCGTCCTCCTCTGCGGTGTGCCTGGGCCGCACAGCCCAGCCAGGTGCTGGGCAGAGAGAGGCTTCAGCTCCACGCAGCAAGACTCCCCTGGGGAGCCCAGGTGGGTCAAATGCTACCTTGCTGCATCCGAAGGGATGGGCAGGCACCTCTGCCTTGCCCCGTGGCAGGAAGAGGAGAGAGGCCAGCGAAGCCATGGCCTGTGGGAGGTGGGGGACAAGACCACCACCTTGGGTGAGCAGATGCTGATGGGGAGGAAGGTGGGGCCAGGACCCAGCCTGAGAGGTGCTGCTTCCCATCCCTGGAGCTGTGGGGACCTGCCAGAGGTGCTAGTCCTGCTTCCACAGCTAGTGGCTGGCAACCAGGTGGTGAAGGTGACAGAGAGGCACAAGAGTCCTTTGGCCCATTTTCCCAGCAGGAACTACTGCAGGCTCCCTGCCAGCCTTTCCTCTCTCTGCTTCAGGGACAGTTCAGGAAGAGAAGGTAAAATAAATGTAATTTGTGGATCTGCTAGACTAGTATGATCTGGGTCAGACTGTAATCTGCTAGGCATTGAGAGAGGGATCCCACCATTGCAGAAAATACAATAAACTATTTTGCTATCTGACCTTAGAGAAAAGTCATAGTGATAACCCTGCTTGTGGGATTTATGAAGACTCATTTTCAATGGGATTTCTTTCTAATTGGTTTGTTGCTTATGAAATTATCTCTGGCAGTACTTGTAGGCATCTTGCTCGTTTGTATGGCCTTGGAATGTATCTTTTAGGGAAAACATTGACAGGGGGAATAACTGCTTTCTTGAAACCTCCTTCACCACTTTCCTGTGTCACAAAAGGTTTGAGATTTCATTTTTTAAAATGAAATAATCAGTTGCCACACACTGAATTTGCAGTGTTGAGTTTATCACATCACTTTGTAAGATCTTTCTTACAAAAGATCTTTCCAAACCTCTGACCATTATCCAGCTGAAAAATCAATTCAGTTGCAGCACTAAGTGGCATTCTATCACTTTACCATTTCTATTGTGTAATCAATTATTTCACCCATAAAGATAAACCAAACATTGCCTAGAAACATGCCTTTTGCCATGCAAATGGAATGAATTACTCTGATCCATCAAAAATGAGGAGGATTGTTTTGCTTTATTTTGACATTTGAGGGCTAGTCTTTAAATTGCATATTTAGAAATATCTGTAGGTGTCTTTATGAAGGAAACTGGTGTATGTTGTCAACCTGATGAAAGAGAAGCTTCTGCCACTGGAGAATGCCCTGGGTTTTGGGATGATGGGCACTTGGGTAGAGCCACACTCAGAGTTACAGGACAAAAGGCCCAGCCACTTCCAGGGTGCTGCCTTCTTTCAGCACAGGAGCTGGGACCTTTGGGCAACTGGGACCTCCTACATCTAAGTGAGCATTTGGTATGTACACTAAGAAAAAAAGCAATGTTTGCCCATGTGCTTCCTCTAGCAAATACAACAGTCTCAGGATATACTTGTCTTGGTGAGAAATCCTGAACACTGCTGTCAGGGTAGGATCCTTCTCTAGACTGGTGTGAGAGCCTGGTCAGGAGGAGATGAACTGTTTCTCTTTCATTTGTAGATGCCCCTTCTGCAAGTTATCATTAAGAGAAGCTGATGGTCATGTTCCTAACTCTTGGCCAGATTAAATCTTGCAGGCTGTCAAAATAACTAGCAGATTTTCCTGAGCATGGATCACATCAGCTCAGAGGAAGTTACTCAGCCCAGTAGCTCTGTAAAAGCTGGGGCTGGGCATATCTCACCACAAGAAAGTTCCCTGTGATGGAGTTAAGGAAAGGCGTGGGCACTTCATGGAAGAAAAAGCAGCAGAAAAGGAACAATCATCAAGTAATCCCCTTGAGAAGAGAAGGGGAAGAAAAGCATGAACGACAACAGCCCTTCTTGCTGGATTAGTATCTGATCCTGAGCACTTTGCTTGTAATTGCATCCCTCTACCCAGGATTAAGAGCCCAGGCCTGGGACTTGCAAATGCTCTGCCTGCCTACACATGCTCCCTCTGCCAGCCAGCCCAAGCAGGGGCAGCCCATGAAGAGCACCTGCACTTGTTTGTGCACAGATAGACATTTATTCTGTGAGCTGTTTGATAAAGTGGGAAATATTTTGGGGCAATTCAGATTTGCCTGCCACTGAGAACTGATAATTTGAATTTTTTCTTATGTGCATGGCATAATCCTTCGAGAAAGTGTTTGTGTGCACATTTCCCTCTAAGTGCCATGTCTCTAGCACTCAGCCAAAATACCTCAACTGTGGATGTGCAGAAAAGGGTGGACTCCTCTGATTTTTGCAAATTTGTCTTACAGCTCTGAGGATCAGGTGACAGTGCATTTTATAAATCGGGATGGAGAGCGACTAACGACCACAGCCAAAGAAGGGCAGAGTTTGCTGGAAGTGGTAGTCAATCACAACTTGGCCATCGATGGATTTGGTAGGTGCTGCAGCAGGATATGTGCTGTTAGGGCCAGTGGGTGCTTAGGAATAGTGCAACAGTACATATACCACTGTGTTCTGCCAAGACCATAAACAAGCTTCCCTTCCCCACCAGCTGCTTGCTGGGTGGCTCACCATGCTGAGGTGGCAATGTAACCTCACACTGTCACATTGCCATTCCAGCAGCCTCTGTCAGTGCTTTTGGCTCCAGGGAGCTGATGTAAAAATTTGGAAACTGATGGTGATTCTCCCAGAGAAGAGGCAGGCTGGAAACTGCATCCATCTGTTGTGTTTCCTAGCATCACTTTTGACATGCTCCAGATCTGTTAAAGGGCCTGTTCTCACACTGTTGCTAAAGATGGTCTTTCTCACCCCCTTATTTTTCCTGATTTGCTATCCTTCCCTTGCTTCTCCACCAGGTGCCTGTGAAGGGACATTAGCCTGCTCTACCTGTCACCTCATCTTTGACAAGGACACCTTCCAAAAGCTTGATGCCATCTCAGATGAAGAGCTTGACATGCTGGACTTGGCATACGGACTCACTGACACGTAAGCGTCCCTGCTGATCACAGCAGATCCTCAGGCCTCTGCGGCAGATTCTCACCACGAGGCACCTCTTTCCAAGGGGATGGAGCTTGCTCCGTATCATAGCTGTGCCTTGAGAGCTGCTTTCCCTTGAGGCACAGCAGATCTTTAAGAGGAGCTTTAGTGAAAATCTATCCTGAACCAGACATCCCGGTGTGGGTGGGGGATTTCTCCCTTAACTTTGGGAACAGAGGAGCCTCACTTCATGTTTTCTTCTCAGATCGCGCCTTGGCTGCCAGGTGTGCGTTAAGAAGTCGATGGATGGTCTGACAGTGAGGGTCCCCATGGATGTGTCGGACATGAGGAAGCAGCTGGAGGTTGGAAAGCAAAGCAAACAGTAACTGGAAACGTCTGCTGCACAGCTTACACCCTCACTTAGGCGTGGCAGGGTATTTAGCTCTCGGTTGACACTGTTGCTTTTTGTGGCTGCCTCGCAGTAGGCCATAAAGGTCTGATTCAGTATAAAAGGTGTGTTTGGCAAATCTCTTATTTGAACAAGGCAGCATGCTTAATAGGGTCTTTGGTATGCATTTTAAGTGCTTAAATGCTCTGCTGAACGCAACTGGATTAAAGTGTATGGCTTTATATTTCCCTGGGTGGGTGTCAGTAAATATCTCTGCTGTATGTGACTTGCTTTCTCCTTCGAAATTTAAGAATTCTGCTGTTCTGAGTAACTGCTGTGAATTTTGCAAGTCTTGGCTCTTTAAAAGTGGAGCAGACTTTTCCAATTTGGCAAGCTTAAGAAGAGATTGCTGTTTGCAAGTCAGTGGGTTTGGTGATGTAGGTGACTTGAGTTTGGTCAGCAAGAGCATATTGAGGACATTTGTGTGCTGACAGTTCCTGTAAGCAGGAACTTCTATCATCTTGAGACGTTTTGGGTCCCTGAATTGTTCTGTGCTGTGAGCAGCCACTTTCTCAAAAATATTAAATTTTCTCATTGCTGTACTACCCCACATGTCAAATAAAATTCTAACAATGAGCCTTTTAGACCTACAAAATGCACTGTTGTGGCACCATGAGCCTGGCTGGAATGGAAGGAGATGGATGGAAATTTGGTTGGCTGCATTAGGTCCAGCACTGCCAGCTGATCAAAGGAGGTGATTGTCCTGCTGTGCTCAGTGCTGGAGGGGCCTCACCTGGAATAGAACACCAAATATAAAAAATACACGATTCTGCTAGAGAGGATCCACAGCAGGACCATGAGGGTGATGAAAGGTCTGGGGGGAAGCCTTATGAGGAGTGGCTGAGGTCACTTGGTTTGTTCAGCCTGGAGGAGAGTGAGGTCAGACCTCACTGTGGTCTTCAACATCCTCACAATGTGAAGCAGAGGGGCAGTACCAATCTCTTCAGTCTCATGACCAGTGACAGGACGTGAGAAAATGGCACAAAGTTGAGTCAGGAGAGGTTTAGGCTGGATCTCAGGAGAAGGTTCTTCACCCAGAGGGTGGCTGGGCACTGGAACAGACTCCCCAGGGCAGCAGCACCCAGCCTGAGCTAAGAATCGTGTGGACAATACTCCTCGGCACATTATGGCATTCTTGGCACGGTCTGCACAGGGCCTGGAGTCGGACTCGATGATCCTGAAGGGTCCCTTCCAACTCAGGACAGTCTGTGATTTCATGGTTCTGTGATTTACGGAATGTCAGCGTGACCTCGGGGCCTAGGCCTCGGGGCTGCTGTGGCGGCGCTCTGCCGCCAGGGGGCGCGCGGGGCGGCGGCTGCGAGGAGGAGGAGGAAGAGGAGGAGGAGGAGGAAGAGCCCGCGGTGGCGATGCCGCTGCACTGTGCCCGTCCCTCCTCCTTCCTCTCGCCCTGATCGGTGCCTGGGCCTGTCTCGGGGAGCCACAATTGCCATTTGTGCCCAATGGTCTCTGTGCACCTCCATGCCTTCCTACTGCGGACGCCAGCCCTGCCGCGCCCGGCGTGGCCTGCTGTCCCTGTGGGCACGGGTGATGAGTGGCACTCTGTGCATCCTCTCAATGGGCTTTGTCTTTCTCTCTGATCCTTCATGCAAAAATCGGTACAAATGTTTATCCATGTCAGAATTTATCCTTAGCAGAAGGGAACCTGCGGGAAGGATTTTTGGCATGGGCCAGAACCATGTGCTGTAAGAGGTGATGGCAGCAGGGTGGGTTTTTGCAGGGTCCCAGCCCTGTTTGGGGACCATGGATGTGGGGATGTACTAAGGCTTCAGGCTTGTGACTGGTGTGTGACAGGATAGCCCTTTGCTTTGACATACATCAGAGAAGTCATCCAGGCTCCCAAACCTCTTCTACTCCCACTTGTCCCAGGTTTATTGTAAAAAAAGCAAAGAGAATAAATATGGATTAAATGAAAGCAGCTAAGCCATCACCTTCAGTAGCACTTCAAGTCTCTCCCTCTCCTGATGTTGCCACTTGCAAAGCCAAGGTGATGTGGAGCCTTGCAGTCCCACTCCTCAATCCCCACCTTGTTGTGAGCTTGAAGCTGGAGTCCGGACTGCTGCTGGAAAAGTTCAGCTCTCTGCACACCTCCTGGCAGGATGGCAAGGGAGGGAGCAGCTTCTGCCTTGGAAGGGTTGAATGACTGCTGTGTTCCTCTTTAGAGTGTGGGTGACCTCTGAAGAAAGAGTTTCTAGGACAAGCTGTTGGCATGGAAATGCAGGGAGTCAGAGTAGCCCGTGCTGCACTGGTGGGGTTGTCTGTCCCTTGAAGGTGCCATGGCATAACGGAGAGGCCTCTGCACAAAGGAGCTGCTACAAAGAATGAGGGAGAGTATGTCGTGGAAGACTGGCTTTCCTGGCAGTTGAAACATCAGAAACAGAATTGGAAAGTTTAAAGTAAACTACAGCTGCCTCAGGAACATCTGTCACGTTTCTGTCAGGCTGCAGGTTAAGGAAAGAAATCATATATCCTGAACAGAAATAAGGTGAGGCTGAACTGCATGAGTCATTTCTCTTCAAGGCAGATGAGCTGGATTTGTTTGGCCTTAGTCTAAATTGGGAGCAGGACCTGAAGGCTCCTCACTTCCCGGATGGTGACCATGGAACACAACTTCCAAGAACCTGCATCTGGTGGGGCAGTGGGTAGGGCTTTCAGTATGTGACAGGCCAGCGTGGTCCAAATGATCTGAAAAAGGGCAGAGAAAGAAGGGAAGCCTGTTTGCATCTCAGGGCTATACATTAAGGCAAAGTGTGGCCTTTCTGGGGCAGAAAGCCAACCAAGTGTCTGTGTATTTGTTACTTCTTGTTATGAGCAAGCTGGGTGCTCTGGAACATTTTCAAGATTGGTCTCTGTGTTGCATTATTGTCTGGCTCATGGAAAAGAAAGGCTGCAAATTTCCAAGCCCAGAACTCTGGTTTGTGTTACGTTTTGCAGGATTTTGTTTTGTTTAAAATAAAGAAAAATGCTATAATACAAAGCTAGGTTAGAGCAGCTACCCAGGGAACTGTGCCCACTTTAGGCAGCCTAACATGGAGCAAGGGAAATTATATGTTTTTCCCAGCCTTACCCAGTGTTTCTCTAAACGAATCTCTTTCTAAGTTTCTTGTGATCTTTTTAGGTGATGCAAATTATGAGCTTTTACTCTGCGTTTGGTTCAGGTCCCCTTTGACCTGAGTCCAGCCACTGAGTTTACATCTGTTAGTATGTTTAAGATACAGAATCATCTCTCTTCCAAGAATAGACAGACTTTTCTTATAATATTTAATCCTGTTTCACCTTCTTGAAAAGACAGGAGTAATACCTAGACTGCTGTGCTGGCAGAAGGCTTCTTGCCAACTCCTGGCAGAGCTGGGCTGGGAAGTGAGTGTGTTTCAGAGAAGTTCAGTGCAAATGCCACCACCCTGACACAGGGGAGAGGGGAGCAAGAGCAAGGGAACAAAAAGTGACAATACCACAATGGCAATTTGTGTGTCTTTTATTAAAACAGTTACAACTGTAGCTCTGGAAAAAAAGACTGTGGATGCCTTATTGCTGTTCACGTGTGAGGAAAATTATGTTGGTGGTGGAGTTGTGTTATGATTATATACACCTTTCATTATACAAAGGCCACAAAGGTGATCTGGGACAGAGAGTGCCACATCTGAGAGGTAAACACCCTTCATCTAACCAAACAAACTGTATACACCTTGGAAAGTGGGCTCTGGGCTTCCCCCTGGTTCCCTTGCCCTAGCATTTGATGATGTGAATTTGGAGTGCTGGGCCAGGTTCCTGTCACTGACCCTCACAGGCACCTGGCAGATGAGTGGAGGGATCTGACACTAGATAATTTTACAGAGGTGGCTTTCCCCTCTATGCAAGGACTGAACTATGGCAGCTGTCCTGCAGCTCTGGCTGTTTGCAGACACTCAGCAGCTTGCAGAGATACTTACTCCACAAGCACAACCTTTCAGTCATTAGGATTCATGTTTTTCTCTTTTCCTTTACCCATTCACTGTTCATTGAGTAAAAGGATTGTCTCTCTGACAGATATCACCATAGAAAACTCTCATGTAACTTTCAAATGAACCATCCCAAACCTTTCAACCTTTGAGACCCTTCCCACTGTTTCCTTAAAGCAACCTGTCACACTAATATGGTGCTCTCACCATCTTTTTAGAGCTCAGCTGGCAGTGTCACAACCCTCTAACAAGTCCTATTACATCTGTGGCACTTCTGAGCATGGCTTTGAGGGATGCATCAGGACTCCACTGGCTGCATCTTTGGTGGTGCTTACCAGCAGCCTGCTTAGCACATCCCTGCCTGGAATTCCCCAGAATTAATTCTGCTGGAGTGCACAGGACCACATACTCTGCTGAGGGGGAACTGGGTGTTTCTCTGAGCCAGCATCGGTGATGAAGCCTGGACAGTTTCAGTTTATGGACAGACAACTTTCTGGCAAGATGTGACTTTGCTTCAGCATCTACTCAACAACATTCCTGACAACTTCCACAACTCCTTGACCTCGTGCTAAAACCAAGCCCTGCTCAGGTCCCTCTTGGCATGACCAGGAATTTAGTCAGTTGTCTCATCCACACTGCCTCTAGAAGGGGGCATCAGCATTGACAGAAGATTGTCAGCTTTCAGTAGGATTGAAACTCCTAGCTACTGAGCTACTCCCAGAGGACACAGAAGAACATTCACAGCCCTGTCATAGTGACAGTACTAAAATCCTTTATGGCAACTGTGTCTCTGTCAAATGCTAACTTTGGGGAAGGTATGAGAAGAAAGAATCACTGTGTAATTAATTCCAGAAAAAAGCAATCTTGGGCTTAAAATGTTACACATGCTGTCTGTCAGTGAATGCTGGACTTTGGACTCTGGGCTCCAGCTGCTGATTTTGGAACCCAGCCTCAACCAATAATGGTTGAGGGCTGTGAGCTAGACCAGAGCAGACAACAGATGAGCAGAGTGAAGCAGCAGTGATTTCTGGAATGAAGGTGAAGAATTTTCCTTTGGATGAATGGTTGTGAATAATGGTGGGTTTTGTGCAAGTGTAAAGATTTTTAGCTAATTATTAAGAAGCATTAGCTGTCCCTGTTGTCCAGTCATCCACCCACATCAGCAGCTGACTGGAGAAAATAAAGCAATGTTTTTCTTTTCCTGCTATTAAAAAAAATGGAGTCAGGCCCTGTACAGGTCAGCTAATTCAAGGACAGGGAGAATCTGGTGGTTTCACTCCATTCCACACCCAGCCAATGAAGTCTCTTTCATCAGAAAAGGGCATAAGGAAAACACAAGAACAGCCCCCCCACTCCCACCAAAATGAGTATTACATACACATTAGTGTCACTTTACACTTTTTGCCCCAGGCAGCCTGCTAAATTCTTCACACCCTGATCATATATTACAGAATATTTTCTGTTGCACATACACAAAAAAATATTTAGTTCCTCCACAACCATGGCCTTAGACAAAAGTCTCTTCTGCAAACACCGCTGTGTCACGCTCCTCTGCGGCCACCTCTGCCAGAGGCTGGCTCCTGAGCCACTCCGCCCTGCTCCGGAGGAGTTCCTTCTCCACTGCTTCCACCTCTGCTGTGGGACAGGGCTCGGTTTCATCGTGCTTGAAATAGTCCCTGATGGTGTTCCGGATGGAGTCAGGGAGGATGATGCGGATGGTGTGGCTGAATGTGTCCAAGCCCTGGCTCTGGGTTGGCGCCTGCGCCATTCCCACTGGCTGTGTCTCCAGCTCCTCGGGAGCAGAGGCACTTTGGGGGCTCTCTCTGAGCTTGGCCTGCAGGGATGGGACCGTTGGTTTGTGGTGGTAGCGCCTGGAGGACTGCAGGACAAGGGGGGTGTTCTGCCCATAGAAAACTGTCTGGGGGATGTGGACTCTCACAGTCTGCAAGCTCTTGGACAGGCTCTGCCCACTGCTGCTGCTGGGTGAGTCTCTGTTGCTGGTGTTCGTCGTGGATCTCTCCTCTTCTCTCACTTGAGACCCCCAAGAGCTTTCTTTATTTGGGGCCACGTAAAAAGTTATCTTGGTGCGCTTCAGGCTTTCCTGGCTCAGAGGGCAGTCATCAATGCCTTTGATTTCGATGTTCTTCACTGTCTTCTCCCTGTGCTGCTGGTGACTGACCTGTGGGGATGTCTCACTGGATGGGCTGGCAGCTGGGTACTCAGGGCTTTCTTCAAACTCTTTGGTATAATCCTGGCTCCTGGGTCCTGGGCCAGGGCACCCTGAACAACTCAGCTGTCTCTCCTCCTCTTCCCAGTCAATGTCAGTGAATGGGCTTCCCACGGCAGCTCTGCTGACACACGGAAAACTTTTCTGCTCTCCAAAGTAGTGACTGGCCTCTCCAGCCTTGGGTTCACCCTCATGAAAACTGTCCAGATTGCACAGATGTAAAGGAGATGTGACGGATTTGTGCCACTCTTTTTGGGACCTCTTGGCAGCTGTAGGAGACACAGCATGAAGCCTGGCAGAAGTGCCAAACATGAATGGCAGGGATGAGACATCTGTGGGACTAATGGCTGATGACTCTGAGCAGTAGGAGAAAGCACTGTCTAAGGAGCTAAGAGAGGAGGCAGACGGGGAGGTGGTGGTAGAGGACAGGCTGGAGAAGCTGGACCTGTTGGACAGGCTGGACTTCTGAAGGCTGAGCTGCTTCACCCTGGAGGTGGTCTGAGGTGATTGCCACGAGTTCTGCCTGGCCTTATTAACCCCAGGGCTTAGGCCTTCATCAATCAGCTTCTGGCTCTCCATCTGCAGCTGCCTGAGCCTGTGGATGTAGTCTGTGTGGCTGCTCATGATGGTGGCATCGCAGCTGGACTGGCGGGCCACCGGCTCGTGGCTCTGTGCGGGCAGCTGGGAGCTGAGGCAGACGCTGGGCTCTGAGGAGCAGCGGTCCCGCGCCGGGCTGAGCGAGCGGATGGAGCCGATGGAACAGAAGGAGCCATCCTCCTCCAGGAGCTCGTAGCTGTCTGCACTGGCGTTGGTCTGGGCTTTGCTTTGGTAGCAGGCTGTGATCTCGCTGAACAAGTCCCAGTCTTCCTGATCCTCATCAAGTAACAAGCTGCCGGGTGCTTCAAAAATGGCATCTGCTTCAGATTCCAGGTGGTGCTTTGGCCCTTCTGGATCGCAAGTGGAAAACTCCAGCTCATCAGAGGAATCATCATGCTGAGCCAAGCCTATGTCTGGGGCAGAGGATGCAAATTAATTTGTTGCCATATACATAGTACCTCACAACCAAAACAAAGAAATTATATTAAGCCCATGAAAAAACAAAGATAATCCATTATTCTCACAGGAAATAATAAAAAAAATTTCTGGCTTGATGACCAGTTTTCACCACTGGCCTGTATTCACAGGATAGCTAACAGAGACAACTCCATCTCTTTCCATACAAACCATGTGGTTTAGCTTTATAGAACTAACCTGGAAAATAAAAATAATGCTGGGACATGGCAGTGCTAAGGCTGCACTAAATTCTTGCAATGTCTAGAGTCGGTTTAACAGCAGCCACGGAGAAAGACAACCACTGCTGGGGACACATGGAGTTTCTGCAGCTCAGCCTTCTGCTTTGCTATCTCTTCCTGCCTATGCTTGACAGGCAAAGGGAAAACCAAACCCAACTGGTTTTCAATGCTGTTCCTTAGAAGAAACATGAAGGTAAAGCAAACTTTTACCTATTAAAAGATTTTAAATATTTCTGGAAGATTTACTACCACCGACTTACCCAGAGATTCCGCTGAGTTTTTGGACTTCTTGATGTCAGGTCTTTGGAACAAGGAAGCAATATCACCCCCAAAGATTTCTCCTGAGTTTTCAATCAGAAACTGCACTAACAAGGCCACCTGGCAAAGACAGGAATTCACAGATATCAGTTTCATGAAAACAGAGCAAGTAAAATCATACCCAGATTGTCTCCTTTTTTTTTTTTTACAAAGGTAATTTCCTCAAGAAGCTGTTAATAATGTGGCAGTGCATCTGTATGAACACCTGAGGCAAGATTATGAACTATGTGAACTGGTGCTGTGAGCCAGGTATAACACATTCTACAGTTTTGCTCACTATTACTTGCACCTCATAAGCCACAAGCAAGCATTCCTCCTTTCTGGTGCACTGTTGTGCTCATTGCTTATTTTGTTCCAGCTGAGGTGGCAGTGTCCAACTTCAGCTGCCCAGTTTTCTTGTGCTTGCTTGGCCATATAGGAAGCTCATCTGGTGAAGCAATCACTGCTTCCCTTTTTGTCCTGGACAGTCTGAGGGGCTAAACCCTCCCAGCATGGGCACAGCTGCACAGAGGAAAGGCCTGGGTGCCAGTCAGCCAGCACTGTCACTGGCTCTATGCCTTCCTACAAAGGCAGTGACCATAAAAAGCAGTGAAAGTGGAAAACAGAGGTTTCCCCAAACCCGTGGAAGATTACCTTCTTTGTAGACCGGCTCTCCTCTTCAGGCCCAGTGGGACTCGGTAGCCACAGCATATTGGGTGCTATGCAAAGAGCCAGGTTAAAGGCATTCATCTGATTCACTCCAGAATTCTGCTCAATATGATGCAGGACTCCAAAGAGGTGTCTGAGTAAGATGAGGTTGGCCTCTGGAAGCTGGTTGACGAGACTATTCAGGGAGTGGAAAAAAAGGAAAACAGTGCTGTTCACAAACATCTGCTCTTTGGATTCCAGAAGTTGCATCCCAAATATTTTTCCCCCTCCTGCCCCTTTGTACCCAGCCTGAGACATCCACATTTGATAATAAGGTGAATCTGTATCCCTCCCCTCCACCAACTCATGTGAGGGCCACAACTCTGCATCCAAATTGCCCACCTGATCTGGTCTCAGAGCTGGAGGGACAAGGGACTTGGGTTCAGAAGCACATGGGGGAAACCCACAATGCCTTGGCTAAACAGGGAATGGCCAGAGGAGACAGCAGACAGCTCCAGGCCAGCAGCACACCAGACCACGCCACTGCTGTGTCATGTGCTGTGGAGAACATGGATAAAGAAGGCCCAGGATAAATGGTAAGGTTCAAAAACTGAGCTGAGCCATGGTTGAATAAACAGGAGATCCAACAGGAGGCTGATAGACTGCTCATGCTCAGGGCAGCAGTTTCAAGGCAGTAAAGCCATTTTCAAGGTCACATCTCCACCTTGACAGGGCTGTTTCTTCTAACTACCAATATGATGATCAGCCTCATTTCGTGCACATAAGAATAAAGTTACTGTCATTAAAGATTTAATTCTGCTACCATAGATGCACTCCTGGTGGCTGAATTATTATGCTTTTTCAGTTTACTTGTTCTGGTAATTTGAACTAATCATCAGAAGAGAATTTTTTAATTACTTTTTTGGGGTCAGAAATGTTAAGGATGTTCAAAAAAGACCATTGAAAAGAAAATTTTCTGATCAGTGACACTGGCAATCGGCAATCGCTCCTCCACTGTGACCTGGAGCATTGCCAGTAATCTCCCAGAAAATGAAGGCTATTCTTAGGTCCATATAATCCCCCTTTTCCCACCAAAAGAAACTTTTACAAAGGCTTTTACAAACCTTTTAATAGCTTCAATCTTATGTGCCCGATTTTCTGTGTCCACAGCTTCCATCCACAGTCCGTGCATGTCTGAGGATAGAACACTGTCAGGTATATTTCGGAGAAAATCCTGAATTAAATATATATATGCAGAGCAGTCTGGTCAGTTTTGAGTTCCTGGTTTAAGTTTCACAATATAGTCACTGTTTATTCATATTAAGCAAAAGATAAAACAAGACACTACACAAACATGTTTATTCTCCCCTCCCATGCCCACCCAGCTGTCTTCCTCAGGCACTTTTGTGGCAGCACTGCAGGATGAACAGGCAGCCCTTCTGTTTTGTCCCTTCTCCAGAGCAGGACTGTCCCTTTTCCAGTCCAGCAGAGGACTCAGCCCTGGGGCTCTGTACTTATCTCTCTGAAACATTTCTCAGCTGGGAGGGCTGCTGGTTTTTCTGAGGGGACTATTCAACAACTCAATGTATGTCTTGTGTTGGGAAGTGCATGACTATCAGGCCAACAAGAAAAAAGGGGATGTTTTTTTTATGCTTTGGTGCCTAAATTACTCTGACCAGATTTAATTGCCAGTACAAAACACAATCTTTTCCTTACTGAAACATAGGTCTTATCACAAGCTTCATGCCCCACCCACCACAACCCCTCTGCTTGGATTTAGCAGCTGCTTTCCCTCCTGCTTGCTGGCTGATCAGAGGGTGAAGGCTGGGGGTCCAGAGAGCACAGGTCAGCTCCTGTTTTGGGGGTTGCAGAGCAGCTGCCCTCAAGTCCTCCCAAAACTTCTGCAGCCTCTTCCTTGCATTCAGAAATGACAAAGAACATCTGTGCTGCTGCAAGCAAAGGGTTTGATGCATGTGTCAGCGCAGCATCTGTCATGTTATTTGGCACTGTACAGACATCACAGCTGCCTTGCAGGTGGACATCACTGTATTTCCTGCTGGGGGTGGTTTGGTACAGGCAGGTGACAAAGGGAGCCCATCCTGAGGGGCTGCACATGTCTGCATGTGAAAACCAGGTCACTGTATCACCTCCATGTACACAACCAGGTGAAAATGTTCCTTGCTGGAAAATGCTTTCTGTTCCCCTGAAATCCTCCCACCCATAAAGCTTCCTTAAAGAAGGAAGGTACCATTAGCCCAGACAGCTGAGTTACTTGGCCACACATACCGTGATGACAGCTGCAGCCACAAAGACTGACTCTCCATCCACCTGAACATCATCTCCAGAGTTCAGCTTCTCTTTCAATTCCTTGCAAGTCTTGGCATTGGCAGAACGTCTGAAAATGCCCCTGGTAGAGGGACCTTCATGGTACAAGAGGAGCAGCATATCCTAAGAGAAAAGCCAGTTGTACTTTAGAGCCTAACACTTTACCCTCTTGTTTGTGTATATTATACATCATCTATTGTAGCAGAAGACCAAGTCAGTAATGGGAAGAAAAAAAGACAAGAGATTTATCCTGATCTAACCAGGGACAAAAACCTGACAGGCAAGCTGCAGATAAAGTTCATGTGGGCACGCTTATCCTGTGACAACTGGAGCCCAGGGGACTCTTGTAGTGAGTGAGTTCTAGGCTACATAGCATGGCAGGATCCACTGACATTGCCCCTTTTCAGCTGGTGATGACCTTGAGACACCCACTGAAAAGGTCAGATGTCTGTGCCTGAAATGATAGGGATTACCCAGGAGAGGGTTGCTCCCACCCTTGTTACTGAGCTGAGCCTGGATCACAAGTAAACTATGGACCTCTTCCCCATTCAGTCCTCACCCGTGCTGCAAGTGGCTTTAAATGTTGGGCTAAACACATCAAATTTACATCAAGACAAGCATTCCAGGCTGCTGCTTACCATGATTGGCTTGGGAAGGATTCCATCAGGACAGACAGAGGACAGGGAGAGGCCGAAGAGCTTCCGTGGTGTGGTAGGTGACTGTGAAGGAGGGCTGCCCGTGGGGGTGCTGGTGCTGCGGCGCAGGGCCCAGTCAATCAAGGACTTCTTCCTCTTAGTGTGCTTCTGCAGTGACTCTGAAAGCAAACACACACCTTCATTACACACCTGGCTGTCCTCCTGCTGGGCACTGAGTGTCTACAGTGGAGGCAGAGTTCCCAGCAAAACAAGCACTTTCTACCCTCACCTGTTGATTAATTGCACTCTTAATGGGGATGGTTAGACAATATACAGCAGTGAAACCACTTATTCATCTCTCAACCATCAGCAAAACTCTCAGTCACCATTTTTTAGGGAACTTTGCTGTCTCTGCAGTGCAAGAGTCACTTCACTCTTGTGACCAGTGACTGGCCTTGAGAAAATGGCATGAAGCTGAGTCAGGGGAGGTTTAGGTTAGATCTCAGGAAAACGTTTTTCACCCACAGGGTGGCTGAGCACTGGAACAGGCTCTCCAGGGCAGTGGTCACAGCATCAAGACTGTCTGAGTTCAAGGAGCTTATGGACAATGCTCTCAGGTGGATGGTGGGGCTCTTGGGTACAGGGCCAGGACTCAATGATACTGATGGTTCTCTTCCAACTCAGCATTTTCTAAGATTCTATTACAATGACTTGCAGTTGAAGACTAATGAAGGACTAAAAGCTAAGTCTGAACATTTGCTCAGAGAAATTTCACCTCTCTGCAATCTCTTCCTCTTTACATTACATTCAGGTATGAGAGCACCTCTGGGATACATTTGCAATGCCAGAAGAGTTCAGCACTGCACTGGACAGCAAGAAAGTCTCTATCTGGCTGTATCACACTCCTGCAGCCCCTACCTCTCCTCAGCTGCATTGGAGCCTGGAGTCTGGGCTTCAGGACAAACTGGCACTGTTTTTCCTTTGGGAGCTGAGTAAGGAAAGAAGCCTCTGTCCCATCAGGCAGGAGAGTGTTATTGTTGGTTCTTTGTTGCTGGTCAGCAGAGTCCCGGAGGCAGCTCAAGGCGATGCTGAAGGGATGCTCGTGCCCTGTTGAGCAGAGTTGTGTAAAGAGCAAGCAAAAATGCATAGCTATGGTAAAAGCTCTTACTGTTCTTGGAAAATTCCAGCTTTGCTGATCTCCGTGGTGAATGCTTAGAACTTAACAGACAAAATTCAGTGGTTTATTTTGTTTCTTCTATTTTTGAAATCATCCCCTACAGATCTGTAGCACTCAAGCATCATTGTGATTGTCCTCAAGGCCCCCATATACACACCTACCCTCCCTCAAGCCTGAGGAGTTTCTAAAACCTAGACACAAATTGTTAGAAAGGAAAGTTTTCAAATAAACAGCCTGTGAAGGCATTGGTGCAAGTGGCCTACAAGTGCTCGTGACATCAGTTTAGTATTGGATTAAGGTAGCAGTTCAGAAGATAACAACCCATATGCAACAAACTGGGTTTTCAATATGGTGCAACGTTTTGTGTGGAAAGCAGTTTCATTATTTTAGAACTGAAATGCAATGAAAACTAAGTAAGTACCAAAAGAGAAGGATAAACATGTTAGTTTTGTAACTAGAGGCTTGTAAGTCACCAATAGATCAGTGAAAAATTCTGCTTCTTTCAGTTGCCAAAGTGCTTTCCTCTAGATCTAAAACACTCTTGCTGGATGACTGCAGCAATTGGTTTGGTTCTGACAGAGCCCAAAGGCAAAGGGCCTGGGAAGTGTCAGGAGATGCTCTGTCTGACAGAGGTCAGTGGACAGCTCTGTCACAGACAGTGAAGGTGGGCTGAGGCTGGCCCTGACTCCTGCTCTGCCTGTCAGCAGATGCCTGCAAAGCTGAGCAGGAGACTGTGACCAGCCTCCACGCCTGTAGCCCTGCAAGCTCATACCAGTAGCCAGATTGAATTAGGCTTTGAGGCATGTCCTACCCCTGAACCACATCTGCTGCAAACAAGGCACTTCTGGGGCCAGCCTAAAGATCTCCCATTTATTTGGGGCAACTGCTGAAAAGTGTGATGGGCTCCCACCCAGAAATGCACAGATTTGCTTGGAAAAGGGAGGTAAGTGTGAAGTTTTTCAAAGATATCACCATGCTTTGATTAAATGTGGATGCTGAAATGATAAAAGCCAAGTGACATCTCACAGCAACTTGATGCCACATCTTACATCAAGATCAGTGTCCCTGCTATTGCTTTTTAATTGAGGAGTGCAATTGTTTGTGATGTTTCTCTGCAACATATGCTAATACAATTTATTACTTTTTCTTCTGGTGCCAGAATTAAGAACCAAAATGATGCTCAATATGGGAGGGCTCTTACCAATGAGAGGATAAGCAGGCTCATCTTTTCCTGAGACCACCCACAGGTGGTGTTCACTGGTCCTGCCCTGTTGGGTGAGGAGCAAAGAGGAAAATGTTAGGGGCCAGAAGTGAGGGTCCATGATATTGCCCTCCACTCAGAAAGCAACAGACAGCAAATCTACACTTATTCACAGCCACACTGTCCTGTGAAGCAGATCCTGCCAGCATCCTTAGCTAAGATCTGTCACTTGCCACTTACAGGGAGCCCAAGCTGTAGAAGGGTCTTCTTCATCACACTCTCTGCAGTTTCCACATTGGACACATTGACTTCAGCAGTCTAGAAAGGCAAAGACAGAAAATACAGGAAGCTAAGACAAAGGTGAGAAGTTTGGTTGCGGTTTCTTGTAGCTTCAAAATCTGGGGAAAATGTCACATCTCTGTCTAATGACTGTCTTTACTAAATGTTCATGGCTGGATGAGCTGAATGAAATTGAACTACATCAGAGAGGTTGATGGGTATACAGCATGAAAGCTATTCTCCACTACTTGTTCTGTCATGGGTCTATTATACCATCCAAAGATTTCATCCAGCAGAAATCACAGGAGATGGGTGGTGCTTAGATGCTGTGTTTGATCCATCAGTGGTTGGCTGATTATAATGCCACTGTCACTCAAAAGGGTGAACATGGAACATGGCAATGATCATCAACCACGAGTATCAGGGGTCACTCTTTGAGGGAAGAACACCCAGGAGGCAAATGTGACCCACCAAGCTCGGCATGAAGCCAAGAAATGTTTGCTAGACTGAGACACATTCCAGTAAGTTAATTCAGGACAACACACCAGTGACTCTGTGATCAATATCCTCATTTCATAGCACTGGAAATAGGAATTGACTGTGGCACTCAGCCACAAACTGTCATGAATTTTGAAGTGAAGCAAAAGGAAAAGAGAAAAGAAGTCAGAGGTGGTGAATAATCTTAAGAATTAAGTGCTGTTTGGTAAGGCTCTGGCTACCTCCTCATTTCTAAAACCAAAACTCTCCAAGTGGGCTTCCCAGTGGGAAGGATACAGATACTCGGATGCTGGAATCAGCACAGCCCTGCATTCTCTTCCCTACTCCACAGACCCCTGTGTAGTCTTGATCTGACAAGCAGGTCCTTAGCTTTACTTACAGAAGAACAGTTGTCTTCATCCAGCACAACGATCTGAAGGGTCAGATTCTTCAGATACTCATTTTGTTTTACCTTACTGATATGCCTGAAAGTCAAAGAAAAGGGGAAGGGATGTTATTTCCCAACCAAATTTGAGAAGGACCCTAAAATTTGGATGGGACATCCTCCTTGGCACTGTAATAAATACAGATTAATTATGACATATATGAATGTTCATAGTGAGGCCACGTGCTCTTTCTTACTTCTTTATCTACCTGGATCACAAAAACTAACAATCCCCCACATGCAGTACTTCAGTGCAGGTAGATGTGTCTGCATAACACCTTCCAGTGTTCCCTCAGGATCACTACTGAAGATTTCTTCCCCTATTTGTCTCTAGATAAACACTTTTGTCTGGGTGTAAGTGGAAGCAACATATAAAACATAAAAGAAAAAAGTGCAGCCTCTAGATGCAACATAATAATTTTAGTTCAAATAAAAAAACATGTGAAGAATCAGTAACGTTCATGACAATTCCACAGTAATTAGCAAAGTCGACCTCCAGCTCCAAAGGAAAAAGGATGCTCCATCAGTATAATCTTCTGATGGACCCCCTTTTTTCCTAACTGTTAACACCAATTTTGCAGTCTCCTAGGGGCATCTATATTCAGATTTCAAAGGTGGATTTTTCAAACAGCACTTAGACACTTAACATGCTGAAAATCAGAGCACAATTTGAAGGGCAGATTTCTCTAAGGCTGTAGAGGAACCACCTGGAAGGAGGATGAAAGGAGGGTCACTTACCACAGTAACGCTGACAGCCATCGCTCCTTCACATCAGCTGAGCTGAAGACAAAAAGGGAGGCAGATCATCAAACAAGTGCTGAATGGGTAACAGCCTTTGGAAACTCTACCCAATTTCATTTATATATGGCTGTAAGTCAAAGTTGCTTCCTGCAAAGCCCTGGAACAAAAGCACAGTCCTTTCCTTCTTCTGTTCTATTTTAACAAATAACAAAAATAATAATAACAAAAAAATCCCAGCAACAAACTGGACCAGGTTTCCTGTCAGACTGGTGAGTGTTCAGATAAGGGACAAATCCCTTTCTGTGAAGTTGGAGTTAACTCATCTTGTGAGCCCTCGTTATTTTTGCAGTGACCTTTAATTGCTATTTTCTTTCTCCTAGTATTTCCTTCCCAATGTCTGCTGTTCCTAGAACTACTGCTGCCAGCACAGGTTACCCGGGTTTCAGGGTAAGGAAATGGAAAAGGAAGTGGGCCCTTTAGCCTCAGACATTGTTTCACTTGACACAGGGAGACCTGAGTAGCTGCTGGGATGCAGAGGGAGGTCTGATGTCTGATGAGGTACCTGAAGGTGACAACATAGTTGGTGATAGGCCAGCCAATGACAAATGAATTCTCAGGACTCATCTTTTTCTCTGTCACTTCGCTGAGACAGGTGCCAGTCCACACTTCACTCAGATGCACTTGCTTTTTCAGCTTCAGGCTGGAGGAGGATCTACAATGGAAATTATTAATCCCTTAGGCCAGAGAATAACATTTGGACCTCCAGAGTCTGATCATGCTCCTTTCAAGTCATGCAGATGCAGTTAGAGCTCTTCATTTATATGTGACAGAAGGAGTTAGACAAAGTCAGTGTTGTCCTTCTGCCTCCTGCCCTCATGGTGTATCTTCAAGCAACCTCATAAGGAAATGGGCAAAACTGATTAGACAACCTTTTTCTTCAGACAAATGGAGTGAAACATTAATACCAAGAAGAATTTGTGAAGGTGGAAGGGGGAAATACCACATTTTAAATCCACATTTCCAAAGAAACTTTTTTTTGGAGGCTGCTGGGTGCTCCACAAATAGATCAGAGCCTCGTAGAATCATAGAATCTCACGAGCTGGAAAGTACCCACATGATCATTGAGTTCAACACCTGGCTCTGCACAGGACAGCCCCAAAATTCCCACCACGTGCTGAGCCTAGCTTCAACAGCACCTACTGGGGAAAAGGAATGAGTGGAAATTCCTCTTACTTGGACTTGGCAATGACCAGCACATCACTCAACAAAATCAGGTGTCTTTCCTGGGTCTGCAGGCCCACAGTTAGCTGCACTCGCTCGTCCAGGATGAAGGTGGAGCCTGGGCTGCTGAACACCCCACTTGGCAGCCCATTGTCTGAATGGGAAGAGGAAAGGGTAGTTTCCCTGGAGGAGTAAGAAAAATCACAAGACTTTGTCAGAAGCTTTCCTTTTCTGTTTTGGAGGAGCCTGAGAGCTCCATGCTTCTCCCAGCCCCTATTGTTCTCTATTATGACCCACGCTCACCTGCCTCTGCAAAACTAACTGTACCAGCCTCAGACAGAAAACTGCCTAAAACCCACACCAAATCTTGTGAGATGAATCTGCTGAAATAGTAGTTTTTTAGCAATTTCTCACTCAGGTAAAAGATTTCCTGCACACGTGTGTGAGCTGTGACTTGAACATGGAAAGCCTGTGGCTCATGGCGTGGCTCAGCTGGGCGTGGGGGGCCCTGCCCATTCTGTGCATGTTTTCCATCAGACTGAACAATTTGTCAGCACAAGAGTTGCAGCAAAAAGAAAATGAACTGCGTGTGCTCATCTAATTCCAGACATCTGATTCTGGCCTGCCTGCCAGCCATCCAGCTTGTTGTTTCCTCTGAGATTCATAGAGGTGCTCACCATTTCCAAAAATCCCTGAGGGTTTTTGCATGTTGACTTCAGTCAACAAGGCAGCATCTAGGTTGAGCCAGACCCTCTCCCTGTGCTGTCTCCAGCTGGAAGAGCTCTGCCAAGTGCAATCTCCTCACTTGCAGCTCAGCAGCCTCAGCACTGCTCTGGGCTCAGCTGGCACACAGCAGCTCCCACAGCCATTTCTGTGCTGCATGAACATGGAAGAGTTCCTGCTCACAGTGTGTTCGTGTGCCTGAGCCTGACTTAATTAGTGAACCTCTGAGACATGGCCTCAGACTGACGCAGAAAAAACCCCACAGAGATCCTCCTGTCTCTACACATAGACAAAAATGTGTATCTTGCTTGCAGGCAAGGATACTTGCCTTCCCTGCACCCCTCAGCAATTCTGCTCTACCCTCTAGTCTGAGGACACTCTACACAAACAAATCAAAAACCACATCAGCTGTAATTGTAGTATTTTTGATGCTGTTGGTCTTAACTCAGTTTCTCACTCGATTTCACAGGAGTGAAGTTAAAACCAGGCAGTAGCTGCTTTACTAAAACCCTCCCCCAGTCACAGGAACACCTGCACTCTGGCAACAGAAATTCCCTCTTCCCTACTCCACAGCCACCACCAAGTGAATCTTGACTTATGCAGCTGTGGGGCTGTAAGTGAAAGCTTAATCACCTTCAGATATGATATTAAAAGCTCTCCATGTCCATCAGCTGAGCAGTGGGAGCCACAGCATCTCACAATCCCAAGCAGTGGATTTCCTAAAGCTGGAGGATTACCCAGCTTTATAAACACAATGGCAGGATAGCAAAAAATTCTCACTGATGCTTTCATGGCCTGAGCAAAGATGGCATTGGACCAGCTCCCTCCACAGCAATTCATCACAAGAAACATTTAAAGCTTCCCTCCCTCATGAGGATGTTCTCCAGCCAAATAAAGTCAAGAATTTGTTTCTCCTCCTCACTTTTTTTCCCTACTGCAATTTTTCCCTGCCACAGGACCAAATTGCCCTCAGCATGGTTAAATGAATTTGAAAGCACATTTGATTTCAGTCTGTGCAGACAGAAAGATGGAAACAGGAGTCAGAAAGGTATTTTTTCTACCTGGAATGGGACTTTGATTTTCCAAGAGCTTTAGTAAAGGCAGATGAGGTAGATCGTCTTCTCTGGACGATGGGCTTCATCTTCTGCAAGACAAAAAGATATTCAAGTTAGCCTGGCCACCTTGGAAGCAGACCTGCTCATTCTGCTCATTGCACTCTTCAAATTCTCTTTTTGTCTAGCTAATAATCATGAAACCTCAGGACTGAAAGCCTTGATCTGTGCTGCCAGAGGCATCCCTCCCATTCCTGATCATTAATACACTGGTCAACTCTCACATTTATGTTTTCACAGCCAAATCTCAAAGTAATTATATGAATAAATAGAGGGAAAAAACCCCAAAACTCTGAAGTTCAAGAAAAACTTCCTAACGCTCATACTATGGAATAGTTTGTTAAGGAAAAGTACAGAAATACAATTTAAAACTGGACCAGACAAAGATATGAAGAGCATATAATACTCTAGGGAGTTGTAGTTTATCAGCTGGAGGAATGGATGGTGTTCCTTAGTAGATTTTTCTCTATTTCATTTTCCATGACTCACAGTTCAGCAAACAGGTTGTTACCAGGCCCTCTCCAGGCAGCACAACCTCAAAACACTTGTGTCTTCTTTAACAGCCACAGCCACCAAGTCTTGTATAACACAGAACTGGGGTGACTGCAATGGTGAGACCTGAGAGTCAGAAATTATAACTATCCATGTCAACATATACTGAGGTCACAGGTCTCCTTCTATTTGCTAAGTAAATTTTGTGCTGGAGAAAGATGAGAGATTCTAGCCTGGGAGAGAAATCCTTACATCAGTGACTCTTGATTAGTAAGCATGGGAAAATCTGTCCCGTGGCTCATTTCTAATTTCAGCATTTGCCTATGTTGGAGCTTTAAGTGCCAGGGAGTTCAGAGCATGTTGAGACTTACTGATCTTTTAGCCTCTGAATGTTACAAAATATGAAAAATTCTAGGAATTAAAGAAACCATGATTGCTGGTTGATGAGGGAGGGCTCCTATGGGGAAAGGATGTTGCTTTTGTTAACTGTATACTTTTCAAGGTCTGTGCTGAGCAGTGGAAACATTCATTGCATGTGAGCTCACTGGTCCCATCACTGAGGATGCAAGGCTGTTACAGCTCAGCACCTTATGACTGCATTACCATTCCTGTGATGCCAGAGGAAGGTATTATCCTCATATCAGAGATGGAAATGCAAAGGACAGAACCATTTCAGTCAATTTGTGTGACTGGTGTTCCCCACGTTGTGTCAGGTTTTTCAGAGCAAACTGGAAGGCTGGCTGGGGCACGTTTGAAGTACTTGCTTCTGTTTACCCTCCCTGGAGCTACAGGAGCTCAGCACGGCTGCAAGTCTGTCTCCAGGGGCTTGTGTGAGAAAATAAAAGTTGTGGAAGTGATTTAACACTGTTCAGAAAGGAAATCCATGGCAGAGGCTGGAGTGGAGTCCAGCTGCCAGGGAAGGGACATCCTCCTCATCTCCCATTTAGTTTACAAGATACCTTTGAACTTCTGCAGCCAAGGACCTGGGAATCCTACAGGCTAGAGCTTTCTACAACACAGACTCCTGACTTCATGCCTGATCAGGTCCAACAGAGGCCTCCAAAGCACAGATGACATTGTGAAAAAGAATATATAATTACATAACTCAAAGTTGGAGTGGGCCTGCAAGTGTGACTTAATTAATCAATTTGCTAATATATGAACATTGTGCTTTGCAGTATCCTTAGTGATCCCTAAGTAGGTTCCCTGGGTACATGTACATATGTAGACAGAGGCAGATGGACAGCAATTTCTCCCTCATACCCTGCTGTGACATTGCCAAGCAAAAATCTGTCTTTGGAAGTTTCACAAGGAGAACTGAATAAAAATAACATCAGCTCACAAATGCTTGTTTTAAAAAAAAAGGAAGTCCCTACTAAAACAGAACATCTGGCTTCTGGAAGTGCCTTAATAGGATAAAACATTCCTACAAACACAATGCAGCAAAGCATCAGTCATGCATTATCTGAAGGTGGGCAGCGAGGACGGGTGTGGATGCCCAGGGGAAAATGCCAGCAGCTGCCACTGCAGAGGGCACTGGTGGAAACAGGGTGAGCTGAGGCACCTCTGTGCCAGGGCACTGCAGACTGCAGCAGTGTCTTCGGAGGCATTGTAATAAAGCCTTGACATTATCTCCTGTGCCAAAGAATGCCACGGCACACAAAGCCTCGCTGTAGGTAGGGCAATCATTTTGGCCACTCCAGAGCCACTCTCTTCTGGGGTGCTAAAGACAGACATGATGGAATTTTAGTGCAGGAGGGCATTTATCCCAGGATAAACTTCAGGGAGTCGGCACTGGTGGATTTCTTCTTCTGACCACTGTTCCTGAATGGCGACAGCAGTGACTCCCAGGCATGCCCTGTCTGAGGACCTGTCCCACAGCATCACCCCCAGCAGGCACTGGGCTACCCTGGGAGTCCCACAAAGACAGCACTGGGACTTTCCAGTGAAATGCTGTGACTACAGGACACAAGGTACTCCCCATACTTGATCTCTCTGAAAAAAAATGCTGATATCATCAGCTGTCCAAAGATCCAGCTGTCTGACCCCAAAGAGACTCTAGACAAACAAAAAAAATTGCTTTCCAAGACCTCAGCCAAAGTCTTTTTGATCCTAGCCAGTCCCGTTTCTTTGGCAGGACATCACTGACATTATGGAATCCCCTTACTGTAGGTAAGGCAATCATCTTGGCCACTCTAAAACAATCATCTGACTGAGGGAATTTGACACAGCTAATTGGCACAATTTCAGGGTTAACATACTTAATTTGCATATTTAATAGAGGAATAATAATTGTTCAGCCTTTAGTTTCAGTAGGCATACAAAGAGTTGCTTGTGTACTCCCTCTCTGCATGGGAGAACCCAGCTGTGTATCTCCTTTTAAACAATTTGATTGTGCTTGGGCCAGCCCATGTAAGTGATATTTTCTTGAGACTGCTGGACCAGGACAGAGTCTCCTAACACCTTGACTGTTCTCACAGTGCCATGTAAATGCACTCTGAATCCAACACATTTCTAAGCTCTACAGCTTTCTGGTTTTCTTGCAAAAAAACCCTCCCATCTCACTACACAGAAGCAGCATTACAAGTCCTCTGTGTGATGCTGGAGCCCCTCACCCTCCTGCCCAAAGGCTGGGCTGGAGCAGAGCTCCCAGCCAGACTCACCTGGCTGCCAGAACCTTGGGCAGCCCTTGCCCACCAGCACTGCTTCTAGAGGAAGAGGAGACCTCGCTGTGCTGCTCCACACTGGAGCCAGGGAGTGCTTTCTGCTGGAGGTCAGCTCTGCTCCCATTCACTGGGCATGGAGTCCCAGAAGCGCTGGGACATGGAGTGATCTCTGTGCTGTTTTGGTGCCATGGAAACAGATACTCATTTACCCAACACACTCTGGAAGTGCTCGAGCACTTCTAACACTCTGGACCATGTTTGTGCATTACTCATCTCTGAGCTGCTGATTTTAGCTGTGTATTTCTTGGCACCAGGGAGGTTGTGAGTCTGATGCCCTTCATTCCAAATCCATGTATGGTCTCTGCTATCGGCTCAGCTGGCCAGCAGCAGTGGTTTGTTGGTTTTTTTTTTGGTGTTTTTTTTTTTTCCCCCTGCTGACCTCTGCACTTGAATGTTATTCTCCAAATAGTTAAGGTGGGATGGAACTTAAAAATAATGGCATCTGCTTAGCACAGGGTGGATTTTCCTTCTGACAACAGCTGGTCAAAGTTTGCAATGCCTGTGGCACTGGAATGATGCTATTTGGTTTAGTTGCCATTAAGAAAAAAAAAAAAAAAAGTTTAACAGGACTATTTTTCTGCAAAACACAAATTGAAATATTTGTTTCAGAAACATTGATACACAATGTTTCATTGAAACCACACTGTGCTTTCTTCAAGCCCAGTGTTTCAGGCTGGGGTAGCAGCACGCAGCTCACACTTCCAAGGGAAATTTGCTGCTCCCAGTGCTCTTAGCTGCCAGATTCTGTTACTCTTTATGTGGAGCATTAAGCTGTCAGTGTCACTCTCCCCTCGTTAGGCAAACAGTCCACTTCCCAGCTGCAAAGATGATTTAAGGGTATCATATACTCTTAAAAACAAACAAACAAACAAACAAACAAACAAACCCAAAACCCCCCCAATTTTATAATCATGGATTCAGAGTCCATTTCATGCTGATATTCTTATCTGTCAGGGAGGCTTGTGTTGGTAAAGACATGGTCAGAGAGCGTAAAACATGAGCCACAATGTCTTTGATTATTTGGAGCATCACAGATTGTTCAGAGCCCACAACATCAACATTATTCTTATTCTTGCATGGGTGTTGTGAAACGCTGTCTTCCTACAAATATTCTCCTCACAGGATCAGCATGTGGCGTCAGAGCAGATAGCAGATCACTGCTATTGATCAGCTGAGCACAGCTGTCAGTGGAACAGGGCAATTCAGTGGTCTACTGGACCAGGGCAAAAGTTACTCTATGAATGTAGCACATGGCCACTTAGTTCTCAGGCAACATTTTAAAAAACACTTAAGAATCCAGTTAAGAGTAGAGAAACAATTCATCACTTGGACTTGGATCCATCCATGTGAAAACAACTGCTGCTGTTCTGCTGTTCTCTCCAGTAATGAGTTTACATTAGCAGAGGCATGCCTACAAAAGTATCTTAATGAGATAATGTGGGCACTGCTGCCTCCTGTGCTGTCCATGCTCCTGCCACGTCCCCATGGCAGACTGCATGTTGCATTTCCAGTCAGAAAATGCCATTAGAGAAAGATAATGAAACAGAAGAAGTGCATAAAAAGAAATCAGGCATTAGGTTACGTGGACTGAAAAAACCTGAGCTTGCCATTGTATATGGATTTACACTTAAACTGAGTTTAGGGAAATGTGCACTCACACAGCTGCTGTCTCCTTCTCCCTGCTCCCAGACTTCATCTGCCACTCAGCAAACTGTGCAGTTTGAATGTGACCCCTCAAGCTGGAACAGTTTTAGCAGGGGCTCCAGCTGCTGTTGTCTTGCAGCCATTCCCCCTGGCTCCAAATGGGAAATCCATCCCAGGGCACCCACTGGGAGGCAGGCCAGCTGTGCCCCGAGTCTCAGCAGGGTGCTGTGCCAGTCTGCCAGCCTGGTCTTGGCTGATACTGCCTTGAGAAGCTACACTCCTTCCTACATCATGCCATCAGCTCCTTGGAAGAGATGTCTTTTCTTCTCTGCCTTGGTTTCCTGCCTGCTCAGAATGAGATTAAAAACCCTTCACTTCTTCTCCAAGTGTCTCTTAAAGGTGAATGACTGGAGTTCCAGGAGCAAAACAAAAGCCTGGTCTGTGATTAGAACCAGTTTTCTACGCTGGTTTCCCTCTCTTTTCACAATTCTCAGCCAGGGGAAGACGATTGGATCATCTCGTTTACAAGGACTGGCTGAGGGAGATGTGCCTGTTCAGCCCTGAGAACAGAGAGCTGAGAGGTGACCTCTTCAAAGTCTCTCACTGTCTGAAGGGAGGTGTCAGGGCTGGAGCCAGGCTCTGCTCACTGGTGCTGAGCAGAAGGACAAGGGGCAATGGGCAGAAATTGGAAGAGAGGAAGTTCCATCTGAACATGAGGAAGAACTTCACTGTGCAGGTTCTGTGCACACTGGAGCAGGCTGCCCAGGGAGAGTGTGGAGTCTCCCTCTCTGGAGATATTCCAGAACTGTCTGCTCACAATCCTGTGCATCGAGCTCTGGGATGGCTGCGCTTGGCCAGGGAGGATGGAGCACTGTGCTCCCTTCCAGCCTTAGCCGCTCTGTCATTCTGTGAAGATGCCATGTGTAACAGAGATCGGGGTCCCATGACAGGCATTGCTAACCAGCTTCCTTCCAGCTCACTGCCAGCCAGGCAGGCCAGCACAACCCAACAGGGAGAAGGCTCCAAAATGGAGCAGGCTGAGCAAAAACATGCTCTGTATGAACCATGGTTAGATGTGAACTCAGAGCTAAGAAACTTGGGTGTAAATATTTATCTGAGCCATTTTACACAACTTCATCTTCCTGTCATGTTTCACTAACTGCTTCCCTCTGCCTTACTGCTAATACACAGCCCCAAACAAACCAAAACATTTCTTAAAATATGCAGAGCCTGGTGGCAGTAAATCAGTTTGCAAGGACACACTTTGAAATATTTCCTTTTCTTTCCAAGAAATGGAACCCTGCTGGTTTATTTTAAAGTCTCCCATATAAGCAGGACTGGGAGAAACAATTCTTGTCTGCCAAGGGCCAAGTGGGTTTTCCACTTGGAGGTGGAAGGAGAGGTGGCTGGGGATTAGCTTAATTCACATTAATCTGTTCCATGCCACATTTTTTCCCTGCTCCCATGGATTACTTGTGCCTTCCTTGGAGTCTGGAGCAATGCCAGCAGTGGATGGCAATGAGGGAGGATGTCCTGCAGAGCAAGGAGGGGACTGTCACCACGCAGAGCACCAGTCTTCCTGCTTGAAGCAGGTCTTTTGAGCAGATGATGTAATGGGGATATTCTTAAATGGCACTGGGCTGGAACCCAAATAAGGACTCTTGGAAGTTGTCATGGCTTGGGGCTGTGTTTTTGGCTACTGAGCACAGCCTTGCCTTGTGCTCCACCAGCAATGCCCATGCCTGCAGAACAGCACAAATGTTCAGTCCCAGGTAAAAGCACTGCATGAAAAATTCTTACTGCTGGTGAGGATGATTCTTAGTCATCACCTGCATCAGGAATAGGCCCTGAACATCCAAAGGATACACTCAAAGTATTTTTTGCATCAATATCAATTTGAAAAACCTTGAACAACACAAATGCAAGTCTCTTCTCTGTCCCTAGCACAGCAAATGACTGATGGAAATTGAAGAGATCAATAAATATTGATGTTGATTCAGAAATACTTCTGAATTTTAATCATTTGGCTTAGTAAGACATGAACAGCTGCTAGAGAAAAGCAGTGACAAATGTAAAACCTTGTTTTGCAAAATTTCTTCACCTTTTCTTGAAGGTCCAGACAGTTTTGTCACACTTCTGATTGATATCCAGAGCCAAGTAAATTTGAAATATGTGTTGACAATGGATTAGAGCAAACACTGGCACTTGTTGGGATTTTCCTGAAGTGCTTCTTCCTATGGTGAAAACCCATCCCAACAGATTGCCCCTACCTGTTTTGATATAATTTTATATCAGGACCTTTTCCTCATTCCTTTCTTTCCTTGGAACCAATGCTGAAAGCCACCCCAGGAACATTTCACAAGGAATTCTTGCCCCTGTAGCTCTGAAGAAAACCTCTACACAGCTCTACACTCATATATGGTCTCTGGCCTTAAGCTGAGGCATGCTCTGATGATGAGCATGACATCAGTGATTAGAAGGCGACTGCAGATACTACTCACATGGGAAATCAGAGGGGGCACACTTTTACAAAATCCTTTGGACCATTTAATGTAGGTTGGTACTGTGGGGTGGAGGTTTCTGTTGTGAAGTTGTATATACATAATATTGGAAGGGAACTTGCTGGGTTTCACAGTATAAAAATTCATCAATGAGGCCAAAGTAAATTAAGAATCATGTTCTTTCTTTAAAAATGCAAATAAACAGTCCACTGAATTGAGCTTTGGCAAAATGAAAAACCTGCAGAGCAGCCAAACCAGAGGAACAGAAAAATGTAACACATTCCTTAGTGCCTTTAAAATATCTCCTTTTCCCCTTGCCTCTTGGTTCAAAACCCCTCCTCCTGCATATTAAAAATTAAAAACTCATAGACAGCTGGGTCTGCTCAGCTGCAGAATTACTTCAGCCTTTCCAAGCAGGGCTTCTGAGCATGAGTATGGTGGTCCAGACCCTGCTAGGGACCAGATTAACTCCCAGGGCTTGAAATGCAGACTAGCCAGGTCTGGTGTGTGACAAAGGAAAATATAAACTGCCCAAGGAAGAGAAAGGGCAAACCACAGTTTACAAGGCAGAAATGCTGCAGGTCTCCTGAGCAGACAGTGCAACTCCACATGACAATGGCTCAGATCCTCACCTCTCCCACACACCCACTCAGGGCAAGGCCAAGGTGCCACAACACCCTGGAGAGTGACCAGAGACTCAGCAGCCTCAGAAGTGCCCTGGGCTTGGCTCAAGGATGGAAGGAGGCTGTTTCCAAGCCAGCCTCCCCCAGCCCTGATGGAAACTTGCAGGAAGGACCAAGGAAGGTCCCAAGTTTCCCCCAGGAGTGATGTCCCTGCAGGCAGTGGGTGACCCTGGCCCCTCCAGCAGTGCCTGTGAGCTCAAGTACCCAGTGAATGCTGCTTCATGTTGAGTGGTGGTGCTTCTCATCTATTTACAATGATTAAATCATTTTATTTGCAGCTTGGCCAGAGAAAGGACTTTGAGAAGAGGCAGCTCTGTGCATCTGGATTTCATTAGAGCTGAGCATTAATCCCTTTATGCCTTATAAGCATCCCGTTAGCATTCTGCAGACCCGGCGGTTGTTAAATGGCATTTGCAGAGCTGGCTGCCTGAAAAATGGGTTAATCAACAGCATCTCTGCTAGCACACACACCATGAAAGGCATTTTCCTCCTGCTGCTTGCTCATCTGCCTGTCAGCATCAGTGTGGGCACACTCATAGTAGCATTTACTGTCAAACTACTTCTCAAACCCCAGGATAGGTTTGTGCTGAATTGCAGGATTTAATTCCACAGAATTCTGCAGTTGATTGAAATGAAATGAAATGAAAAATAGACACCCTAGCCTCAAATGAGGATTCAATCATGAATTTCAGTGGAGCTCTGAGTCTAAAGTTACATGAGCTGGGCAAATAAAAGCAGATTTTGGCTTAAACAATTGCACTTTTTTGCCAGTTTTTGGAGTTGCAGGAAGGCATTAAGGGTTGAGCAGTGATAGAGGCCAAGAGAGAGACATTGCTCAGCAGCTGAGAAAAGGCCAAGAAAGGGAAAGCAGGAGGGAGCAGCTGAGCCCATGTGAAAAAGAAGATGCAAGGGAGAGGTTTGAAAACACAGCCTGAAGAGCTGCCAGTGGGCTGAGAAAGGGAGGGAGAGAAGCTGATCAGAGCTGATGAGGAGCTTGAAGATCAAATAACCTGGAGGCCATGGGAGAGTTTGCCAAGGCTAGCAAAGAGATGTGCACATTCCTTTACTAAAAAGAATGCTATGAACCAATGCAAGTCAGGCTGTGTGGCCTTAAAGAACACGTCCCATTCTTTGATGGCATGAGAGGTGGAAAAATACAAGCAGTGGAATCACTACTATGCACATAAAGTTCCCTACACAAGGCTGTTATAATTATTCCACAGGAGCAACTGCTGCAAGCCACTGCAGAAACTCAGAGATGAGCCAAGGAAAAGAAACAACAAAGGCAGAAAATCGTGTTCCCTTGAAGGCAGTAATAAAATGCCAGTGTTCTGCAGGAATGGGGGGAGTGAGAGTGGGTATATCACCCCCTGGCAAGCAGAGTAAGGCTAAAGCAGAGCAATGACCCCTCATGCCCCATGCACGGGCACAGGCTGGGGTTCTGGGGGTTGGATCAGAGGTGTGGAGGTTCACCTGCCCCCAGGAGCACCTGGAGAGTGGCCATGGGGCTTTTTGGACATGCTGTTCTCTGTGCCTCCATTTCCAGTACAGCCTGAAGGGGCAAGCAGTGGAAAACTCCAAGAAACATTCAGTTTAAAGACAATTATTCTATTAATATATTATTTCCTGCTTTAATTTCTCACAGTATTTCTTTTTCACTTTTGCCTTAACATCTACAGTGTGAAAACTGTATCAGCTGAAATTAGGCTAAATACAGGACACACTGTGGGGTACAGATGACCCCAAAGGCTTCCTGATGTGCCTGTTATGCCCCATTTCCCATTACTTAGGCTTAACACATTTATGCATAATCTAATACCTCCAGTCATGAGTATTTTCATGGGTCTTTGGTAAATACTTTATAATTTGATACAATCTTTCCAATACTGAGGTGTTCAGAGCAAAAAACAATTATCCAGCAAGATTTACAGAAGAGCTACATAGAATTTACATTTGCCATTACTTAGCTGTTAGTACCTAGTAGTTTTACTAATTTTCAGGAGGAAAATTTTCCTCAGGTTGAGCAGTAGCCTCTTCATGAGCAATCCCTACACAAGGACATGTGCACATACACATCTGCAAACACACATAATACACACACAAAGCTCTCTGGGTTATAAATTTCCCAATAAATGTAGCGGACAACTTCAAAACCAAACCAAGCCTTTAAATAGGAATTATGAAAAATAAGTTTTAAATCACAAAAACATCCTGTTTTGCTTCAGCTTCTCTCTCACACGCCACAAACTGGACTCCACCCCAGCTGTTTTCCAAGGGGCTGACTATGGGTGCCTGGATTTGGAAACTTTCATGTCCTTATCTGTCCTGCCATTTGCTCTGTGGGAACATGAGGAGAGCAGCACTGTGCACAAGAAAAGAAGGGCTGAACCCTTCTTTGGGATCATGAGGAGAGCAGCACCGAGCACCCACCCCTGTGCCAGTTCCCACAGCTCTAAGACATCTCAGGAGGAAATGCAGAGAAGTGGGAGATAGAAGGAGTGGGGTTTATTACTGGTTTTTAGCTTTGTTTTAAACATGTGACTGTTTAAAATGATGACTGTCACACTTCCAGCCCCTGGACGAAGTGGAGAAGGTGCTGTTAAGGAGACTTTCAGTTTGCTGTGTTAGAAGTCAACACCCCCAGTGCTGACACTGCCTTGAGGAGGTGTCAGTCCCTCCGAGCAGCACACACAGGGGTGGGGAGCTGCCAGGGCAGATTTCCTGACTTAGCTGAGAAACCATCCCTGTAGCTCAGCGTGCACCACAGCATCACACTTCAGCAGGGCTCCTGGGGGACCTCTGCATGCCTGCTCCAGGCACACACTGTGTGCTGTCCCCAGAGCCAGCTCCAGGCACACACCGTGTGCTGTCCCCAGGGCCAGCTCCAGGCACACACCGTGTGCTGTCCCCTCAGCAGTGCTGCCAGTGCTCCTGAGGCTGCTGAGGGTGCTGGTTTGAGACAGGAGCAGTGTGACATAGGTGTGACTGCACACAGGTGATGCAGGACACAGGTGAGGAACAGCCTGAGGGGCTGAGCGCTGCTGTGGGCACTCTCAGAGGTGTTTGTATCCAGATCTGCTGAATGTGTCACTGGCAAGAGTGGAGGAGTGAGTAGTGTATGGATTAAGGTAAACAGAACAAGCACAGGAATCTGGGGGTATTTTGGAGGGTTCTGGCATGACGGAGGGGTGCTGAGCCTGGGGCAGGTAGAAAGATGGAGCATGGTGTGCTGAGGTAATGCTGTCCATAAGGGACTAGGAAAGAATCCACAAGGATCTCTGCATCACAGCTGCAAGTCAGAATCTTATGCTTGGCAAGAAGGAGGGGATCTGAGATCCCTCATCACTGGTCATGAAGAAAAAGCATCCGCTACATCTTCAGGTTAATGAAGAGAAACCATATTCACGGTACATTCCTCATCATCTCCCACACCTGTGAAGTAAAACCAGTCTGACTACACAGGTGATTGAATCACATCCCCTGGTTATGACCTAAAAGAGTTCCAGCCCCTGGAGCTAGCTCCTCTGCAAAGACAAGGCCACTTCCCAAGTCTGAGGCCAGCCCAGTTGAATTATAATTAAGGAAGGTGGAGCACCAAGAAGCAGAAGCAATCACCTAGACCAGAGCCATGTCAAGTGATCTACATGTGGGTTCAACCAAAACCTAAAGTGCACCAACACTTAAAGACAGGTCAAAAGAAAGGAGCTGCAAAGACCTTCACTGAGCACCCAGAGACTGCAGGGGAGACACACGCTATCATTATGTATCCATGCCTATCCAAAATCAGGCTATGCAACCATACAAAGTATGGTATGAAACTTGAGAGGGATTCCCTGAAGCCACTGACTCTTGAAAAATGTAAATCTTTTTAAACTGACAACCCCTAATATTTATTTTCCTCGTGGAAGGAACCTATGTTAATTTTTAAGACCTCACTAGAGGGCGATAAATAGATGGGCTACAACCAAGCTATTGCCTGTGCAGGCACTGAGAACTTGGAGAAAACTGGTCAGCTGCAGGCTCGGGGGTAGCTTTAAAAGGTCTGTGCTTACCCAAACAGCCCTCTGAACACCTCTCTCTGGTTCACACACTAAATACTTTACTTCTCTTTTAGCTGCTCACTGGAAAGCTGCTCTCCAGGGGCCCAGGAAGTTTACCCAGGAGCTGGGTGTGAGCCAGGTCTCAGCCAGGCATTGTGCAGCTGTGTCATGACCAGGAACATTCCCATTTGTACATAACCCATCAAGTACCAGTGGCTTAACGAGCTGAAAGTTATGCTGGACAAAGTGATGACCAGGTCCTTGCAGGCATCAGCAGAAGGCTGAGGTGCAGTACCTGGTCCTGCTTTGTGCATCTGGGGAACAGAATCTATGCAGAGCTTTGTGCTCCTGCATAAGCAGGCATTCATGGCGCTGCTGCTGAGGCTGTACAAGTGAGACCCTGGCTGGGATGCTGAGGCAAAGAGCACGCTGTTAAAAGTCCTCATTCTCCATCATCTGCAGATAATGTGGAGTTGCCACATCACAGCAACACTCTAGGTGACACAAAGGCATCAACAGGCAGGGTCTGCTTAGGAAAACAAAAGTTAAGGAATGTTCTAAATATGGAAGACCATCAGAAGGTAAAGGGAAATCCAGCCACCTGTGTCTTAGGTAGGGCTCATAGGTAAAAGCTGCAAGTGGCTCTGAAGAACTGGCAGCAAAACTGCAATGAACCATCACTCCGGATCACAAGGATTTCGTGGGCACATTCCAGCCCCTGCCAAGCATTACAAGTATTACAACTAGCTGCAAATTTTTATTTTTATACATTCATGCCAAGCATTACAACTATTACAACTAGCTGCAAATTTTTATTTTTATACATTTTTTTTACAGAACTTGCATTTATTCCAGTGGAAACTCCCTGCAAAGAAAATTGTTCCACTCTGCTACTGTTTGTGTTGGATGATTCATTTGAGAATTTCCAACTGGCTTTTTGGGGCATGCTTACATTTTCCCCTCTTATTTTCCACTATTTCAAGCTAACCTTATGCTAATACGATATTTTGTCGCTTGTTCTGTTGAGTTGAAAAATCACCAAGGGCAGCTGCGGTTGTGAGAAGCCCGGGCATCGCTGTCCGGCCGCAGCCGGTGCCGCCAGCTGCTGCCGGGGAGGCGAGGGGACACAGCGCTGGCAGCGTCCCGCTCCTGTCCCTCTGTCCCGACACGAGCGCACGGCTCTCACCCCCGACAGCTCCCCGGCTCAGCTGCGGGACGCAGCAGCGACCCCGCGAACGCCGCCGGAGCCGCGCGTGGTTCCCGTCCAGACGGCAGGCGCGACCGCGGCCCCGCACCGGCTCCGCACCCGCTCCGCGCCGGCTCCGCACCCGCACCGCACCCGCTCCGCGCCCGCTCCGCCGCCCCCCGCCCGTGCAGCGCCTCCCGGGGAGCCTCCCGCGGCCCCTGCCCCCGCAGCGCAGCCCCCGCGGCGGAGCCGGCCCGCCCGCTCCCGACCGCCGAGCCCCGGGGCCCCGGAGCCCCTCCGGGCACGGGAAGGGCTCCTGAGACCGCCCCGGGGCTGCCTCTGCCCCAGCTCCGGTGACCACGGTGGGCGCTGCCCAGGAGCCCGGAGCTGGCACGGAGGAAGAGCGACCCAGAAAGTGACGCTGCGGGATCGATTTTCTGGGGAAAAGGGTGGGAGAGCCAAGAAGTGGCAGGAGCCGGGCCAGCCGGGCACGTGTGTTCTGGAAGGGCGCTCCTCCTGCACGCCAGCGCACCTGAGCACTTTGCTTCCCACTCTAGGACTCTCAAGGCTCCTCTCATGGGGATTTTTGCCATACCAGAGAGAGCAGAGTGGGGTGTAACAGCCCTCAGAGGCTGGCCCGAGCTCCTGCTGCGCTCCTTTTCTGGTGCTGCCGAGAGTGGGGTCTGTCTGCGATGTCGGCTTCTAGCACCAGTTATCATAGAGAAGGCAGGAACAGCAATAGGGAGTGCATTCCCTTTCTGCCCCCTCGTCCACCCGCCCAAACCCATTTGTGGGTTTTAGTTGTTGTTGTGTAGGAAGTTTCCTTTAGAAAGTTTTCTATCTGCACTGCAAGGAAATTCTGTGTCTGTGAAGAAGTCTGTGTTGAGAAAGAAGCCTCTTGAGAGACCATTCCAAGGTAAACACATACCAAGGGCACACACTTTCACAGTTCTGTCACTTCGAGAAATATCTGTGCTATAAAACCCTCTCTGGAGGTGTGCTGAAAGGGATGTATTACATGAGGAAAATGTACTCTAATCCACGTTAAGCTATTTTGATCTCTTTCACGTCACAGGTTCAGTCCCGCAAACAACTACTTAAAGTGTTAAATGTTAGAAAACGAGAGTGCAGCACATCTCAGTCACACAGACTGTCTTGGAAGGTCAAAAGATTTTTAAAAACTATGAAGAAATATGAGGAATACTGTATTTGCCATCTGGTACTCTGTGGTCTGATCTTTGTTTTCTCTCTGCATACAAGATTTGACAAGTTGTGAAATTTCAGGAATCACATCCCCTCTGTCTCTAAACAACCCTTACAAGTACTTTTGAATGTAAGATATATAAAAGACATTTTTGGAAAATGAAAGAGTAGCCCACTCCCCCCCATGAATCTGATTTGCCTTTAAAAAGACAAAATAAAGCAGCCAGTCCCCTCCTTCCCTTCCTCCTTCCCGCCTACCCCCTGCCCCCCTCTCCTCCTCACACACATTCATGGAGTGTTCCAAACTATGCAGTCCCTCCCCATCAGCTCTCCTTCTCCTGGGAAATACCTCAGGAGGCATTTCCTGTAAGCAAAAAGGTACCACTGGGACAGACTAATTTAAGGCTGCAATCAAAACTAGTGCTTGCTAGTGCTTTTCATCCATATTTTTCCATGCCTAGTGTCCACAGTCTCAATATGGTTCTGCTTACTTTTGTAGCAACAATAAAATAATTGAAATGGCACAGACTTTTCCAAAGGATTCCCATGGATAAAATTTCTTGATCTTTTCTTTCCAAAGTACTTCTTTCCTAATCTGTGAGCAGAAAGTTCTATGAGCTCTGCAGTTGTAAGTTCCTCTGAATTCTGAGGTTAACAATACTCATTATACTAGATAAAAACACTTTAGAGCCTCTAACCTTATTACATTTATTACCACTGGTAGCTGGGTGGACTTCAGCTGTGTTCCTTTAATTCCACTGCATGGGAAAGGGGATTCAGGATATCTGTGTGCCATAGGTCAGAACAATGTGTCAGGAACAATGGGAACATTTCTCCTAAAGTTTTTAGCAAACTTAAACAGAGAGTCATCTTCCCTCCTCTTTGCCTCCTGCCCAAGAAACATCCATGAATGACCAGTTTCTGAAGAACAGTGAGTCTTCATAAAAAAAAGGATCATAAATAGCCCACTGTGTTTTCAAGTTATTTTTTATGGTATCACAGCAGCCATGTAGGGAATCAGATATGGAGAAAGGAAATAGTTGTATTGGGCTGGGGTACAAATGCTCAGGCACTCTTTCCAAGGAGCAGAATTAGTGCTGTGGAATTTAGAAAGGTCATCTCTGCTTGTGTTGGCTTTGCCTGCTTGTGTTTGACTTTGTTGCTCCACTCCATCATCTGTGTATCTTTCTGAATCACTGCAATGCTGGGTTTGTTTGTTTTTGTTGTTTTTTTTTTTTTTCTTTTTGAAATCTGAATACACATCAAGCGTATTTTAAAGCAACAACTGCTCCAAGCCAGCTAAATTGGCTGCAAGCCTGGATATTATAGGGAGGAATTTAGTCTTGGAAACTTGACAGCATCAATGGTCTTTAGGTCCCTGGTGTCTTTCAAAGGGGCCCTGAATGTCACTGCTCCACTGAAACAGCCTTTTCTAGCAGGTAAGCCCATTAGTAAACAGATCAAAACCAATTTGTTACAACCGTAGCTCTTAGGGTTAAAAACATCTTATTAAAAATGAACTCAGCGCCCTCCAAAATATAAAACCCTAACAGTTTGGAATTTGTTTTCGAAAGGGCATTCAAAATAAATTCCTTGACAACTGTTATTCCAAATCACTGGCTTTGAAGAGGCACAAACTGTGCATTATCCCCTGGGAGGCATCATAGAGGGACCCCAATCCCACACCTCTGGCTCCATCCACATTAGAAAATGAAGGATAAGCCAAGGGATTCCGTTCCAATGCAATTGTTTCCTTTGCTGGTTATGGATTTGTTTCAGACCATAGTGCAAGCAGGGAAGGGCTTGGAAAACTCTGCTTGTTTATGGGACAGGGCTGGAAACTTTGCTGCTGCTGGATCTCCGTGACGCTGCTGTGGGAGCAGCAGTGATGACAGAGCTGCTCAGACAGACCAGGGCTGAGCAGGAGCAAAACATTTATCCACCAACAGGAATATCTTGGGGTTTTTGTTTTTTTTTTTTGGACTTATTACTTGATAGTGAAGAGAAACTATTTGAAAGAGTCTACCAACACACAGGATCAAATAATTCCACCGTGCTTCTGGGTTTGTTTTCCATACTCCAGTGCTGCAAACACATGGCGTGACTCAGGGTTTGCCATGCTGCTGACACTGCCACCTGGGCATGTAATGCTCTGGTGTCCAGTGGCCCTAATTAGATGAACAAATGTGGGAACTAGCTAAGACACTTCATCAAGTCAGGCCTTGCACTGTCAGTGAGCTGAAACCAGGGAGGACTCTCCTTTTCTAACCCTAACTAACACCCTAACCCTAACACTTCAAGCACTAAGTGATGGGCTGCATCTGAGTGCAGGAGACTGGGTTAGCTGGGGCATGGGTCAGATCTGTAAAAAAAAAAATCTGTTTTCCTCTTCCATGACTTGGATGGTAACCTTTGATGTGTGAAGGCCAGCCCATGACATCCTCCCCACACAATGTCATTTAACACAGTTGCCCAGGCTTAATTTTACTCAAGCCAAAGGTTGAGCTGGCCCCTTCTATAGAAGCAATACATTCTATAGTCATTGTGACCTCCTCTCCCTGATTTACATGGTGTTTCCTTTAGCAAGGCTTGCTGGCATCCTGTTTGCCTGGTTCCTTTGTGTGTTGCAGCTTCATTCTGGGCTGAAAATACTGCCCGGGTGTCTGCACAAGGATCAGGCATGTCTGAAGAGCATGAAGGCTACTGAAAGGAATATGCTTCTAAATGGCAGATATTCCTTTTTCTTTCCTCCTTCAGGGCAAAAAAGTCAGTTTTACAACAGGACTTCTTGCCACAGTCCTCTGAACCCCCACATCAGGTATGCATTTTCCATGCCACTGTTGCCCTTCCTTACCCTCAGCCTTAGGACCCTCACCTCTCATGGCTGACTTGCTGCTTTGTGAAAGATTTTTTCCCCAGTTAGCAATATGTCCCCTCACTGCCTGCCTAGTATTCATTGGAGTGGGGTGACACATAGTTTTGCTGCTAGGTCAGGCAAAAAATGTATTTACAACAGAGGCAGGTTCTCCCAGAGGTGCAGCCTTCCTCTCCCCCCAGCTCGGGGCTGTGCTCCTGTCTGCAATACAAGCACACAGCGTGTCTTGCTGCAGGATTAGAAAACACCTCACTCCTGTTTTGGCCAAGGTTATTCGGCCAAGGTGTCGCTGCTTTTGTGATCTCATCTTTTGCATTTCCATGCACACAAGACCAGCCAGTTCCAGTGGGGTTAAGCCATCATTTAGTTGTAAATACCCATGCAGACATCCACAATCCTCTGAAATAGGTGGGATAACTCCTTGGCTGCCCCCTGTTCTCCTATTTCAATGAAACTTTAATCACATGAGTAAACCCAGTGAGACTGGGCCATGATTTAATCAATGTGATAATTAGATTCTGTCTTGCTTCTGTTCCAGAGTCCTGCAGACTCAGAGGAGAAAGCCTCTGGATCAGCAAAGCTGTATTTTCCAAACAGTTTTGCAGAGATGTGGGAGGGACCGGAAAGGGAAAGAGCTGGAGAACAGGTCTTTAGATCCTTAATAGCAATGGCATGAGGAAGACTCTCTTCCCGTGCCTGTTCTTGTCATTGCCTGCCTGGAAATATCTTGACACAAAGCTGGTTTGAAAGGGCAGGAATGTCTATTTGCATTGGGACTGCTTAATCGTAGGTTGAATAGAAGATTAGAGAATTTCAGCTGAAAAGAGCACCTTCCCAGCTCCCTGCTCTCATTCACTGGGTCTTGTTGAGGCAGCTGAAAGGCAGGACTTCCCTGGATGCTGAGAGACCTCTGACTTCCTTTTTTCCTGAACAAAGGCCAGGTTGCCTGAGAATTCTGCTTTTTGAAGCTGATGTTGAAGTCTTCTTCATGCAAAACAACTCAGCAGAAACACTGAAGCAGCAATGACTTGTCCCACACAGTGATGGAGAATAAGCCTTGCTAAGATCCACTACAAAACTCTAATAGAGGCCCCAGAGCACACTCAGGGGAAACTTTCAAGCACTGGTAATAATTTCCCTCCAGGTTCCACCCTCCTGTCTCCTGCAGTGTAACATCATTGCAGCTGGAGATTTAGTGCTGTTGGATTAAGTCCAGGTTTCAGACCTGGTCCTGAACTCTGCTTTTCATCTCTCCTTGATAGAGGCCTGTTGAAAAAAGCACAGCCAGTGCTGGTGCAGAGGGGAGGACTGCACAGTGGGGCCTTGCGTTTGTTTCTTTTCACCTTCCTTGAACTTGAAAACACCTATTGGGATTCCATACCAGCAAAACAGCCTTTCTTAAGAGGGACCAAGCATGGGAAATATGAGGTCAAACACTCAGTGGAAGCAAACTCAGGATGACAGCAAATGTTACAGTGTGACCTGCCCTTGGTGGTATCCGGGATCTGTGTAACAGTACACTGAAAGAGGGTTACTTCAAGAGAAAATATTCTACCTTTTGGTAGGCTCAGAGAGCCTTTTCTATGACCCTATGTGACAAAGCTTTTGAAGTATAAACAGGTGATTAAAGCTGTGTGTTTTCTGAAATAGTTCAAAAGGAGTTGCTGTGGTTGTTAGAGTACACTCTATCTCCTCAAAGGCAGTTTGTTCAGCTCAGGAGATCCCATCAGATGCCGTCAGTGCCCAAGAGAGGCTGGAGTCAGAGGTGTTTGCTGCTTGGTCTGGATGTTCAGCAGCTGCTGAAAACCTGAACGTGCTAAAAAGGGGCTTTTATTGCTCTGTGTCCTCCAAGGGCTGGGGGGCAGGTGAAAGTCCCAAGCCCTGTGTGCTAGCTGAGGGCCACAAGTACCATCAGTGCACATTGCACCGGCTGTGAAGTCACCCACGATTTTATCCTGCAGTTCAGTCATGTCACAGAGCTGCTCCTCATCAGTAATGGACATTAGAGCTCCTCCCTATGCCCACATCAGCTCGTGGTTGCTGGTTCTTTGTGACTGGCCATTTATGGGAAAATATGTGCTTTTGAGAGTATGAGTTTTTGCCATGGAAGCATTCTGCCTATGCAGACAGGGTTGTTCTTCTTGCCAGCTTCCAGCCTTAGTCCTGTGTACATGATTTACCCTTTGGAAAAGGAGGTGATCAGTGCATCCCACGTGTGTTTGGAGAGGAATGCACAGCAGCTTGTGAAAATGATCTAGTGCATGTGTTGAGCACCAAGAATGTCAGCAGGCAGAGCTCTGAGGGCTCTGCAGGGGCAGCCCACAGCTCTTTGCAGTCACTGCTGAGAGCAGCTCTGAGCAACAACCATCAAACAACCACGGCTGTGAGGAGCACAGTGTTCATCCTGGAAAACTGGACCCCCAGAAGCACCTTCCTTCCTGTTTCAAATGGATCAGTTATGAGAAGCACAGCAAAGTTCACATGGCTTACCTAAAAATGATTTTAACCTGAGATAAGAGAAATCAGGGAATAGTCCCCCAGTCTGGGATCCAGGATCAGGAACTCCACAGGAGACATCTGTACTGCGTGGCACAGGTTGCAACGGATGGGCTGAGTTCTCTGCCTGTGAGCTGTGGGCTGGGGCATCTGAGCTGTGAAAGAAACTGAGCAGTGAGATAAACTGAGATAAACTGAGATAGATTGAGCTGTGAGATAAACAGCACCAGCAGGTTGACTGTGGCTGCAGAGCCTGTGTTTCCGAAGAGGAGCACATATGAGTTAACATGAATCACATCATGTGTGTTTGTAACTGCATGGCTGCAGCATGTGTGTTTGGATGGGTGTGTTTACAGATTTTTTTGGCCCACTTAAAATATCCTTGGCAAGAGGCAGTTCTGTGACTCTGAACCAAGCCAAACACACCTCTGAGGTCATTAATGCCATGAGATCACCACCTAGGCACAGTGCTCAGGACCTCTGAAGGCTCCTTTTGTCTTTTTTTTAAAATGTTTTTTCTCCTATTTGAAGCTGATCCAGGGCAATTGCTATCCACCAAAGGAACAAACTGAAACGCTTTACAAGCCAGAGCTGTAACAGCAGGGTGTGGAGATGGCATGCAGGGGCTAAGACAAAGTGTGTGTGGCTGTGGTCTGATTCTTCAGAAGGACTCCAGACTCATGAAGTCAGTGTACATATCAGATTACCATGATCCTCTGGAATTTTGAGCAGAGCCTCCCATTAGGTCACTGTTTCTATGTTTTCACTTTCTGAAGGATATTTATGAACAAGCTTGATTTTTTCCCCCTCTACTTTGTCTTCAAACCTGTTAATTTTATTTATCAACCTCTTCGGCCCATGCTTTTCAGGAACCTGGCTTAGAGAAGGGTCTGATTTCAAATGTCACTTGCTAGCTCCTCAGGGTGTTGGGGGTCAGCTGCATCTTGGTCTAAGCCATGTGGGTCAGGCAGTCTCCAAACCAAGCCAATTTTTTTTTAATTTTTTTTTTTTTTTTTTTTTTTTTTTAGCAGAAGGAGCAAAAACTTGAACTGCAAAATGTTGAAATTGTAGGGAGGAGTATATTTGGAAGGCTACTACAATGAAGGACGAAGATTTTGTTTTCCCTGTGGTAACACTGATATGTGTGAATACTTCTTGTAAGAAGAAGATGGCTCAGTGACTCAAAAATCAGGAGAGACATTTCTGGAGAGGTTGTTCTCTAATGACCCCCAGACCCAACACCACAGCAACTCTGCTCAAGGGAGCTTTGAAAAGATGCTCTTTGTTTGCTTGAAGGGATGGACAGCTATTTCTGAACCTTGGCACCCTACCCAGACCCTTATACCACAGTTTTTCTTCCTCAGACAAGGACAATGGATATAGAGGGTTAACAGGGAAAAATAAGGGTGTAGTTGATGGGGTTGAAAAGGTGGTCAGAGCATCTGGGATGGAGAGTTCTGTTTGGCAGCACAGAGCAGGCGCTGCATCCTTCTCCATGCCACCCACAGACATTCTGCCTCTCATCTCATCTTTGCAATCCTCTCACACACAGCCATACACAGCCTCTTTTGTCTCCTTCCCACTCCCTTGACACCACCCACACACCCACACATCCACTCTCTCTCAAATACTTTCTTCTGCTCTGGTTTTCATGCAGACGCCTCCCCTCTGGACCCTGTCTTGCACAACATCCCCTCCTGGCTGGCACTAGCACCCTCCCTCTCCAGACCATATGCAGAGCAGAGGCATTTCCTTTTATTGTCCATGCAGCCCCTGCAGCCCCACCCAGCTCCCGTCTATTCCCTGCAATAACACATTTGGAGTGGAAGTAATCCTGCTCAGAGCAGCCACACAGAACACAGGAGAGCTGTCTTCACCCCAAATTGCTTCAACTTGTAGACTACTACTTCCTGCCTGTGGTCCCAGAGGAAGAGGCTAACTCAGCCTTGGAATACGTGGTGGCAAGATGCCCTGTGCTGCCCAAAGGCTGTGAGAATGTTTGCAAAGCACCTCTGTGCTCTGCTCTGCAAGAACAAACCTGGCACAGGCAGCTTCAGTGAGGAGTTCTGCAGATCCTGGGACATCCACCTGGTCTGCAAAAATGTGTGAGCACGATGGGGATCAGAATGACATGGCAATGTCTTTATGGCTGGTAAAGCACTTGATCTCCTTGCTGAGGGTGATGGCAAAAGGGCTGGAGAGGACCAGTGATGACCATCTGAGACCAGCAGTCTGTAGTACACAAGTCACAGGCACAAGCTTAGTGCAGTCAGAGAAACAACACCAGCTTGTGCTTGCCAAGGAACTGACCCCAAAAGCTAAATCTTAGTAGAAGTAGGTGACAAAACAAATCCATCAGAAATAAGAGCATAAGCAGGACTCTGCCATATAATCCATTTCTCCCTTAGAAAAGCAAATTTGGAGGCCCAGAGCATTTCTGTATTGTGGTAAACTGCAGCCTACAGGACCACACTGGACTAGAGGAGATTTCCAGCAGTGTTTCTGAGCTCTTTCTTCAGGACTTCCCCATAAGGAGTTCCTGTGCCAGTGATAAGCTGGGAACTCTTTTGGCTCTCTACCATGTCTGCTCATAAGAGGCCAAACACAAACTGGAGTCCACTATTTAATACAGAGCTTGTCAGCCCTTTCACAGCAAATCTAAGTTTTCTCTTACTCCTCCTCATCTCCAGAATTCCCAGGCCCTGCCACTGCACTGCCAGCTCTGTACAGAGCCTAGAGGAATGTGTTACAAGACACCTGCTCCTTGCTTTGTCTTTGGTGTTGGTGTATTTTGCTAGCAGGGTGCACCTTGCTGGTGAAGGATCAGAGATGCTGCACAGGGCCAAGGACCCAGTGAAATCAGTGCTGCCAGGAGCTGTTAGTGAAGCACAGCCTGATCCCAAAGTCATCAGGTTCTTGCATGGAAAGGACAAATGATGCCCTGCCAGTCACTGGGAACTGGCTGGGTGAAATACGTGTGCCGTTTTCTGGGATGAAGCTGGGATAAGTTCTACAAGCACCATGCATACCCTGTGTCAGCACTGCTGCTGCTGCTGCTGCTGATGAAATCAGCTGATGCCAGTTTGAAGAGAATCTGAAAGTAAAATAAAGGCAAAAAGACAGACAGAAGCCAAACTGTGGTGATGAGTGCCAGGGCTGGCGATGTAACAGCCCCCTGCTGACTCCTCAGCCAGGGCAGCAGACCCTCACTCAAGCAAATAACCACAGCAGGGAAGCCACAGAACCTGAAGACTCCACGTATCTCTAACCTCTTCCTCTCCTCATTTGGCGGAGACATTTGGCAAGGGATATTGTTACAGCCCTTCCTGAACTGGGGACAGCAGCAGGACTGAAGGGCACTGAATCCACCAGCCCTAACCCTTGATGCACCATGGCTGGCTGAGGACCATGGGCATGTGGCAAACCTGATTGCTCTGGAGATGGTTTTAATAGAGAAACCTTGCACTGGGATCACTTTTGGGACATTAACATCTCTGTCAGCTGCCTAGAGCAGGAGGAGTGTTGTAGGCTTTGAGAGGTGCTCAGTGCTGCTTTCTGGAAATGTCTGACAGCCCCAGTCCAGTGAGAACTACTGACTCTCACTGCCAGGGAAGTCATTGCCAGAATTTTGTTCAAAGTTTAACTAATTAGGAGCTTAATTACTTTTGTGTTATATGTAAAAGGAAACCCTAGCAAGAACTTTTGCCACACAGACAGATGAGAAGCCAACATTTTTCCAACCAAAACTAATGAATCTGATGAAAACGTGGTGAAAATTTGCAAGTACTCAGATGTAAAACCTCCCAGTGCCTAGACTTCACTTCATCTTATGGCTTGCCAGACTTGGTTCACAATACTTTCCTTCCCACTCCGTGTTTTGAGGGGTTAATAATGCTTATTAAAGTGAGGGCTCTTGTGTTCCATTGTTTTATATAATTTCTACTACTAAAAATGTATGGTCTTATGAAAAAAGATCATAAGAACACTATAAGGGTGAAGACATGCAAGTCCTCTGGCTTTGTAGTCTGACTAGACATAATTCCATTAAAATTCATTAAAAATACTATGTCCAGGTGAATTAGAGCCTTCTGCTTTGTGTTGTGATGGAATTATGTGTTTTTCATACTCAAAATAAGCAAAACTATCTCTTTACAGCCCCTCCCATCTCATATAAAGTTATATTTAAGTTTAATTGTAAAGTGCTTCACAATTCTTGGGTGAAAATTTCAAAGTGCCAAGTACCACACTGCTGCAATTATCAGTTTGGTCCCCTATCAAAGATGCTGCGATGTGCATCCTCATTAGACAGGGGAACCTTGTCATGTGAATGAACTCATGTCAATCTTTTCTTTTGGTGTGCTGGATTCCAGACTTCCCTTCCACATCTGACATGTGGGTTTTATTGTTCAACTGGCTTTCTTCTTGCACAAACATCCTGGCTGAAGCACATGGAAAGGGAGAAGGGCAGACATTCCTCTCCGTATATGTTTGAGCTTTTCTGTCTTCTTGCTATGTGGTCAGGAACACAGGGAGGTCCCTGCATATTTAGAAGCTCTTTGTTTCCCAGTTTCCAAGGCCAGATGACACATTCTGGTGTCTTGTGGCTCTTTTACCTCTAGGCTCTGAATTTGTTATAAACAGAGCTGAGATGCCCTCACCAAGGCAGTGCGAAGCTAAGGAACTTCTTATTGGTAACCACTGTGGAAACAGAGCAAGTTGCACCAGACAAGAAGGCAGAGAGACCCTGGCAAGGCACTTTTCTTGCACTGATCTTGGCAGAGGGCACTGTTCTCATCACCTGTGCAGAGATCTGGTGCCGTGCACCTTGGCCACTGTCACAGCACCGGCGCCTTCTAAGTGCACAGGTGCCTTCCACGGGGCTTTGGACTTGGTTCTTTATGCCTTTGTTAGCAAAACAAATTGCCAGATGATCCCACCTGGTTTTGGCATCACCTTTATTATTAAAGAGTTTATTATTGACTGGATTGTTGTAATACCTCAGTGTTATATTTCACATAAGCACAAGTCTCAAGGTGGTCCCTCATGATCTCATGCAAGGAGAGGAGTAGAAGAGTCAATAGAAGAGTCAGGAGCAGAAGAGTCAGAGTTCACTCAGCTCATGGACATGCCTTTTCTCATTCTGTTTGGGAAGAATGCTGCAAACCGTGTATGATTGAGAAGGTGAACTTGTAGTGTATATGTGGACTAGGTTTCTGCTAAAGTGCAGGAAGTAGAAGAAGTTATCCACTTGTCAGCACAAGGTCTAGATGACAATAAGATCCATGATCTACAGGGCACAAAAATTCACATTTACCTTTCAGTCAAAACCTGCAATGTGTTTTATGTCAGAGAAGGCATGAACTAGGTTGTATGCTTTTCTGAAATGAAAACAGCAGGATGGCCAAGGCCTAGGGAGCTGAAATGCTGAAGAGTGGGAGCAAAAGGAGCCAGGATGCACTGCTGGGGTAGCTGTGGGGAGGGCAGCCTGGGCTGAGCTTGGCAGTGGGTGCAGCACACGTGTGCCCCTGCCTGCCCACAGTGACTCCAATGGCCACTGCTCCCTGAAAGAGCTCATTTAACATCTAGGTGGGAGAGCACAAAGGAGGCATGGAAGTGAACGCAGTGAAGCCAGGCTTTCAGCTTTCCACCTTTTAAAGGATGAAAACATCAGGGAAGGTGTCACAAGTCAATTTGCTTTGGCAGAGAAAGGGGGAAAGAAACCCTGTGGGCTGGCTGGGGGCCAGAGGATTTGTGCTGGCCACAGGCAGGGTGATGCTGTGCCCAGGAACAGAGTAAGGTCTGTGTGTGGGGCTGGTGACCCAGCTCTGAGCACTGGCAAGGGCTGAAGGTTCTGTGGGGTGAGGGCAAGGCACACCAGCTGCAGGTATCATCTGAGGTCCTGGCCTGTGTCCTGCTGTCCTGGAGGGAATTCCTTTCCTTGCTCCAGGATGTATGTGCCAGACCCTGTGTGTGTGTGTTTGTGTTTGTGTGTGTGTGTGTGTGTGTGTGTGTGTGTGTGTCTTGGAATGGGGGGTGGAGGAGAGAAAAAAAGCCACCATTCAAGCTAAAAAACCTCCTTGGCATTAACCTTCACCTTCCTGGCTTTTTCTGCCCAGCTGGACAAAGGAACTTTCTGAGAGATGAGCAAAGGAAGATCCCATTCCTCCATGCAGGGAAGCACACAAGCTTCTTTGCATGGAAGTTTTTAGGGACACCTCAGTTTGTGTCTGTCTCACTCTATTAATTTCCACATTCTGGACAGTCCCCAAAGAGCCTGAACACCAAACTTGCCAACCTGGAGGAGATAGTCAAGGTTTTAATCTAAACTGGAAGTGAAAGGCGCATCTGTTCAGGCTCTTTAATCAGTAAAGTATGATCATGGTGTTGAGAGTTCAGCCCATGTCAAACTCTCCCCACCTCACACCTCTAGCAATAATTCCGCCTCTGCTCACTGACACATCTGTTTGCAGCTGATTTTATTTTGGTGGGGTGATGGAGACCAAAACAAAAAACAGGACAGATCTTATTTTAAAGGACATGGAAATCCTGCTCTCATCAAACAAGCTGTATCTATCTCCTAACCTGTAGTTCTTGTTTTTGAGTCCTACATATGGAAATTGTTACTCTGAGTTATTACAAATAATTACTTCGTGACACTGGAATTCCTGGGCCGGCTATCACACCCATGTTAAGGCTCCCTCAGACATGCTGGACTGTGCTGGCTGTACTGGGGCAGGACCAGGCTGCTGTCTGCAGCCTGTGATTGCTGTTCTGAGGAAATGGGCTGTATGCAGGAGAGTTAGTCACAGTGCTCTGAATTGGGTGGAGGAGCTTTGCAAAACTGTCTCGCCCTTAGAAGCATCAGCAGGACCAGATCAGCCAAAGTGTCATCAAAGTGTTTCCCTCAGCTGCCTCCTGCCATGGACAGCTGCTTATTGAGGTGGTAAAAATCCCTTGTAGGAAAATGACAAATGTTTAGAAACAGTCCCAGTCTCCTTCCAACAACTTAGTAATTTTCCTGTGACCTCACTCCTTCTGTAAAAGTGCGTGTAAAAGTTCCAAGATTTTAATCTTACTCTCTAACACCATTGTCCTGTGCTTGCAAAGGTGGAGCAGCTTAGAGAGCTCTCCAGGAAGTCAGAAATCCTCAAAATATTTCTACTAAGATGCAGCAATGCCCATATACAAAAGTTTGCCATCATCCCTCCTTGAACAGCGAGGCCCATCAGCCTCACTGATGGGAAATAAAAACCCATTGTTGTGTGAGCCCTGGGACACCGTGAGGCACAAGTTGTGTGCATGAGATGGGTCAGAGAATGAGGCTCGTGAGCCAGTCCCAGAGCTGGTGATGTGACAGTCCTGTGACACCCTCCCTCATCACATGGCGTTTGGACAGAATGAGCAGCTCTTCTGCTGTCCATGCTCACAAGGATTTTATGGGATCATTGTGAGACACTGTATTGTTAACAGACATAGTTAGGAATAAAACAATCTCAGAAATGGATTTTTGCGACTCTCGTGACAAATGAACAAAGAAAATAACATAATTCTTTCTGTTTCCTTAGTTTTCTGCACAAAGGCCAAAACATTTCAGAAATTAAAAAAAAATGAAAACAAACCAAACAGTTAAAAATAAATAAATGAAAGCCAGTGTATGTTTCTTTTTTTTTTTTTTTTTTTTTTTTTTTTTCCCCAAATTAACCTTGGGTAGTATGTCCCTCATCCTTGTAGGACCAGGGCTTAACTCTGCACATTTTGTCAGACAGCATTTCTCTGAACCGTTGGACTGCTGGCACTTCCTGACCTGTGCAACAAGAGTTGGGAGATGTTGTGTAACTTGTGCCTTCGACTTACATGAAAGATCCCCTGCAGTCAGGTTCCCACCCATACCTGGAGGTGCAGGCACACCCTCCCGACATCATCAGCCAACAGGCTGGAAATTCACACCCCCAGGCTTTGAAAATGGTTTTAATTTTTTCTGGGTTTTCCCCATTCCTTCTTTGCACTGGTGCCACACACTTCCTAGGATAGGAATTAGTTGGAGAAAAAGTGATGATGGAGACAGGCAAGCAGAAACATCTGTCAGCCAAATGGTTACCCAGAACCAAAGCTCCAATTTTCAGTCCATGAATGGCACTTTTTGTCTCTGCCAGAGGGTGAGTCTGGGTGAGTGCCCAGGAGCCAAACAAGAACTGAACAGAGAAAGCATCAGCACAGTCAGTAATACAGGAAAAGGTGGAATTTTTGTGGAATCTTCACTCTTTCCTGCTGGTTTCCTGCTTGCTACATGTGAGCCACAGAGACATCTTTTGTACTGCAAAGTAAAGCACAGCAGTGATTCTGGGATGACCAGACTGAGAAAAATAGCTCGTGGATAACCCACTGCCATTAACGTGACTTCAACTTTTGTTGTGATGTGCAAGTCAGCTAACAACTGCTCTGATTACAGGGGTTTGATCAAAGTTCTCATTCTCTTTATTTCCTCATTCCTTTGGTAACAGCCTGGCAGCCCCCCAGCATCAGGGAGGATGGTGACACTGGAAGCCAGTGTTGTGACACACACAGGCACCCAGCAGCTCCACACCTGCATGGGTTTTCCATCTCATGGTCATAACAGTTTCTATTTATTGATGTATGCTAACCTACGTGTGTATTAATTCAGGAAAACCTTTATCTGGAGATATCTCAAACCTTTTTTTTTGGTGCAAGGACTAGTAAAAACCTTTCATATGAGTTTCCTGCTGTTGAGGACAGAAATAAAGCTGGACATTCACTAAGAAGTTTTTTTTTAATTTTGTTTTACACTTGGTTTGGCAGTGAGGTGGTGTGATTTATGGTGAACACCACATCCCGCACAAGGCTGCTGTAAGCTATGTGAATGTGTGTTTTTATAAAGAGATTATATTTATCTCAAAACCAGAAGGCTGGTGGGGGAAACTTTCCCAGGGTCCTTACAGTATCTTGCACAGAAAGGAGGGAAAAAACCCAACACAAAACTTTACAAAAAATATAATACTGCAGTTTTGGAATTGCTTCTGCTACCAAAGCTTGACCTACCCAAGAATAAAACTCAGAATAAATGAGTCTGCTTTTGAAAGAAATGCTTGCTTTCTTTTGAAAGAAAACAGTCCTTGTCCCATCCCAAGGCATCTGGCTTAAGAGCAAGTGCCAGAGAGATGGGAGCCTCAGAGATAATACACTAACCAACCCTCTGTTATCATGGCTCAAACATGATTAATTCATGTGGAACTTGTTGTAATAATATTAGTCTGGTGACCTCATTTGTTATACATGTTGCTGCCATTAGAACTCCAATACATCACCCAAAAGATACAGAGCTCAGCCATCTGTGCTGTACCTGCTTGTGAGGTTCTCTAGATCTCCTCCTCTGCAATTGCTGCCCAGTTCTTTACCCCTGGTAGCTGAAGCTTTCAAAAGAAAACTGTTGGCAGTGATTGGGATGGTTTAGGTTTCAGGACCAGTCCAATGCCCCAGCATGGTCAGACTTTGTTTTGGTGCTGCTCCACTCACTGAGAAATCCTCACTTTGTTCAAATTGTCATTACTGAGTTTTGGGATTAACTTTTTTTTGTCCTCTTTCTCATCACCCTCGTCAAATCTGTCCTCTTTATCCATCTTCTTAATTCTCTCACCTGACAGACACTGGGGGTCTGCTGACCTTCCTTCTGTCCACAGCAAGGCTCTCACCTTAACCTGATATTAGAAAAAGCTGGAAGGATTAAATCAGTTTAAAACTCTTTTTTGTTTGCCAAATGTATGTGGACCAATCACAGCTGCTGTCAGATGTTGCTGGGCTTGGATCTTCTGCTCAGGGTTTAGGTTTACCAATCAATTTCCAGTGCAGGAGTCACTAAAATTCCCTCTGCGCTGTTCAGTTCTCATACAATCAAAGTTTGTCAGGTACTTAGAATCAGATTAATGCCCTTTTCTTGAGTTTGAGCCTTGCTCCGAGAAGCTCCCCGCTTGTCTGTGCACTCCCCAAGCCAGCAGGTCCAGAAGATCCCTGCGGGGATGAATGCCCAGCACTGGAGATGACCAGCTGGGTGGGGGCAGGCACAAGGCTGCTTGATAACCCACGAGATCCAAACGCCCACCCTGCAATCCCCTACCTGAGCCACCCTGAGCACTCTGCAGGTCTGCACTGTGAGGCTAACACATGGGGACTTCACAGCAGTTATAAAACTTCTTTGGTGTCTGCATCATGAAATGTGTTATTAACAATCAATTTCTTTGTTCTCCCAAGGACATTTTGTCCCCTTCTATCAATGTACTCTGCAAACATCACTTCATGCATTTCCCTTGGCTTCACTTCATGTCATTCTTCTCCATTTTAGCTTGTATCTGAAACTAGTGGGATGCAACTGTGCAAAAGGATACTTAAGATTGAAACCTAGTAAGAAAAATGCCCTAACAGCAAGATTCATAAAACCTTGGCAGCATTTCCCAGCATGAGGGGATGGAAACCCTGCCACTTAAATCATGTTAGTCTGGGCTCAGTCTGCAGCTCAGGAATGTGCTGCAGGGATCCAACTTCTGCTAGGCCAAAAGCACCTTTCCATGTATACGAATATTCCCACTTCAGATGTGAGGTTTGGAAGAGGTACCATGGAGTACAGGCATCTCCTTGTAGTCTTCCAGTTTGATTTTTTCCTACCCTCGCTTTTCATCAAAAGTCCCTGGAATAACTGACAGGTAGAAACATCTAAGAAATAATGAAATAATGTAAAGCTCGCTGAGAACAAATAATAATTTAGGGAAGGACAGCAGAAAAGGCAGTCCCTTGGCAGTTGCCATCTCATTGGAACAGTCTCATCCTGGCTGAGCCAGGTGTATTCACTAGGAAGGTCAGGTGCTGATTAGTGCACCCCAGCTGGGAGCTGCCTGTGGCAGAGGATGTAATCTCAGACTGGGAACACAAATAGTTTTAACACAAATAGTTTTAAAGAGTGAGTAAATAAAGAAGATGGTGGGGAGGAGTGTCAGAACAGAAAACATACAGAGGATGAAGTGTATTGGATCAATTACTGACTATGAGCAATTTCTGCTGTGTTCAAGAGAAGAAAATTAGCTGTTTAAGAGATTCTAATGTACTTCAAAACACATGAAAAGTCTTTATTCTCAAATGCTTTTCTTTTAACTTAACGACCTTGAGATGTTTTTGAGTACTTTTCTATGGAAATGTGGACCACCCTGATTTTAGGAATAATCCACTTTGATTTCTTCCCAATCCCAACAGTGCTCCCATAGGTTTTGTATTCTGTACAAATAGCAGGAGCAAAGAAGCTTCCTGGGCATTTGAAGAACAACCAAGGCAGCCCTTCAAAACCATATTATCAGTGCATGCAGCCCTGATCCCAGTTGCTTTAGATCTACAATCTCTAAGAATGGCACCACAATGCTGTGATGCTGTCACTCTCCTTGGAGAAAAGCCTCCTCTTGCTCTCCAGGTGCCAATCCTCTGCTTGCTGCAGACACAGCACATCCACTGCATCCCATTCCTGCCTGAACCCCTACACAGTGTGCAACACTTCATTCATGTTCCTCTTTTGAACCAAAACAACCTTCATAGTAAAACTGATTTTGTGATTATTTATATAAGAACATAAAAATTACAGTGCTTGAATTACGTTATGGCAGCTGATGGTCACTGAAAAAGAAGCAACAGGGCAGTGTTGGAAGGACCAAGGTTTCCTGATGCTATGGGATATCCCACTTGGCAGAGCAGTGTATAAACTTCATATCTCCCAAATCACATCCCTGCAGCTTCCATTGATTCCCAGGCTGTGGCTATGCTGTGAACAAAACATTCTCAGCTTAGGAGCTTCAGCACTGGACTAGTGATTGTCTATCCTACTTAATTATTAGCTCACACTCTGGCACTATTTTAGCCTTTGCTAATAATACTCTCCTAAATGATGCCTGAACACTGTTTGGACAATATCATAAATCAGGAACAATTGCCAGTAGGCAAGTGTACAGTTCCATGCTATGCAAACACTGCTCAGATGAACTGCAACATGGGATGTGTTTTCTTTCATGCACTTTCAACTGAAAAAAACCTCACATGAAAAATTAAGGCTTGTGCTTTAGGAACACAAAGGATCCACATGTGGATTCGAGGGCTTTGTAATGTGGGCACAACCGAACTCATGCTGTTTGATCCTGGGGCTCAGGAATGGCCTGTTCTGTTCAGAGGTGTGGGCAGAGCTGGCTGCTCCCCACAGGACTTGGGTTTCATCCTGCTGCCCTCTCCTCCTCTTTCCAGCTGCTGGGCAGGACGTGGGCACATCCCCACATCTCCTGTTTGCCTGTTTGTGCCAGGTGGCACCAGCTGGACCACGGCCAACCGAGGGCACCAGGCTGTCTGGCTGACTCTGTGATCCAGGCTCCTCAGGGCACAGCTGTGCCATGCTGTGGGCTGCAGGTGAGCAGGGAAGAAGCTTTTCTGTTGGAAGAAAAACCCTCCTTTAAAGACAGAAATGAAAGAAAATGGGAAGCAGTCCCACTGTGCCAGTTTAGCCTTTACTAGATCTTGTCAAACTTTGTTGCAAATGTATTTAAATTGGGTATAGAGCTGAAATGCAGAAGGTTTTAGGGGTTTGTGTCTTTCAAGTTCTTCCTGAGAGAAAGAGTTTTCATTGCAGTGGACCCACCAGGACCTCTCTTCTCACTGGACAGGCAGATTGCCCGGTGCCACTGCTGGCAAGGTCTGGGACAGGCAGGGTCTAAACAAATGCTGTCAGTATGTGGCAAGCTCAAGAGAAGCTAAAGCCAGGAGTTTCAGAGAAGTGAAATGCTCCCAATCTTTTCTATGTGAGCAAAAAAAATTGAGGAAGACACACTTGCTTTCAAGCTATTGTCACACTGTACATGCAGGGAAGTGTGCATGTGTCTGTGTAAACTGAGAAAAGGTTTAAGAGACAGAAAACCCCAAATTCTTGGGTCACATGAAGTAAGAAATACTTTTTATCTTTCCCATGAGCACGTGGTGCAAAAGGTTAAGAACCAAGGGCTGAAAGGAAAAAGTATCTGAAATATGCATTTACTTTATTCTTCCCATGTTTTTGCAAGTGAAAAATGTTACATATGTAAAGAAACTGGAGAGCCCTCTCACTTCATCAAATAAATGAAAGGAAATGTGAGAAGGAACACGCCACACTCAGTATGCAAATATACTTTTATTTATCTCCTAAAGATTGATTAAAGCAAAAAAAATGTGTCCCTGAGTAAAGAAACAAAATGTTTCATTCCCTAAGAAAATGACATTGCAAACCACATTTTCATCAGCAAATTGCACCAGTGACAGTGTGACTTGGGAGCTGCTCTAAGGGGAAGAACAACCTCTCTGTGTAGCTGTGAGCAGGAAGGCTGTGGGACCCCAGGGGTGGGAGCCAGAGCCCTGCAGAGATGCACAGGGAGCTCTGGCTCTGCTGCAGGAGTGAGGCACACTGGTATGGTCGCACTGCTACAGAGCAGACACTGATATTTTGTCTGCACCAGCCTTGGCTCTCCCCACCACGTGGTCATAGGAACTCCAACTCCCATTGCAAAGTGCAGGTACTCCTGAGGATTCAACTCAGGTGCTCTTGAAGAGCAATAATATCTCCCTGCTTGCCCCTGCTCCACTATGATTTGCAACTGCCATCACTCTTTCCAGCCCAGGCAAACCCGCTGTCCCTGCTGTCCCTGAGGCTGGTTCCCCTTCCTGAGGATGTGACCTGCCTGTGGGTCAGCTCAGTTCCTCATCTCATTCCGCATCCTCTCAGGCCTGGCACAGGCCCCTTTCCTGCAGGACATTCCAGCGGTGAGTACTCACTTGCACCCTGACCAATGCCACATCCACACACCCAGTGCTGGCTGTGTGATGCAGGCTGTCACTCACCCATCCCTTTTATTCCTGAAGTTTCCCGTCTCAAGGCATTAGTAGCATGAAACTCATTATAGTGCTCATCCCAACTGGAAATGCCTGCAAAACCTGAGGGACTGTAACTGCCGGATAGCAAGGAAGAACTTCACTGGGTCAGGCAGAAGCATGCAAAGTTAGACCAGTGGGGAAAAGATAGTCAGCGTGATCCTGTGCAGAGGCATGAGGTGCTCTGTGCCCAGGAATCAGGTCCATGGCAGGGTTTGCCATCAGCTGTGGGCACACAGCACCCAGAAACGCTTAGGGACAGTCCCTGAGCACACACTGTGCTTGGCAGCAGTGCTGAGACAGCGATGGAGATGTCTGGCAGAGCAGTGGGAGCTTGGTTATGGTTTGGGGCTGACAAAATCCAGGTTACTGCCATTACTGACAATGGCAGGCCCTGCAGTTTTCTTTTTCAACCGGGTCCAGCAGAAAGCTGTGGCTGACACAGCGATATCGAGGGCCACAGCAGGGCTGTCAGGAAGGCAATTCCCAGCACAAGGAATTCTTCGGTGCCGCAGCTTTCCGCAGTAACTGAGCGAGACTGCCTGGCTCTGACTGCGAATGAGCCTCCGGACCCGTCAGCCGGCTAGGGCTTTATTTGCAGTACTTTTACACGGATTTTAAAAATAAAACCCGCTCCCCCGCCTGAAAGTCGTCCTTGTCCCTTTCTGACCAGCAGCCCTCTCCCTGGAGAGGCCGCGAGCCCAGGACCGACAAGAATGTTCCCACGCAGCTTCCACGGCGCCCCCCGCCGCGGACCGCGGGGCTCTGCCGGCCGCCAGCCCCGCGGGGGCGCGGGCTGCTCCGGGCGCTCCCGGCGGCCGCAGCGAGGGGCCGGGCGACTGGGCTCGGGGCTGCACCGGGGCTGGAGCCGAGGAGGGCCCGGGGCTGCACCGGGGCTGGGCTCGGGACTGGAGCCAAGGAGGGCCCGGGGCTGCACCGGGGCCGGGCCCGGGGCCGGAGCCGGGCCGGGCGGGGAGCGGCGCGGCGGCGACACCTGACGGCCGCGGGCGGCAGCGCGGATGGCGGGGCCGCTCCGCCCCAGGTCGGCCGGGCCCCTCGGCAGCTCCGGGCCACTCCGCAGGTCCGGGCCCTGCCCGGAGCAAGAGCCGCTCTGTGCTGGGGGGAGCCCGGCCCGCTCTGGTCCCGGGAGGCGGCTCTGCTGGGCCGGGGCTGTTCGGTCACCCCTGCAACCTCCTGAGACAGCGCCGCTCTCCCCGGTGTGCCGGTGACTTTAGGAGCGTCTCCTCCACTATGTCTCTCCCCGCTTCCTTGCACCAGTTACGCTAAATTTGACTTTCCATCCACTAAAAAGTTTTAAATCCTTAATATAACACATACCTCTGATGTACAGCAGAACAGTTTTTAAACTACACTTGTCTTTGTGGCCTGCCCAAATCCCAGCTGAGGCTATCCTGACAGGACACCACTGGAACAGCCGGGTCCCTGCCCAGCCTGCCCATCGGGCTGGGTATTTACCTGCTCAGAGAAGTGGCCCTGCCTCGAGTTACCCTGTCTGCTCCAGGTTTAAGATTTAACATTTCACATTTGCTCAGCCTTTGACAGAAAGCCACGAGAAGGGCTGTGTCCCTGCCAGCCCTTCCGACCAGCCCTGCAGGCAGATGGATGGCCTGCCTCCTTGCCTGTGGGCATTTCAGTGGATAATCAGAGCTCTAACACTACCACTTCGCTCAGGCCATGTGCTCTGATGGGCAATTTCTTGTCTTTCTTGGTGCCAAGTTAAGTTCACTGTCTGGATAAGGCTGGGGTGCTGCTTAAAATAGACCTTGTTGGATTTGTGCAATGTTCCATAAGCTGCTTTGGAAGGAGACATTTGTGTCTACATTTGAACTTTTCAGTCTAAGCGTTGTTAAAGCTCATTCACATCCTGGGATAAGATTAAGCCATCAGGGTCAATAAAACCTCTTTCCTCCATGTATTTCCATGCTCTTGCCTGAAGGGATCTCTGATTCATACCTGACTGAGTAAAGGATGTGAAGCAACTCAGCTGCTTTGGGAAGGGGGAGAAATCCCCAATGCTACAGGCTGGCCTTTCAGCCTGCATCGCTGCTCTAGGCTGTCACATGAGGCACTGCAGAGGGAAGAGGTGTGCTGGTAGAATTTCACTGGAGTGGAAAACACCCTGGGATGTCTCAAAAGCTCCAATACAAGAAGGAAGATGTGATGGAAATAGATAATGGGTGTCTGTTTGATGTGTCTATCCCAGTTCAGCTATAGTGTGAAAGCATATGACTTAATGAATAATTAAGACTTAAGAGTCCAAAAGAAAAGTAAAGGCTGTCCAAGTTATGAGGGCTGTGGCCTTCTCTCAAACTACAGTTTTCCTCTTAGGAAGGGTGAGAAGCCTTGCAGCAGCCAAGGCAATGCTTATGAGAATCAGGGTTCCCACTTTTGCAAACACATTGGCAGTTGTACCAACCCACACAATTCTGTTTTGGCTTTTCTTGTGCCACTCTGAAGAGGTCTGATGAAGCAGGTCATTCTGCTGTTACAGACAGATGTTTTTCACAATGTGAACATCTTCTGTATGCCAAATGGGGAGGTTTGATGTAGTGATTACAAGGTGGCCTAGCAGCATGATACCTCACGTAGAGAGAGACAGAGATGTGCTGTACAGAAACCCCCTTTTGTTCTGTTATGATGGTCTTTGGGAAGCACTTCATTGCCACAGAGAAAGGTGGCTGATGTAAACCCAACTGTCATTGTTGAGCAACACAGCAGGCGAGCTGCGAGCCAGAGCCCCGCGGTCACGTACTTCCCTTTGACAGTGACTCTGCAAGCAGAGGCAGCGGTGTTGAAATGCCCTCTGTGTTCTAAAAGGGGGGTGAGTGATAATTGCACATCTGCCTCCTCCCAGAAACCCAGAGTGAAGGGTCTGACAGTGGTCAGTGCTCGAGGGACATCTCTGTGACACTGCAGCTGTTGCCTGTGGAGTGCAGGACTGATAAACACATCAACTTGGCCTTTAGGTGTTCCTGGTATTTTGGTTCCATGCTGTTCCTGCAGTCAGTTCTGAGGCTTAACCGAAGAGCAGAACATCTGTCCGGGGTCAGACTCGGGGCTGACTGACCCAGCACTCTATCACTTGGGGCTCACCAGCAGCAGATGCTAAAGGAAGAATGGAAAGACTGGGCAGCTGGTATCTCTCTAGCTGCAGTCCTGGTTCCCAGTTATCTGTGACTTAGGAGCCTTTAGAAGTGGTATCTCCAAACATGGAAGGCCTGATGTGGTTTTCTTTCCTGACTGCCAATTGTTTTTGCCAGCACTGGCCCCTTGAGCAATGGGAGGGCAGTCTGAGAGCACCACTACAGAATTGCTTTCCTGTTGTATTCCCATGTGGGAGAGAGCCTGGCATGGCACAGAGACTGTAGCTGCAGAGCAGGACTGTGCACGTTCACCACAGGCCTTTGCTTGCCATGCCTTGTAGCCATCACCAGTGCTTTGTACCCAGGATATTAATTTGGTAGAATCTCCAGAAAGTGGCAGCAGAGAAACTTGACTGATGTGTGGTTTCTGAAAGTAATATGCAGACAAAAATAAATTTAGTTACTGCATGTTCAGTGGTGACTGTCAGAAGCACAGTTGCTCTCTGCCTTCATTGTCTGTGAAAAAGAATTGGCACAATCCTGTCTTTGACAACTTAAATGCTTGTTAATTTTTTTTTTTTTATGAAAAAACCCCATACATAAATGAATCCACTATTGTTTTTTTAGAATTCTGAGGTTGGATTCTGTTCTCAGAAGTAACTGTATTGATACTAGCAGTGAATAAAGCAGCTCCATAGCTCATGATTTCTTTAAGAGATAAAGTCTGTCAATCTTTCAGAACTAGAGTAAGACTTTACTCTTTGTAATAAGATTACTGCAAGAAAAAAGATAGTCCTTTGATGGAACAAATATGGAAAATGTAGCTTTATTATTCAATGATGCATTAGAATTAAGGAAATTAAGGAATTAAGGTGGCTGCAATACAACTTTATTTTGAAGCAAAATCTCTAGACAAGGTTACTTAGCACCTATGAACAGAGAACTGGCCTCAACTGAACAGGTATGCCAGACCTGGGGAAAAAAAGGAAGTCTGGTTTTCTTCCACTCATATCAAAATCCAAGTGTACTCATTAAATAAGAATGAATCGAAGCTACCTGAACTTACTTGACCTCTGGCTGGTGCTATTTTGCTACATCTTTAGGAGTAAATATCAACACTACTACTGTTCCCTGAATGCTATTCTTAACTGTGTATGAGGTACAGGATGTCTTTTGGGTCATTCAGTAGCTGTGACAGTTAGTGGGGTTTTCTTATCTCTCACTGTCCATCTGAAAAGCAGCTTTGAACCTCTTGGTTGGTGTCTGCCTTTTTTTTTTTCCTCTCTCTCTGTCTCTCTTTCTCATTTTTCCCCCCCTTAACCAGAGGTCTAAAACAAATGTGCCAAACACATAATCAGCCATGAACAGAAATATCCGCTGTTTGCTGGAGCCCAGCCTCTGACTCTTGTTGCTGTGCACCTGCCAGAAAAGAGGGCAGGAAGGGAGGATGGCACTGACAGCAAAACTTGGAGGTCCACGTGGTGTTGTTTTTCTTTCTGAACGAGGTGAAGAATGGAAATGGGAACAAGATGTTCACACAACTCAAAGCTCAGGCTGGCCAGTGAGGCAGGGTTGAGCTAAGTGACTTTTGCTGACAAGCTGTGGCAGTTGAGAAGTCTTGTTCCTAGAGGTAGGCTGATGGTGAAGATGAAATGTCTCTAACCTTGCTGGCTGAAGAGATCCCTGCCCTGATGTAAGGATTAAAGACCTCCCAAGTGAGTTCCTCCATCATGCACAGCTTGGACTTCAAGGAATCGTTGTGATATTTTCCTGCATCATTGCAAGTTGTTTTAGTGCCTGGAACTAAGCTGTCATAATCAGCCATCTTCTGGAGGAAAAGAACTGTGGAAACACTCACCCCATCTAGCACCCTGGAGAATCCAGCACCAAGAGTGCTTCCAGAGGCACAGGGAAGTGCTGCAGTGGCAGCTCAGGGCTGCTCCTGGTCTCCCCTTTCCTCCTTGCCTCACTCACATGGTCGCTATGGTCGTTCACATAAACACCCTTCTTTTCACCCTTTCCCCCGTGTGCGTTCATGCTGGGCTCTCACTGTGCCTCACAGCTTCTCCCAGGCAGCACCTGTAATGCTGGGAAGTGTCAAAGCTCACCCACATCTGGACAAACTGAAAAAGGTGGTGTTATAGCTGACTGGTGGAAAGGTCACTGCTGGCTTTGTTGGAGCTGACTGCTGGAGGGGTCACTGCTGGCTTTGTTAGACCCTGGGTCATTAACACCTCACTGCAGGGCAAGGCAGTGCCTGCTGTTCTCACAGATAGCTCAGGAGAAAGTCTGGTAGCAACGGGCTCTCTGAGATTTAGTCTGAAAGCTCTCCAAGAACTAAGGATGAAGGAAAACAATTTGAACAGTTAGCCAATGCAGGAGTAAATAAGAGTATTCTTCACCTAGGAAGAGAAACTTCAGAAGAATGATTTGGTATTTTTGAATTTGATGTATGAATAATTTGTCTTTCCATCCCTTCATATTGTGGCTTCAAAACTGATGGACTTAGTTCTGTGTGCTGTGAACGCTTGCTGACCAAGGGCCAGATTCTGCAGTCACCTAGCCTTGGCTAAGTCAGTTTGGATCACAGAAACACAAAAAGTTAAGTGTTGGAAGGAACCTTAAAGATCATCTAGTCCCAGCTCCTCCTGCCATGAGCACTAGACCACCTTGCTCAAGGCCTTATCCATCCTGGCCTTGAACTGTGACAGGGTTGGGCCTTTCACAACTTCCCTGGGCAATTTGTTCCAGTATCTCCCCACGTTTACAGGAAATAATTTCTTCCTAATATCCAGCCAAAATTTCCTCTTTCAGTTTGCACCCATTACTCCTTGTCCTGTCACTACAGTTCCTGATGAAGAGTCCCTTTCCAGCTTCCAGTATCTGTAGTTCCTTCAAATACTGAAGTTGCTATGAGGTCTTCACAATCCTTCTCTTCTCCAGGCTGAACAGCCGCAACTCTTTTCCCTGTCTTTGCTGGAGAGGTGCTCCAGTCCTCTTATCAACTTTGTGGATCTGCTCTGCACTTGCTCCAAGAGTTCCATGTTCTTTTTTGTTTCCTGTCTGTGTGGATTGATCTGCACAGAGCAGCATAGGTATTAAATGAGTCCCAGTTTTTCCATGTCCAGTACAAACATGCTGATCCTTCTGCTGATCCTTCATGTCAGGTAAAAAGTACAAGAATTTGAGACTGCAGTGTGAGAGAATTTGCTGCATGCTAATCAAATGGATACACTTCTTTTCAAGTGATTTTCCAAGAAAATTTGGGAAGCAGTATGCAGAAGCCTCTGAAACATTATTTGATGGCAGTCTGTGATGCCCACAGCTTCTCTACCTCCTTTCTTCCTCTTCCCAGAGCAAGCTACAGAGCTCTGAAAACAGTCCCTTCATTGGGAAATGCTGAGTGTGATTTCAAGGTTGTTGCACAGAGTAGGGCAGTGTGGTGACATCTGCAAAGTATAGAGGAAATCAGCTTCCCTGAAAGCCTTCCACCTTGGATGTTACTGTAGGCCCATAGGACTGGGCTGGGGTCAGGTGCAGGCAAAGCAGTGTCCTCTCTGGGGAAAGATGCTTGATCTCCCACTGCCCCAGCTGATGAGTCTCAGGTTTCTGGTGGCATATTGGCTAGAAAACCTTCATGGACTGAAGCTCATGCTGGCTTGCATAAAAAAAGCCTACATAGACTGCATGAACAGCCCTACTCCTTGCAGCCAGTTAAAACCAAAGTAAAAACAGATCAAAACCACCCAGACCTGTCCATTCCTCTTTTACTGTATATTTTAAAACACAGGCAAATGAAAGAGGAACTGGACAGTAACTGTATTCCTCATTATCTGACTTTTCCTCAGGCACAGGGAACGGGTTTGACTGTTGGCAGGCTGGCTGGTCTTACTATGTCTTCACAGAGTCTCAGAGTAGCTTGAGCATGCTCCCAGGGGATCAGTTATTTGGAGGCATAAATAAGTGCTTTCCAGATTAGGGGTTTGGCCAGAGCTGCAGAAACATAAAGTCTGTGGTTGCAGTCCTGGCACGCTGATAATGTAACTGAAAGCTGCTGGACTAAGGCAGGCCCCAGACACCAGCACTGGGTGGTGTCTGTGGGGTTTGGTTGAAGAGCCAGACAGCAGTGGGGAGGTAAAACTGGAAAGGAAGGGCTGCAGCTGAATGCTGGGAGTGGGAAAACCAATCCTGCAAGAGAGATATCCCTCAATTGTCCATCACACTATCAGGCCTAGCTGATGGCAAACATACCTGGGATGGTGCAGACACAGAACAATATATTTTTAATGAATCCTGGCTTTACAAAATATACTGTATCATACTGGCCTAGAAAGATGAGGAATGCCTCTAAAATTCCTGGGTTTCCTTGAAGTCGTTTTGGTCTTGCGTGGCCAGCCTGTGCTGCTGGCCTGGGCAAATGCAGCTTGCTGGTCTCTGTCCCCACAGCTGTGCTGGCCAGCTGGGGTTCTGGCCAGGCTGGATGACAACAGTACTGATTGTAGGTGCCACCTGAGACTGCCTCATACTGAGGGTGGTACAGGAGAGGAGAAACTCTGGGGCTTGCTTTGGTTACAATCTGAGCTATCCACTGGTGTTTACTTTTCTGTGCAGGCATTGTGGATGCTCCAGAGACGGGGACAGGGACCTCAGTGGACACCAGAGGGTGTGTGGAGGGACCGGCAGGGGCATGGAGGCAGGGCCAGCTTCTTGGTTGGGTGCTGGAACTGAGAAAGCCAATCCTGTCTGCTCGTGTGAGTGGAAGGGAACAGAAGAGCTGAGGCATGGCCATGAGTTCAAAAGCAAGGTGAGCCTTGCGGGGCAGCTTTTGGAACAAAACCTCGTGCAATGGCTGGAGCCTTGAGAACAGAACTCTGCTTCCCTGCACCTCACTCAGACTCCTCAGGGTAAGAGATGCACTCCTGGGCATGAGCCTGTGTCCCAAACCAGAGCCCTTCTGGCTGTTTGTGCCTTCACAGCCTCCTGCATGGCTCCTCAGCAGCCAGGGCAGCGGAGCATGACCACTGTGAGATGGAGGTGGCCGGACTGGGGACAATCATTGTGGCAATGAGGTGTCCTTCCCTGTGCTGCCGGTGGCTGTGTGTTGCAGGCCCTGTGTGCCCAGCCCCTGAGGGGTCACATAGGGCCTGCACTGGGCAAAGGCCGAGGCACTCGCCCTCACCCCGCTCGTGAACCTCGTGCAGGATGGGGAGAGCTGCTTTCACAACCTGGATGTGTTGTCACTCACATCCAGACATTTCCTGTTATCTAACCTCAGCCTTATCTTCCCCATTTGCAGCTTCCTCTTGAAGGAGGAGCAGCCCCTTCAAAACCGAGCTGTGTGCCCGGGCTGAGCCCCCACCGCGCTCCTGCACGACCCCCGCCACAGCCCCGCGCTGCCGGCTCGGCCTGCCGCGGCTCCAGACAGCCCCGCCATGGTAGGTGCCAGGTCCCCATCCTGCCCGTGGAAGGGGGGCTGGGGACAGGGGAGAATGTGTCCTTTGGGGTTCATCCCAAAGGCCTGTGGGTGTTGGGATGCAGAAAGGTGTGGGGTGTCCCTGTTCCTGGCAGTGAAGAAAGCTGTCCACCCCATGTTACACCTTGAACTTCGAGGGGTCTAAATCCTGCTTGGGTTTGGGCTGCTTCCCTTTGGTGCTGGGGCTGTGTCTGCCTAAGCCAGAGGGGCTTTTTGGTGGCTTCTTTCAGGGATGAGGGAGCATTTGGCTGGGTGTGCTTGGGGAGGGCAGGCTCAGGGATGGAATGCCACTGGTCCCAGCCAGGAAGCACGCACCCTGGACCATGGCTCCTTGATGAAGATAAATTATGATTAGCAGTGATATGTAGCCTTATTCAGCAGCAGGATACATGTGTGCATGCTCCCTCAGCTCACAGACACACACATGCTGCCTGGGAGCTGCTGGCAGCGGGAGATTTTGATCTAAATTAGTCATAGATGAGGCAGCTCACAATGAGCAGGGGAGGGTGTGGGATGGAGGAGGGTCTAACCAGGGAGAAACCCTGTCCCAGCTGTGTGCGAGTCTCTGCTCTTCAGCTCCATTTCTCACTGTCCCCATGGTTTCACTAGAGCAGATGAAAGTTTACTGCACGTACCCTCTTCCCCACTTTGGATGTCTGGGGATGGGGACAGAGTCCAATGTGCACAGACAGGGGCTGATGGGCTCAGGGCAGTGTGAGGGCTGTGGGAGCATGTGAGGGTGACCTGAAGGTAATGGGGGCATTATCAGGCCCTTCCTGGGGGCCTTGAAGTGAACCAGCATTTGTCTGGCAAAGCTCCTTGCAGTGTCCACTGCAGGGCTGGGGGCATAGGAAGGTCATATATGGAGCAGGACAGCATGCAGTGGAAGTCTGCCATGAGCAAAGCCTTATTTGTCTCTGTTAATGACAAACGCTTCCACCTCCTAGGAGAAGCACAAGCCAAGGTTTCAGCTGGCCAGGGGTGCAGCAGACCCTGTTGCCACTGATCTCTAGGGACTCTTGCTTTCAATTCAGGCTGTGATTTGTGTTTCACCAGTTGGAGAACAGAGATGACCTTGATTCCAGTTCCAATCCTGCAAAATAAAGGCATGCCTTGAAATGGCTGCAGCCTGCATCCTAGGGCTCTGCTACTCAGCATGTGAAAACCACACAGCCACACTTCCATGCATGCTGTTATTAGGTTTAGAGTTGAATCTCTCCAATAATCTTACTTTTCATTTATTTTCATGACAAGTTGCAGAACAGTCTGACAGCCCTGTAAAAATACCTGAGCGATGATGTGCAGCCCAGAGGGGACTTTTTGTGAATTTGGTAAGGGACTGACTTAAGAATGCAGGAAGAAAAATTCTTTCTGTTTGGCCTTCAGAGTATGCAGTAGATTGCCCAGTTTTATAACACTGAGCTTTTACTTGGGAATACCCACTTTAGCTTGAAACCAGAAGCTCTGACAATGACAAATCTATTCACATCAGATATGATCTCTATGGGTAGAGTTTCAAGTTCCATTCCCATCTGCTGATAGCATTATCTCCATTGTGTCCCCACCCCTTATCTGTCCCTCACAGCAACATTTTAAGCGGCTGTTTTTCTCCTCAGAAAGCCACAATGGGGGATTATTTTAAGCTTCAATTGCAGAAGCAGTGCTGCCTTGTTCTCTTCTTCCCCCTCCAAGGCCAGATCTGCCCCAGTTAGACATCTGCACTGAAGCTGAAGGCAATCTGCTCTCTGGTAACTGTGGAAGAGCCTGCTTAGTCTTTCTCTAGTGGCTTCCCCACATTTTGGTATGGCTTAGAGTCCTTTGGGGAATCACAAGTTCACATATACTTCAGTAGGCTGATCTTAAATCAGCTCATTAACATAGTTTTCTTATCTTCATGAAGTGCATATGCTGATTTTATCCATTGCCACATAGTTTTATCTGCCATGGCTGAACTGCATTTGGAATGAGGAGGCAGAGCACAGAACTGGTCACTATCTACATTGCACCCAAGGCGAAGGTGGAGACAGGGGAATGCCAGAATTGCAAAGCATGGTAGTGACTCAGTCTAGAAACAGCTTTTACCTTTAAAACTGTAGCTGTTTTCTTGCTCTTAAGTCTTACTCCACTCTCTTCTGGTTTTGGAGAACATGTATTTGCTATGCTTTCACCTGAAAAAACCTTTTCCTTTCCAGGTATGTTTCTGTATGTGATATTAGATGGAATGCTATGATCATCTGTGTAAAACAGTCACAGAAGTTAGAGGCAGAAATGATTGATGAATTGCCCAATGTATGATATTGTTAATATACTTAATCTAATTCTACTTTAGTAGAATTTTAATGGTCTACCTTAAAAATATAATTGCAAACATTGCAGTCTTTATTTTGATACTAAAAATACTTTCTCACAAACTGGTGATGCTGGTCATGTGAAATTAAAATCTGTGGACTGGCAAGGAAGCTAAAACACCATGCTAAAAACTCAGTTATATCTGGATATGTCCACAAAGAGAATGAATGACATAAACAGTGTGGTGCCGAATAGGTGTGTAACTTAGGAGCCAGTATTACGGATTTTTCTGGGAGAGTTCTACAGTATCAGAATTTCAAATCTGTTTCTAGAGTGATTTTCTAAACAGTCAACATCTGAGAAGGACACAGAACAGAGTAATACTGTGCAACATATTCTCTTGTGTATGTTTTGTTATTTAGTTTTCTTTAGGTGCATTTCTGCATTTCCTGCACACTCTTGTTAAAAGAACATGGGAATAACAGTAAATTTTGTATTTGTGCAAAGTGTGTGTGAATATGATGTTCACCTTTAAAGGCTGGATTATGCCAGCGTTTGGAGGTGGAAAGCTCCACTTATTGCAGGAAAGGTTTTCTGTGTTTGTTAGAAATTAAGCAGAAGGGGGTTAGTTTGTCAACGGAAGAGAAAGTTTCACTTCACTTCTGAAGAAATTCATTGTTTCCCATTGTGGAGCTTGGTTTTCTTTCAGCATCATAATCTTTACAGTAGTCTGCCCAAATAGAGGAGCCTCCAACAGAGTCAGTGATGAACCCCTATCTGTATGCCCAGGGGCACAGTTGTACTTCTTTTTCTGACTTTTGAATTAATGGAGTGGATATTTTCCTCAGCAGAAGGCAGTGTCTGCTGCTGTGGTTCTCTCTCATCCCAAAAAGAATGTAGGAGGGGGAAATATGGGAGGATAAATGATGCTTTTTGCTAACTGGAAAAAGCCTGTGAAGTTAACAACAGCTGCTGTGCTTCTTTTCCCTCTGTGTGCCCAGGCTGGTATCCGGCGAGGCCACTGTGACCCCGGGGAGCTGCAGTGTGGCACTGCGTGTATTTGACAAGCTGAGTCCGACACTCAGTGTGCAGAGTGTCAGTTTGTCAAATACCCCAAGTGAGGCACTGCTGAGCAACGCGACGCCGAGGGTGCAGCCCTTTCCTCCTGCTCTGGCAGGAGCCTTCCTCTCCAGAAACCCAGCGAGGTACTGAGCAACACATCCCATTGTTCCAGAACACCCGACGGATCCTGTGCTGCCAGGTTTCCCTTCCACCCCGGTTTTGGAAGTATCTGTTGGGGTACCCCTTCCAATAGTAAATCAGAGCAGAAGTGGTGCTGGTGCAACTTCTCTGCACTGTGAAAACAGGGAATTGAGCCCTAGGTCCTTGTTGTTTGCATCCAAATACAATGCTGTTCTCTTACGCTAGCCAGCTGTAAATTAAGCTCAGATAACAAGCATCCTTGCAACTACAATCACATCATCACGGCTAAAGGCAGCATTATCCATAATAAAGAATCTTGCCTTTGCACATGTAGTAATCTTTCTTATATGGAGTAGAAACTAATGAGGCTGCTCATTAACGTCCCTCTGACCCATTAGCCTGTGAAAAATGCATGTTTGCTCAATCTGTTTTAAATTAGGCCATGGAGTCCATTGCCCCTCCTGCGAACCCTGCTGTTTGGAGAGCACTTCTTGTCTTTGCATGGTTATTCCTAGTCAGCACTTGCAGCAAGGTTGCCTATTCTGCTATTTAATGAAAGTAATTCCCTCTAAATCATCTTCATTACTTGAAGATCTAATGATTGCTAAGTGTTTTCAGTAACTGACTTGTAGCATTTCAGATATGTCAGGGTAGGGGAATGACAGGGGGAGCATCCAGCCCAATTTGACAAATCAAACTCTTTGAGAGCATTTGACATGGAAAACTCAAAAATAAAATAAAAAAAAAATCCCAAGATTCTACTGACTAGTTTTAGGACAGTACCACCAGCAAATTTTGCAATATTTGAGAGTATTAATAAACTTGAATACTAAGCTTTTGGGCTTTTTGTTGCAACTATTTCTTAGTAAATATTTCAAAGAAGCTGGAGTTTGTACTAAGCTGGAACCCATGAATGTATGTAACTGCCTAAGCAAATTGTGTTCTGCTTTTTGACTAGCTTGTGCACTTCTGGACAAACATGGTCCACAAGTGGCCAGAAATGGCCCTGCTCCTTATGACTCACACTCCCATGGTCTCTCTCAAGCACCTCCTCATGACTCACAGACATGACCCTGACTTTTATCACTCAGGTCATCTTCAAAAGAGAGCAAGGTCTATGATTTCAGGCTTTGCTTTGTCCCCAGTGGATCCTCCATAAAGCACACAGCCATGTCAGCCCCAAGCTCTGCTGTCACTCAAACCTTGAGGTTTCAACAGACCCAACCTCCTTTGCACCACAGATGGCCAACGATTTGTTTATGCCCTTCATTCTTGTTTTCTCATACATTTCCAATTTTTGCTTCCAGTAGTTTGCTCTCTACTTTTTAGATAACTCTCCCCTTCAGCTCCCAGATCCTTCCAGATGACTGGGGTGAAGGGGAAAAAAGTAAGCCCCTCCCTCTCTTACAAGAACATCAAATTACAGTGGTACAAATTTCTCTGGGATTTCATCTCCCACCTCCCTGCTCTGAAGTATGGTACAAACCCAGCAGCTGTAAAAGCCAACAGGTCCCCTCCATGGGACAGGCACTGCAAGGGGAACTTCGAGTCTCATGACACTGTGCTGGCCACTTGAGGTAGTGTGTTTTTGGGAGGCAGTGTCCTTTCAGGGCAGAAGCTGAGCTTTTCCTTCCGTTCTGGAGCAGAGCTCAGCAGAAGAGCACAGTGCAAGGAAAGGAGAAGTTTTCTGGTTTCAGAAGAAAAATGTTCTGTTGCCAACAGGTTTTACTAGAAACATGAAAAACATGCTAAAAGTAAAATCAAGAAATAATAACACACTTGTTATCCAGGGAAAAACACCTTAGCACTGGAGACAGGCTTCTAATGTTTGCACTCTTCTGCTGCTTGTGACCAAAGTCCTGTTGCTGCCCTAACTAGAGGAGTGACAAGATGGAGTACATGGGGGCTGGTCCATCTGCTCCCCCTTTCTTAACTCCTGTTGCCTTCTTCCTCTGTAGCTTCTCCCAGGCTTCATGTCTTCTGAGGAAGGTGTCCAGACCTTGTCAGAGCAGATCAGTGCTGGGAGGAATCACAAGATGGAAAAACCATGGTGTTACATAGTCAATGAGTGAACCTGGAGCTCAGAGCTTTTAACAGCAGGAAAATTTGCACAAAATACCAAGCTAATTGAAAATGAATGAGGATTATTTTGGGGGGTGGGGGGAAGGAGAATGCCATGTCACATGTTTTGGGCCTAGATTTGCTGAGGTAAGGATGGGGAAGCTGAGAAATTTTCAGTTCCCTTCCCACCCAGCATTGACCTTGCATGATATGCTACTGCCCTGTGTGAGCATGGCTGCAGCTCTCCATTCCCCTCAACTCCTTTGTTCTGCACCACCCCTGGAACTGCTGATGCCAGCAGCTTCTGCAGAATGGGGTCTTCAGGACTGGCTGCCATGGGTCCCACAGGGACAGACTGGATCCAGACTTTGCCTCCCTGGAGCACAACCTGACAGCCAGCACAGCCATCCCTGCATGGCTGTCACCGTGCTTGTGAAGCCCTCACAATATAGGCAGGAGATTTTTTTTTTTCTCTGATCTTTCCCACCTCACATCCTGCAATTCAGAGCTGTAAAGGTAAAAGTGTGGCTCTACACAGCACTTAGGCCACAAACAGCAAAGTGACCCTGCTGACTCAAAAAGAGATGATACATGGCAGCAGAGATGAGCCTTGTGGGCGAAGTCAGGGCCAAGCAGGAGGGTGTGTGTGACTTGAGCTCAGCAGCTTCCCCATGTTTTCCTTGCTGCACTCACTGATATAAAAAAGGCAGTAATTCTTACAAATTTGGTTTGCTAAAGCCAGGAGGCATTCCTCCTCCCTGCCAAGTCCCTGGAGGACAAAGGGCTGCTGGCTGGAGGTACAGACAGAGAGGACAGAACAGACAGCAGCACTGCAGTACAGGCAAGATGCAAACAATTAACAATGACAAGGCAAATCAGGCTGCTGAGTGACAGTGTACTGTAGGGAATGCACTGCAGCTGAAGGCAGGAATTGCATCCATGTTGTACAACAGGTCAGCATTAGTAATCACACAGATTGACTTACATCCCTCAGAGTAAATTGGTGTCAGCCTGTTGTATTCAGAGAGGTCCCTTAATCATTATCCAAATGCCTCAAATTTCCCTCTATTTTATCATGCCTGTGGCCCCCAAACTGTAAAAATTAAATGCCAGCATTTCCTTCAACATCTGTTCTTGTTTTCCAGAAGAAAACCAGTGGGTGACAGTTCAGAGACTCATTCCCTCTCTCTCTGAGCACTGAGCTCCAGTCTGATAGCAAAAATTCCTGGAACACCAATCTCCCCTCTGTTGTCCCTTTACCACGCTGTAACAAAAAAAAAGAAGAAAGACTCAAGCACAGGCAGGATGTACAACCAGTACTTGCTGAACTGGAAAAGCCACAGGATCTCCATTTCCAGCACAATCCTGGTTCCTTGCAGCCTGGGATGTCTTAACAGGAACACACATTGGAGAGTATCCCTTGCTAGTGTTACTGAATGCCAGCATTGCACCAACTACTCCTGGATTTACAGGCTAAATAATTTCATGTTGTCACTCCTTCAGATCCTCTCTTCCTGCCCTGGGTCCTTCAGGTTGCTCAGAAACAACTTGCTCTATAGAAGTGGGTGGACATAAAGGTGGCGAGGGGTTTTTGCTCCCACAGGCAGGGCCTGGTCTGCCAAAGACTAAAAGGTTATGCAGTTCCTCTGGGTTACAGCAAGCAGTGAGAGCAGAACAGAGGGACAACAGGAGGAAGAGTTTCTCTCTGCTGAGTTCACTATTCAGTACCTGCAGCCCTGCATGGCTGCTCATGTGGAAAAGCTGGTACTCTAGTAAATTCCTTCTGTTCCATATTGAGATTCCATTGCAGTCACAAGGTTCTCATACTCAGGGCTTTTCCTGTCTTTCACGGTGGTCTTTTCAGTGCTGGAGCACGTTTCCTCCTGTAGGCACTTAGCAGGGACTTCCACCTCAGGGTGCAGCAGGGCGACATCTGCAGTGCGGCGGCTGGGACAGAGAGACAGAGTGAGAGGGATGACTGAAGCAGATGGCACTTCATTTACACCTTAGAGACAAGATCTACCACATAATCTGTGAACACCAAAATTCATACTATCCTAGTGAGGGCCTGGGGGGGCTCTGAAAGACACTAGAAAGTGATGCTAAAAGAATTACACAATAAGAAGCACTGGTTAATACTGGTGCTATAAACTCTCATGGCATTATCATGTTATACTCTAAACTTACCAGCAGACAGTCCAGCCTTTGGAAAATAAATACCAGGAATAATTGGGAAAATTTGCTACAGATGGCTATGGTGTGTTTCTGAGTAGGAAAGCAGCATGAAGGTGTTGAAGACTGAGATGAGGACAGGGCAGAAGATGTGTTTGTATAATCATATGTTAATAGGAACTCTGCAAAGTAATACTTGGCCAAGCACTAAGACATGTTTCTTATAGAGAAAGGCAAGTGTAGAGGGAACTTAAAGGAAGAGCTGAAAAATTCTGTCCTTTGCTTTGCTAAATAATGGCAAGAATTTCCCACAGAGAACAGGTTTCCCATGGCATGTGACAGACACAGCAAAGCACCCATAATATCTTTCTGTTTTTCTACCATATTAAAGAACAGTCTGGCTATCTCCTGTGACCACATGTTAAGTCCTCATGTTGCTAACTAAACTGCCAAGGTGTTCAGATCCTCCCCATGTAAGGAAAATAAATCTTTGCTTTTCACTGAGCAAAGAGGCTTTTTAGCAGCAGATACCAGTACAGTGCCCTCGGTCTTAATGCCCCAAGTAGAAATTGCACTCACAAAGCAACTTCATAGAGAGGTTCTGGAAAAAAAAAAAAAAAAAAAAAGAATCTAAGATAAGCGTCACAGAACAAAACCCAACTTCCAGCTGTTCCCACATTTAGGGAATAACCCTCCCATAGGCTTCTCTCTGGAAGGGATCAACCGGGGATGGGAGCGATGGGGATGGGACCGTCCCTCCCGCCCGTCAGCTCCGACCGGGCCCTCCACCGCCCACCCGTCCCCTCTTCCCGGGGCTGTCTCCAGCGCCCGGCCCCGGCTGGGTTTGTCGCTGCTCACCGTCCTTCCTCCGCCGCCGCCGCCAGCAGCCCAGCCCCGCCGCCAGCAGCGCGCCCAGCGCGGCGCCGCCCAGCGCGGCCGGCAGCCCGTAGAGCAGCGGGGACGCTGCGAGCCGCGGGGAACCTGCGGGGGACAGCGCTGTCACCGCGGCAGGGGGACACGGCCCGGGAGCCGCCAGTCCCCCGCTCCTTTGGACGGCCTTTCAAGCCTAACCGAGAAGCGGCCGAGGCCACTTGGGGTGCAGCCACTTGCCGGCAGTCACAGAATGCCGGGATGGTTTAGTTTGGAAGGGACCTTAAAGGGATCATCTCGTTCCATGCCCTGCCGTGGGCAGGGACACCTTCCACCAACCAGCTTGCTCCAAGCGCCTTCTAACCTGGCCTTGGACACTTCCAGGGATGGGGCATCCCTGCGTGAAAACAAACAGCAAACTTCAGGCTGCAAACACCCCCACCGACAGGCGTGTGGGTGGGAATCAGGTGCGCAGCTCCTGCCTGGATAGTGCCTCGTATTTGGCATGCCAGGGTTTGTTCCCTGCAGCCCTATCTGCCACAAGCACAGCAGCCAGATGTGGAGCTGGTCTGGGATGATGTTTGCCACCCTGCCCTTGCCAGTGCAAACCTGGTGTTTTCCAGCATGAGACTCCACTCACCTGTGTCTGTGAAAGGCCCTACTGGAGCAGTATCCATCCTGGAGACCCGTGTCGTTGGAACTGGATCTGTCAGTGGAGAATGGTGGATGCATTGCAGCCCCACTGGGCATCAGGAAAATGGGGTCTGCTGTGCCAACCTAGACTCACCTGTTATCCTGTATGTGTCTTGCCAGCAGGCCTGGGGCAGCATTTGGCACTCATGTCCCCCTCCCTGTCCTTTGCCCCACAGGTTCCTGGCAGCCGTGGCTGATATGAGGCATCATGCCTGGCTACAGCATGGCGTGAGAATGCTTTGGCTTTGCCCTGCTGGCACTTCCCTAGATTTCCAGAGGACACCTTCACTCTCTCTCCTATGGTGACTCTCTGGCTGGCCTGGGGGGCTTTGCCATGACATGCACCATAAACTTCCTGAGGTGTGGAGACCTGTGCCAGGTCTCTTGCCCCAGGCAACCTCCTTCTGAAGCTCTGCAGCCTCAACAGTTCTGGTCGCAGAGGGACACAGAAAACATTTTCTTGTCCCCTCCCATCATCGGGCACATTCCAAAGTAGGGGTGCCAGACTGTGGTGTTGCCTCTCTGGGGAGCAATCAAGACACAATTCATATTCAGCATAGGTGTCTGGTCTGGCTGTGGAAGAGAAACTCCCTGCCTTTGTCTTCTCCTGCCACAGAGGTGAATGACCCTGGCCTGGGCACTCACCTGTCACTGTGTGCTCCATGTCACTACTGTCTTCCTGACCTGTGGTTGAGTGGTGTCCCCGCGTGGTTCCCACATTCCTCTGCAAGGCCACAGTTGTTGTGGGCAGATCTGCAAGGTGAGGGCGAGGAGAGGCTTACACAGGGGTTTGACCACCATGGTGATGCTGCTGTGGTACAGAATTCCCCACAGGTGGGAGCAGGAGGAAGCAGCCCCCTCCCAGCTGACAGGAGGGGGATGCTGTGCCAGCAGCGTGAGGCAGCACCTGCAGCACTGAGCCCTGTTCCTGTGCTGCTCCCTGCAAGGTGTGACTGCGGGGAAAAGCAGCACAGCTCCGTGCCTGGGAGCTCAGCAGGCTCTGCCTCTTTCACAGGCCACTGCCATGTGCCTGTGCCTGGCTCTGCCAGCAGGGGCTTCACAGCTGTGCTGATCCAGGGACCAGCCACGGAGAGCTGCAAGTTTTCCACCAGGCACCCATCAGGGAATTGATTAGATATTGAAAAATTCCTCTGAGGCCATTGTGCCCAACCTGTCACACACTGTCCTGCAGACCTGGAGGGGTCGGAGCCTGGAATGAAGTGCAGTGTGTCTCCCTGAGACACGCAGCTGGTGCTGGGGAGCAAAGGCCAGTGTGGTTTGTTCTGCCACTGAATTACCACTCGCTCGTTCCTGCTTCTCAAAATAAAGCTTGTCTGCTTTGTCTCAACTTGCTGAATTGCAGAGGGCAGCATTACAGAGCCAGGGAGAACTTCAAAAAACCCACAGAGGAATAAATAAATTAACATTTGAAGGAGAAATCCTCTTTTGCATCAGAAAAGAGCAGTTCCTCAAAGAGGAGGAAATTGAACGCAGGAAATAGAGAAGGACACGGCTGGAGCCAGCAGGGAGGGCCGTGTCCGAGTGCTGAAGGCGTTTGGCCTTTCCTCCTTTGCGGGCAGGGCAGGAGGACGCGGTTCCTTTGCCGTGCAGAGGATTGGGATTTGTGCTGCCAGCCGCGCCGCGGCACTCACCTGTCACCGTCAGCTGCACGGCATCGCTGCGCTGCGCGGCGCCGGCCCCAGCCCTGTTGTGCGCCTCGCAGAAGTACGTGCCGCTGTCCGAGGGCCGCAGGCTGGGCCAGGCCAGCTCGGCCCCGCTGCTCAGGGGCTCGGCTCTGCCCGCCCGGAACCAGCGGTAGCTGATGGGAGGGGAGCCGCCGGCCTCGCAGCTCAGCCTGGTGCTGGCTCCGGCCGGCAGCGTCAGCCCCGGGCCTGCAGCTCTGATGATGGGCTTGGTGGCTGCCACTGCAACACAGAGCAGAGAGACCCGGGTCACGGAGCCCTGGCTGTGGTGGGGACGGTCCCCTGCCACAGCAGCTCTCGCTCCTGCTGTCGGTGCCTTCCCAAAAAAAGCAGCTCAGCTTTAGCATCTCCTCCCTGCACAGGATGAGCTCAGGTACCCTGTGTGTTAATCCAGATCACACCAGCTGCGCCATCATTGCCACTGCCCTTTCACAAACTCCTGATCTCTGGGGTGGGCGGCCCCCTTGCAGAAAGAGTTTTTTCTAGCACACATTGAGGATGCTCGGGAAGGGGAGAAGGCAGATTTGGCTCACACTACACCCACCTGCTGCAAGAACCACAGATATATTGGCTGCCTGCAAAGAACCAGACCTGGATATTATCTCAGACATCATGGGTTCAACTGGCCCATCAATAGATCCAACTGGCTCCCTTCCCCAGTTCATTCCTACAACTCCATGTGTTGAGAAGATTAACCAACACTGCAAGGGAAGAAGATGCTTCAACCCCCAACCTAGCGTGATGTGAAAGACTATTCACACCAACACTTGTTCCCCCCTACCTTCTTTTGGTTTAACCTGGCTGCACAAGAGCAGGACTTTACTGCTGGATTTACCTTTGACAACTTTAACTATAGTGGTCACCTCTCTTGTTATCAAGCTGTTATCTCTAGATCTCCAGATGATTTGACAAGTGTAGTGTCCACTGTCAGGTATTTCAAGGTTCTGAATGCGGAGTGAGGCATCCCCTGGGCTGTGCTTTTGGACGCTGACTCGGCCTCGGAATTTGGACAGCAAGATGTGGTCACCAGAGTCGTCCCTCCGGAAGATGGTAGAGGTGCTGGAGTCCCGCTCCAGGCTCCAGCTGAGCGTTTGCTGTGTGAAATCTTCTGAAGGCACATAGGTACACGGTACAGTGGTGGATCCCATCCATGTGCCCGTGACCTGGTGGACACTAGACAGATCCAGGAAGGCTGCGGGGAACAGCAGTGGAAGGGAAGAAATCAGAATGCAGCAGAGGAGGGGAACGTCCTCCGGAGAGACGGGACTCACCGGGCAGTAGGTGCCAGCTTGTGGCCAGGTCTCAGATGTGCTGTACACCACAGCACTAAGGCAGCCCACGTCATCAAGCATGGGGAAGTGAACATCTGCCTTGACCTCATGGCTATTTTTATTGTGTTTCTCTCTGGGAACTTGCCAATTCTTAATTCTTTCTCGGTACAGACAGTCTCCTTGTGGGCAAGAACATTTAGGGGTATTCCCTGCAGTACTGAACCTGGAATAGGAATGGTGGACCAAAGCCTATCCTTTTGCTTTAGCCTTGGAAAACTTCAGACCTGACACAGATCAGCACCCTGCCAAGCATTCAGGTAGGCACAGAAGAGTGGGCAGATTTTCTCCACATATTTCTCCAGCTGCCTGCCCATGGATCCCACATCTCCTTTGGGATGTGCCTCTTGTAAGTAGCAAATCACCTGAATTTCATTTGACTTGGCTCATCTCTCCCAATACCCCTTATTCTTCTCCCCTTTCCCCTCCCTGGAAAGACATTGTTTATATTCAACAGCTTTAGCTCACAAGAAGTTGGTTGAGAGGCAGATCCCAGTAATCTGCAAAGCTGGGGTTTTTTTATGAAGAAATGGGGAATATATTTCAACCCAATTTTCTGAATGTCAGGAGCAATCCTGTGCTTTTGTATACAATGTGTAAGAGCACTTTTCTCCTATTTCCCAAAACTATCCTCTGCTGCTGCCAGTGTCATACATGCCTGGAGGAAAGGGTATATTCAGTCAGGGGAATAGGAACTGAAGCCAAGGTCCCAGTCCCAGCTTTCCTGATGCAACCAGAGAGTCACTAGATAGGAGAGACCAAGGGGAATCAAACGTGCCAGCCCCTGGTCTCACAGCTCTTCTTCCCAGGGTCATGCTAACAGAACAATGAGGATGAGTTATTAAATTTAGAATGCATGTTCCAGCTTCATCAAGACTGTTTTGAAAGCTGGACACTGCCAAGGGTCCCAAAAAACTGTATTCTGCTCTTCCTTGGGGCAGGGAAGCTGACTTGCCCAATACTGCCCCATTTGCTACACTCTTGAAAGCCCCTCGTTGTATCTGTTGCCAAAGGAGACTCTCATGAATTCTCAGGCTCTGTGGTTAATATAATAAGCTAAAGACTTCCTAAATGACTTGTCAATTATAAAAAAACACCAAAAAGATGCTATAATTTGAAAGATTTTTGCTATCTTAGTACTCTGATTTTCTTTCTTATGCATTGAAGCATTTACTCACCATTGCAGCTGATGAAAGTCATCATAAAAAAAAAACCAAAAAGATGCTATAATTTAAAAGATTTTTGCTATCTTCTTAGTACTCTGATTTTTTTTTTTCTTATGTATTGAAGCATTTACTCACCATTGCAGCTGATGAAAGTCATCACAAACAGCACTATCCACCCAACTTCTCCCATTCTCCCAGAAGTGCAGGTCTGTCCTCCTTTCCCCAAGAGACTCCCAGCCTCCTGGGACCAGACTGCAAGTGAAGAACACTTCCCTTTATTCTGTCCTTTGTCATCTAGGATCCTCTTTCTGAAACATCACGAGTCCATTTCACTGCTGAGTTAGGTGAAGGGTGAAGGAAGGAGAAAGGCTGTATGGATCTTTCCAGTCCCATTCCCTGTCCCCATCCACTTCTCTTGATGCATCCAGGACCCAGCTGCCTTTCTGAGCTGCAAGTGCCCATTGCCAGGTCATGTTGAGCATCACAGACTCTCCCAGATCACGTTATGGCTGCAATAGTCCAGTTCATGGGCAAAAGTCATGGTCTGAAAGCACACACTGTTTGCCAAGGAGATGACTTCTGACTGGCAGCCAGGGGACATTCTGAGTGTACTCTGTGGGGTATCTTTAAAAGTGCTTCCAAGAATTATCTAGGTGTGATACACAGGATTGATCTGTGCTTACTAATTATTACCAGAAGGAGAAGGACTTACAGAAAGATAAGAAACATGTATAAAAGCAAATCTACTGGCCTAGTGAATTCTGTTACAGGGGTTTAATAACCACTAGAGGAGGTTTTTGGGGTTCATTCAGTAGCCATGCCTTAGCACATGGTTCTAACAGCTGCCCCAGGGAAACAGTATCTTTGAGCAGGAGGCAGATGTGTCTGAGGGACAGGGAGCTGTTTTCTATTGGAGCTGGGATGGGAATGGTTTTCCACAGCCTCATCCCATCACAGCAAATACCTGTCTGCTGGGGCTGAAACATTCACCTTGCAGCTGAACCCATCTCTGGAAGTGCTGCTCCATGTCAGTGACAGCTTATTCCCTCTCTGCTAGGATAATGAGAGCTGGAGATTATCTTCTTTTTCCCAGAGTGAGTGGGGTAATGAGTGCTGGGTGGATCTCATTTCAGTTCCAGGTAGAGGCATGCCCACCCGTGGGGCCCTTGCTGACTGTGATTCCAAGTTCCACCCTGCTGATCCCTGTGGTGAAATTTGTCTGGAGCAAAAAGCTAAATGTTGTGCTGCAAGATGTGGTGTGACAAATTCATCCAGGGCTCTGAGAGCCACCACCAGCTGCCATCCTGCTGAGGAAGAGGATGGGGGCAGCCACACCCCTTCTTGCAATGCATGTCTATGTAAGACATTGAAACTTCATTTTTGCTGACTTTTCTTCTTGACATCTTTGCTGCAGCTGCCAGTGGGGTACCAGTGCACATGGCCTGGATCCATCTGCCCATGCTGCCCCAAGAAGATTTTAGCAATGTTTGAGTCCTGCCTAAAAGCAAGAAAACAAGCAAAAAACCACATGTTAAAATAGCTAGCCGTGTCACTGAAAGAGGCAAATGTGTGAACTTTCATAGAGATGATTAAAACCCAACCCTTTCCACACCCTGATCCATGACTGGCAGTAGAGCCTTGCCCCAAATGAACAGTCTCCTACACAAAACAGTTTAAGAGAAGCTGAGTTTTGGGGAACACGCCCTGAAAGAAGTTGAGAACCCAAGCTAAAACTGCTGATTGGATTATTTTTTGAACCGGACATGCAAGACTTCCTGAGGCTCTAATTATGCAGGATTAAAAAAAAAAAAAGGCTATTTAACTAAAGCAGACATGAATAACTGTAGTTCCCCAAATGTGATGGACATGACATCTTTCTCTCCCTGGAAACAGACGTGGCTCCCTGAGTCACACAGTCAGCCCGTTTCTTCCTTACTGGAAGGACTCCTCACAGTTTTGTATCTGAACACGAGAAGAAAAAGCCTTCAATGTCTCAGACGTGTTGGCTAGATACCTGGTTTGTTAAAGTGCAGTATTTTATTCCAGTGTCTCTGCTCTGGGTTGAACTTGCTGCTCTCTCAAGAAGTGCTGCAGGTGAGGCACGGTGCAGCCTGTGCCCCCAGGTACCCACCTTCCTCCCACACACAGGACAGGAACTGTCTCAAGTGACATTTCTTCAAGTACCACAGCTCAGGCACTCTTTGTTCTGCCATTTCTGCTACTCATCTTGGGCTAACTAGAGGTGACACAGTAAAGTCCCCATGTCCCCAAACTTGAGCACAGATGGTCACTCAGACCCTGTTCATAGGGACCAGCTCTGCCGAGCCCACATCTTACATTCATCTTCTGACAAAGTTTATCAGTGGCCAGAGCAGTTTGCTACCATTTTTCTGGGGGATAAATAAGATCCTTAGCATTCAAGGAGGTGAAATTCAATACCCAACTATTAGCAAATGACCAAAAAGTAGATAACCTAAGAAGAAAGGTCTTATAGTACTCCTTTTCAACCATATGCACTCAAAGAAGAAACAATTTTTACTTGAGAATTTCTTGTTTGGTCCAGCCATAGCTAACTCATGGATCTGACTCAACAGAGGGTATTTTATTAAGTACTTTTTGGATGTCTCTCAGAAGCTGGTAGTGTGATCTCCCCCAGCCATTCACACCACAGTTCTGTCACATCAGATAATCATACAGTCAGTCATCAAAACATAACCTTGTTCCACTTCAAGAAACAGAAATTAGTGCAAATTAACATTTCCCCTTAAAGTTTATGTGACAGAAGAAACATGATGTACAAGTGCTCTCTCTGAAAAATTCACTTCCCTTCCCAGGAATTCCCAGGTCAATGACATTAGCTCTGGGTTGCTATTAGCTTGGCCAAATCCTTGTAAACAGCTCCTGATTCCAAGAAAGTGACCCATGTGTACGATGTCTTCTGGTTTCTTTCCTGGTGCTGCAGGTGGGCTGCCACCCCCAGCCATCAGAGCAGTGCAGATGTCCCTTACCTGCAGCCACCACACAGCACTGCTGCTGCTCTCTGGAGTCTCAGCACCATCTGATGCTGGCTTTTTTCAGGCTGCCCAGCTCCTCCTCCCAGTGCTCTGCAGAGGCTGGCTGAGCTCTGGGTTTGGTCAACAAATCTGTTGGTCTGGGATGATCTGCTGTGGCCCCAGCTCATCCTCTGCCACTGCACAGGTGCACAGCAGCTGCTCTTGTGCCCAGGTACACCCCAGACCAAGTCAGACCTTGTCCAGCTGTCCCCCAGTGCATGCAGACACAAAACACATGGAGGCCACAGTTCATGGATTTATTTTCAGTTTAATGAGCTTGCCTTACAACAGCTGTATTTAATATCATCAGCTCCTGGTGCTGGCTGTCCAGCCAGGATAACATTGCTGTTTAACCACATTGGGGGGGCTGCATTGCCTGTGGCTTTGCAGTGCAGCTGGAATTGAGTGATTTTGGGGCAAGCTGTGGGATTCCTTGCAGCCCTTACCCGTGGGGTTCCAGCAGTGAGAGCTCAGACCCAGTGTGACTGACCACCCTGTTCCTCAGTGGGACACCCTTCATCTCTGGATCTCTGCCTTCCCTCAGTGCTCCCTGCTCCTCTGGCTGGAGCTCTGGCCACGTCAGACCCCTCAGATGAAGAGCCCTGCAGGTCAATCCAGGTGGCCATATCCCCCCTCCAGAGGCCACAGCAGTCAGGCTGAGCTCAGATGGATGGGCTGTGCTCCAGCACCTGCCACATTTCCTTCCCACCCCCTCTGACCTCACACATGCAGAACACACACTCACACCTATTTTCTCCACATCTGCAATAAGCTGCATGTACATGTTGGCAGTTTTCTCCATGACAGCACCAGCAGCTGCCATGTATTCCCTTTTCATTCAGATATCAAGATGTCCCAGCCCTTGATTTTTAAGTACATTCTTAACAAAGAGAAATATAACTTGTAGCACAGGAGAAAGTATAAGGTCAGAGATAAGTGCCTGGAGAGTGTGCCTGGTAGTTTGTGCATTCTGATGAACTTTCAAATCATTAATTCCTCTAATTTCCCATTAGATGTCTGGCTGTCAGCCCTGGGTGAGCAGCACTGTGTTACACATTTATTTCTGTGTTACATACAAAGAAGTACTTTTCCTTGCCCTTTGAAAGTGCTACCAGATAATTATCACTAATTTCTGCATCCTTTTCAGAGAAGCTGTAAACAAGCTGTAACCCCTTCACCTTCTCAGCTCTGACCCCCACAGGCACACTTTGCTTATTTGCTTCTTCTCTTTTTTCTGAGACTGTTTGCACAGATGTCTTTTTGTACCAATAATTATTCTTTGCAATCATTCTCAGTAACTTTTCTTGCTCTGCTAAACCCAAGATGAGGCCAACATGCACAGGTCAGGTAGTGACATTCCATGGGCTTCACAGTACCACAATCCTGGTTTTTGACTGGAATACCTTTCCATTAGCACCTCACATTCCCTTTGAATTCTGGTGAGTTTTGAACTGATGCTTAGAGGCCTGCAGATGCACAGCTGGGGGCCCATTAATCCTGTGCCTATTACCACTGTTTTGCTCATCCCTGGGTCACTCCCTCTGTTTTACAACTGCCTGCATGGCCTTTAATGGGACACAGAGGATTGCCCTGCTCATTATAAAAAGGTTCCTCCATAACTCTGCATAATAGATTTACTCAGAGCAGTAGAAATTATTCATAATTTACCCCTTCAGGGTTCCTAAGGTGGAAGGAAAGTACTTCTTGAGTATCTAGTGAGGGGCTGTGAGTGGCTTGCTGGCATTCCAAAATGAAAAATTAGTGCAGAAATGCACACAGCAAAACACGTGAGGCACGTGTAAGCAATCCTACCCCAAACTTATGGAAAAGTACCTAATTCCTTTCAAACAGCCATCATGCATTTAAAGAGAGAGCAGAAAACACGAGCTCAGAAAGTGCCTGGTTGCAGTACCAGAAGCAGCCAGAGCCGTGGCCAGTGTGCCCAGACCTCGCTGCAGTGCTGTGGAGGGGGACCAAGGACAGCACAAGGACAGCAGGGGACATTCCTGCTTCCTGCACTGCTTCTCCTGGTGTGGCAGGTTCCTGAGTTTCTCTTGGCTTTAATCTGCCTTCCAGTGTTCCTATAAAATCTCTCTCCTATTAAATCTGTGCAGCATCAGGTGGGCAGGAGAAGAGCCGTTGATTCCCAAGCCAGCCACATCCTGCCCTGCTCACCCACGGGGAGGGGGATGCTGAGCAGCCCTCAGTGCTGGCTCTCCTCCCACCACACAAAGGCTGGAAACACTGGTTTTTTTGGCCAGATACAGCAGTAAATTCAGTACAGTGCTCCTAGCCTGGGACCTGCCTGCTGCAGCATTCAAAGGGCTTTCTTGGATAGAGGTGGTGAAAGGGAATCGAGGAAAACAAAATCAGAAATTCTATACAGCAGTCTATAACTGAAGTTCCTGCATTTTCACTGCAGGGACTGTGAAGGGAGAGCAACCACTGCTTGTGCAACCTATTTATCAGGGGCAAAAGGGAAAATAAATATGTATTTTGTCTGGGTGAAGGTGCTCCTCAGGACTGGTATCTGCAGAGCATTGTTGGTTCTCAGGAAGTGTCCCCTACTTCATACTCAGATTCCTGGGGATTTGCAACACAGCCAGACACATTCTTATTTACTTCTTGAGAGACTTTGTTTTCCCCAAGCTCCATCACATAGCTGTTTTCAGTGGCAGAGATGGGTTCCTCATAGTGACCTGTGCTTGAAGAAGCTGCTGCTCTCAAGTTGTGGCTGAAATCAAAAAGCAAAAAGAATAGCAACCAGAGTAAACAAAGCATCTCCAACCATCGGGATTTTGACATTATTATGGTCTGACTCAAGCCCATGTAAACTTGGGCCACTGGGCTATGGAAATATTCTGAAGGAGAGAATTTTTCCTTTGCTTTCTGGTGGCAGGAAAACCTTGGGCATTGTAGCAGCATTGCTTCCAACCATGAGAAAGTTTCCAGGGAGAAGCAGCAAAGGGTGTGCAAGCAATGAAAGGATTACCACCATTTCTTGCACAATCAGATAATTGCTGAAGAGAAATAAATATAAAAAATATTGGAGGAAGTGTAAATTAAGAACTGAAAACAGCCCACATCCACTGTCTGGCTTATGGCATCTAATATTTTTTAAATGAAGAGAGATCCTCTGAGGAGAAATGTCATCACAGCGTTTGTTCCATTGCTCAGGGTTCAAATGTTACTTAAACTGCTGCCTTACACACTGCTGGGGAAGCTGGCACATCCCACTGTAATACTCAAGTCAGCAGCACTTTGTACCTAGAGAAGTGGTTCTCCTTGTATGTTTTGGCCAGATTGTGAGGCTTTGCAGTAAAACTTCCACAGGTTACAAGTAGATCAGGATGTGAAACCTGAGTTTAGAAAGAGCTATAACTTCCTTCCTAGCTATGGTTAAAAGTAGCAAATTCATCCAGGGATATTTTCAGGATAAATTAGAATATAACCAGTCGTTTCTAGAAGGGGAGTTCCTTTCCTGTGCATTTGAAATAACACTGGGAATTTAGCCTTGGAAAAACACAGAGAATTTAGCCTTGGCAATCATCTTCAGTAGCCCTCCCTGGGCCTAGGAGTCAATAAGCAGCTCTTGCTCACTTCTACAATTCTGATATTGCCATGAAAAGCATCTTTCTTCCCCCATTCTTTGCTGCTGTGGAAAGCCCACAAGCCATCCTACAATGTGCTGTTGTGCTGTGAACCTCTTCACCCAGACTGCTTAAGGGGGTTTTCATTATGACAGCTAAGAGCAGTGCTTTTTATTCTGCTCTGATACATCCCCCCAGGACTCATCAGTGTGCCAGATAAAGGGTTATACTCACAGTTTTACATCATAGACTTGAGCTGGAAAAGAAAAATCAGAATTTGTGTCAATAATTTGCATTTACATTCCTTAAAAAAGAATTTCTTTGTTTATCTTCTTGGTTTAAGAAAATGATGTCTCAAGACAACAAAAATAACAGCCTTGGATATCATGTCAGGTAGGGGATGACTCAGTTTCCCAGGATTCAGTCCAAGAAAACAAAAAAAGTGGGTTATTTTGACCCAATGTCAAAGATAAAGTTGAGGTTAGAAACAAGAATTCCCCAGTTTCTCTAATCATTAGAAGTTCCATAAAGAACAGTTTTGAAAGTGGCTACTCTGGATTCCTTAAAAAAAAAAAAGAAAAAAAAAAGAAAAAGACAATTTTATTATTAATTGGTAGCACAGAGTCATAGGAAGATCATTAGCAAAACAAAGGAGAAAATAAAGTCTGTGGGATCTCAAACCCCAAAGCACATCTGTGTGCTCTCTGCACAGCTGGTGGGGAGGGGGCTCCAAGGAACATTTGGTCAAGGGGATTTCTCGTGCAGTGCAGGAGAGACAAAGCATTCAGTGAATGGATGCTATGACTGAAGATCAGAGAGGAAACAAATTCACATGGAATAGGGAGAATTGACAGTGACCTCTTCCCTCTGGGTGCCAGCTGCAGGAACTACTGAGCAGCAGCTGCTGCCAAAAGCTCTTCCCAGCAGCAGGACTTGGATAAGCCCTCTGCCAGGGGCTTTAAAGATCTGGAACAATGAGCCTGGCCAAGCAGGAGAGTCCGAGCCCTGGGATATCTGTGATCAGCAGTGAGAAACAACCATCTCAAGGCTCTGTGGCAGAGCAAGCCACACACCTTGGGATGGGCTGGGCAGGGACTGAGCTGCCCCAGAGCCAGGGCAGGGATGGAGGGTGCAGCTCAGGAGCCACTGCTGCTCCAACCCCACAGCTGGTGCCTGGAAGACCCTCCTGGCTGCAAGGACTTCTCTGCCTCTTTGGGTCTCCCACCACCTGTGGCATCTACTGCCTGCATGATGCCAGACGTGCCAGAGCTGCAGCTGGTGGCTGCAAGCTCTGCTCCAGACCCCAAACCCATCAAAGGTAAAGCCATGCTGGGCATGAGTAAAACATTCCGGTTTTCCAGAACATTCTACTCACTGTCTCTGGGCTTCCTCATGCACGTGATGAGAGAGATGACAAGGAAAACCACAGCACCACACACCACAGCAATCAGGACGACCAGGTACAGGGACAAGCCAGTCCTCTGGAAATCTAAAGCAATACAACAGAGGAATTTCAGACAGGGGAGCCCTCCTGGGTGACAGCAGCAGCAGGGACATGACATTTACCATGTCCCCAAGGCCAGCAGCAGCCAGCCCTGCCTGAGCACACGGGGCTGTGTCCCCACAGAGCCTTGGTCCTGTGGCTCTGGATGGGTGTTGTGTGACCCAGCACTGTGTACACCTCTCCAAGGACCACAGCTGTACAGACAGTGTCCTTCTCATGCTGAGGTGACCAGGGATGTGAGCTGGGCAGGAAAATTGCACTGCATATCATGAAATAAAGCTTTCCATTCAAGGATTCTGCTCAATTCTGTTTGGAAAGTCTAAACCTGTCACAATGATGCAAAGCTGGAGGATGTGTAGATCTGCTTGAGGCACACATTGAGGCTTTTCTGTTGTTTCAGCTTTGACAGTCCAAGATAAAAAATGGACTGACTGCTCAGGAACACAGCAACAACTCTATGTGCCCCATATGTCAACATTTTTTTTTTAAATTCTTCCATAAAAACATCCAGAGCCTTTTAAAGAGTCACCATGAAATTATCTGGGTACTCTGCAATTTGCAGTTAAAAAGGCAGAATACTAATTTTGAATACAGAGCATCTGGTTTGAATCCTTAATCTTCTTCTCAGCTTGGTTTTGCTCTTACTTACCACGAATCGTTTCATTCTTCCCTGGATATCCCACACCACTCTCAGAAGTTGTTGCTGTTATGGGCAGATCTGGAAAACAAACATGAGTTAAAGTCTGACAGTGCATTTCCAACCCTCACTTTAGCACCAGGAGATCTGGGATTCGAGCTGTAGGATCAGAGGAGAATGCTTGCAGCCCCTTTATAGGGCAGTGAAAACAGGCAAACTGCAGAAATGAGCACTATGTATACAGTGTACTATATAGTATATATATATATACACACTATATGTATATATAGTATATATACTGTATATATACTACCATAGTGTCACTGGATGGATACCATATATAGTATATATACATTTTTATGTATAACCAAACTGCATAGACACACACCAGGTACATTTGCATGTCTGTGCACACACACCTGCAGTAGTGGTGGGGCCCCATGGAGTCCAGGAGATTCCTGAGGTACCTGCAGGCACCAGCTCTGTTTGAGGTTTTTCTGCAAGAAAAATCAACACCTGTCAGCACCTTCCCTCGGCTTCCAGTGACTGACACCAGCTTCCACAATCCCCACGTGGTTGCCGGGGCACCAAAAATCCAAAATAAACATAATCCAGCCAGAGAATGTTCCCACACGCAGATCTGCTTTAGTCCAGGCAAAAATTCCCACATCCCACAAAAACAAATGTGAAACCACAAGCCCTCCCTCAAAACTGCTGTCCCTGGTCAAGTACATGTTTTCAGCTGGGGCTGAGGAAGCTTTTGCATCCCTTGCCTGCCACTGGAGACACCAGAACTGCCTCCCTTCAGCAGCTCTCATTCAGGATCAAATAACAAGCAAAAAAAACCCTTTAGAAAAGAACAAAACCCAGAACATCCCATCCCATATGATCTGCAACTTAGGAAAAGGCATTTTCAGCAGCCCTAAGACACTTGCAGTCTCTCCTACAAAGACAACATATAAGGCCACTGTGGACTGGAAACTGAGGGAAGGAAAATCTACTTTCAGAAACATATGAGTTAAATACTGAGGCACATGGACTGAAGTTCAGTAATGCCAAGACTTTGTACCCCAGCAATAAAACAACTTCCAGGCACTGGTGACACACTGCCCCAACACCCCACCCTTGCCATCAGCTGTCACTGCTCCCACCCTGACCTGTGGTTGAGTGGTGTCCCCCCGTGGTTCCCACATTCCTCTGCAAGGCCACAGTTGTTGTGGGCAGATCTGCAAGGTGAGGGCGAGGAGAGGCTTACACAGGGGTTTGACCACCATGGTGATGCTGCTGTGGTACAGAATTCCCCACAGGTGGGAGCAGGAGGAAGCAGCCCCCTCCCAGCTGACAGGAGGGGGATGCTGTGCCAGCAGCGTGAGGCAGCACCTGCAGCACTGAGCCCTGTTCCTGTGCTGCTCCCTGCAAGGTGTGACTGCGGGGAAAAGCAGCACAGCTCCGTGCCTGGGAGCTCAGCAGGCTCTGCCTCTTTCACAGGCCACTGCCATGTGCCTGTGCCTGGCTCTGCCAGCAGGGGCTTCACAGCTGTGCTGATCCAGGGACCAGCCACGGAGAGCTGCAAGTTTTCCACCAGGCACCCATCAGGGAATTGATTAGATATTGAAAAATTCCTCTGAGGCCATTGTGCCCAACCTGTCACACACTGTCCTGCAGACCTGGAGGGGTCGGAGCCTGGAATGAAGTGCAGTGTGTCTCCCTGAGACACGCAGCTGGTGCTGGGGAGCAAAGGCCAGTGTGGTTTGTTCTGCCACTGAATTACCACTCGCTCGTTCCTGCTTCTCAAAATAAAGCTTGTCTGCTTTGTCTCAACTTGCTGAATTGCAGTGGGCAGCACTACAGAGCCAGAGAGAACTTCAAGAAACCCACAGAGGAATAAATAAATTAACATTTGAAGGAGAAATCCTCTTTTGCATCAGAAAAGAGCAGTTCCTCAAAGAGGAGGAAATTGAACGCAGGAAATAGAGAAGGACACGGCTGGAGCCAGCAGCCGTGTCCGAGTGCTGAAGGCGTTTGGCCTTTCCTCCTTTGCGGGCAGGGCAGGAGGACGCGGTTCCTTTGCCGTGCAGAGGATTGGGATTTGTGCTGCCAGCCGCGCCGCGGCACTCACCTGTCACCGTCAGCTGCACGGCATCGCTGCGCTGCGCGGCGCCGGCCCCAGCCCTGTTGTGCGCCTCGCAGAAGTACGTGCCGCTGTCCGAGGGCCGCAGGCTGGGCCAGGCCAGCTCGGCCCCGCTGCTCAGGGGCTCGGCTCTGCCCGCCCGGAACCAGCGGTAGCTGATGGGAGGGGAGCCGCCGGCCTCGCAGCTCAGCCTGGTGCTGGCTCCGGCCGGCAGCGTCAGCCCCGGGCCTGCAGCTCTGATGATGGGCTTGGTGGCTGCCACTGCAACACAGAGCAGAGAGACCCGGGTCACGGAGCCCTGGCTGTGGTGGGGACGGTCCCCTGCCACAGCAGCTCTCGCTCCTGCTGTCGGTGCCTTCCCAAAAAAAGCAGCTCAGCTTTAGCATCTCCTCCCTGCACAGGATGAGCTCAGCTGTGCCACACAGGTGTCCTGCAGTCTCTGTGCCTCTATAAACCCCCCACATGGGCAGAGGGACGGCAAGAACATGCTGGTGAAATTTAGTCAAAGAACAGCAATACAGTATCCCTGGGACTTCCCACTGCTGCATGCCACTGGGAAACATTGAGCCACTGGCTACAGACAGAGCCGGGGCTGAACTGGTCCTGGAGGAGCCACAGTCCTCCCAGAGCTGCGGGGTGCTGTGTCCTGGGCAGAATTTCTCTCTGACCTATTTGCTGTTTCTTATTGGAGGCTGATACTGATCAGCAAAATGCTTCTGCGTGGAAACACACAGTCACTGCCTACCTGCTCTAATGCCCAAAAGCCTTCCTGAGCCAAGCCTTTCCCTCCTGAACAGTCTCGTCCTTGGATTTACCTTTAACAACCTCCAAACTGGTGGTGATCTCCTTTGCTATCAGGCTGTTGTTGCTGTCTCTCCAGGTGACCTGGCAAGTGTAGGTTCCTCTGTCAGAGATTTCCAGGCTCAGGATGAGAAGAGACACATTTCCTGGGGCATCCTTTGGGATGCTGACTCTGTCCCTGTACTCAGCCAGGAGGACGTGGTCCCCGGAGTCATCCCTCCGGAAGATGGTGCCTGAACCCTCGTCATGTACCACAGTCCAGGTGAGAGTTTGCTGCACGAGGTCCTCCACAGGCACATAGGCACAAGGCAGAGTGACAGAGTCCTTCCAGACCCCTTTGATTTCACTGAGGCCACTCAGGTCCAGAAAAGCTGCAGGAAGAAAGGAAGATGAAAATTAAGCCGCAGAGCGGCCAGGGTGAAGGCAGCTCCCAGGTGGTGAAGTCATGGCAAGAGCATTGGCAAAGAGAACCCACCAGATGAGAAACACAAGCAGGCACTGGGGAGTGTGGAGTTGGGCTGCTCAGGGGTGGGTTAACCAAAAATCAGTGTGGCATGAGGATGGGAGGTGGCTGATGGCCAGGGCACTGACTTCTGCCATGGGTGCAGCCTGGCTCTCCTGCTCTGCTGGGTGCTTTCCTGCCACCACCAGCACTGAGTGGAGCACAGGGTCAGAGTTATTGGGTATCTTAGGTTTGAGGGAATGAGTTGGTCTAAAGTCCAAGTTGCAGCTCCCTGGTCTCAGCCAATGTCTGCTCCAGACATCACCTCTGGGGCTTCTGAGGAACAGCAAAGACTTCCCTCCTCCACTGCCTATTTGTTTCTGAAACACACCATTCTCCCAGCCTAAGCCAAGCATGAGAAACTTAAACCACTGGCTAAAGAAACCCAAAACTCTTTTTCCTGTAAAAATGCAGACCATTGCCTTTGTCCCAGCACGTTTCTCTCACTCTGAGGACTGAATCTAAGCTCTTCCCAAAACAGAGCTGCCCCTGCCAAGCACACACAGGGCAGGGCCCGTGCCCAGCCCAGACTCACCGCTGCAGTGGAGAAAGGAACTCAGGAGCACAGCTGCTCGCAGCATCCTTCCCATCCTTCCTTCACAGCTGCTCCCTCTCCAGCCAGAGTGACCTGCTTTTCCCAGGCTGGGGTAAATCAGGAACACTTCCCTGCCTGGGCTCACTCTGTCACCGAGCATCCGGGACAACAGCTGGTGGCTTTTCCTTCCTCTTTATCAGAAACCAAGTGTCTCAGTGACCACCAGAGGCGTGGGCAGAGCGGAAACGCTAAGGAAGGGTGCAAAGAGGAAAGTGTAAGAGTTACTTCTACGTTATTTTGTAGCTTCTGCTGAGTATGTTTTTCCCCCTTCTGTTTTTTAATTTTTTTCCTTTATTTCTTTTGAGTCCTAGGCAACCATTTCTTCCTCTTTTCCTCCTTGTGTTGCTTGCTGACAAATAAGCTTTAACACAGAATTACACACACAGAGGTCTGAGAGAGAACTCATAAGGAGCTGAACTATCTAGGTCCTCACAATTGACTTTCTCACCAGCTTCTGTGAGACACCCACCACTATGCTTTAAGTTAAGGTTCATGAAACCCCTTAAATCTTTACATTACCAGTACAAGACAGATGATTGTCATAGGCCTCTTCCAGCTGGAATATTCTATATCACTCTACCACATTTAGAAGAGGATGAATTCAGGTATACAAATCTAAAGCCAAAAATTTCCCAAGAGCTGCAGGCATCTGAACCACAAATCCCACTGCATCTCACAAATGGATCCTCCCTTCTCACAGAGCAATTTAGCTGCTTGGTTTAATTGGTTAATTGTTTTCAATTACAAGCCCTGATTGGGGCCATACATCCCTGCAGTGCCTTCAGACTACTTGGGAACAGGTGAAGATGGAAATGCCCAGAGAGAAAAAGAGGAACTTGTCACAGCAGAAAATCTTTGAGACCATGCAATCATGGTTTCTTTACTGTAATGATATATTACTATTCATTAAATGTTATAGTTAATCTCTATAATTCAGTAATTGAACACGCACTAGCCCTAAGAGAAGTATCTGTTTTCTACTGAAATATCCCATTCGGGGGTTTTACTGCCTTTTACTGTTTTCTACAGCTCTCAATTTTTCTTCTGCTCCAGTAAAACAATCTCTTCTGCTTCCTTGCATTCAGCTGAACTGAAATGAGCGGTTGCTGTTGTTACACCCAAATTCAACACCCTATTTTCAAATACAAGTAATCAGACTAATTCAATGCAGCCAACCAAATCCCAGCCCCTGGTGTGGACACAGCCCTCCTGCAGTGCTAGTGAGACGTGGTTTGGGTCTGCAGAGAGAGTGGGATCCTCCCTTGTGGCCCTGTATTCCTCCACCAGAAATCTCCCATGAGATGCCACTCCAGCCTGCAGCCCCTGGGACAGGGAGAAGCAGGAAAAGCTGCTGTGGGCTGCAGTGTTCACGTATCGCTGGAACTCCTTTGCAGGGGACAGAGCTTGCTGGAGGAGGGTAGAAGCCTGCATTGTCTTGAACTAAGTCAAAGACAGTGGTTTGGCTGGGGTAGAATCAATTGTCTTCACAGTGGCTAATATGGGGTTATGTTTTGCATAGGCTGACAATACAGAGATGTTTTTGTTTTTGCTGATCAGTGTTAGAGCCGAGGCCTTTTCTGCTTTTTGTATGGCCTCGCTGGTGAAGGGGCTGGGGGTACAGGGGAGATGGGGAGGGGACACAGCCAGGACAGGTGACCCCAACTAACCCTGCCCATGACACCACACTCAGTACAGAAAGCTGGGGGGAAGAAGGAGGGGGGACATTTGGAGTGATGGTGTTTGCCTTCCCAAGTCACCATTACACATGATGGGGCTCTGCTCTCCTGGAGGTGTCTGAACACCTGTCTGCCCTGGGAAGCAGGGAGTAAATCCTTTGTTTTTCCTTGCTTGTATGCCAGCTTTCACTTTCACTATTAATCTGTCTTTATCTCAACCCAAGAGTTTTTCAGCTTTTACCTTTCCAATTCTCTCCACAATCCCACTCGTGAGAGAGTGAGCAAGTGGCTGTGTGGTGCTTGCTGCTGGCTGGGGTGAAAACACAACAGGAATGTAGCACTAGCAGGATCTGGACCAACCAGGAAGTTGAAACTCAAACTGTGTGACTAAAAAAGATGTGTAGGTATTTTTTCATGTATTTACATTTACCCTGTTGGTTGCGGGGGAACAGTGGCAGGAAAGTTTTATCCTTTATAAAATGCAGCACCAGGCACCTGTACCTAAGGTGACTTTGGCAGCAACGCCTTGCTTCTGCTTTGGGCATCTTTGATACCATGATGCTGCTTTTCAAAACAAGAATCTTGCTTTAGGAGACAGCAAAACATTCTGAGCGTGGATGGATGAGGTGGCATCACACAGCCCAGAAGAGACAGAGCAAAATCAGTTTTTCTTGTATTCTGGAAAGCTGTTAGCAAGCACACAGGAGATATGAACTGATGGCAAGGCTCCCACGGTTGGTGTGGGGAGGGCTGGGCTGGAAGAGTGCAAAAGTACATCTGAAAGGAGCATGCAAGAGGAACTTGGCACTTTCTCAGTCTGCACTCGCCACACCCGGGAGTGTTCTGTGGATTCCCAGCACGTGAATGATAAGGGAGAGCAATCTTTCCTCCCCAGACACAGAGATAAAGCCCAGGAGCCAGGCAGCAGCCATGTGCACTGATGCTGGAGAAGGAAGGAAGCTGCTGCTACAGCGAGGCCCCTGCGGTCACGGGTGACAAACGGGTGACCTCGGGCTGCAGTGGGGCAGTGCCCCCACCCCGGCTGGCACATGGGGCTGCTCAGTGCCTGGCCACTGGCCCTCGGGCACAGGCTGGGCAGCAGCAGCTGCACTGTGCTGCAGGCTCAGCCAGCCTGTCATGGCACAGGAGTCTGGCCATAGCTCCACATGCCCTGTCCTTGTCCTGAAGAGCAGCATGTTCTGTATAAAGATCCTTTTTCTTGGCAGTGGAAATGATCAGGAGTTCCTTACTTCAAGGAAAATCCCACAAAAACTGTAATGCCTGTGGTGCCAGTGCCAGTTACCCTGGGCAGTCTGCACAGGGGTGCCAGATCTGGGGTCTGCCTGATGCTACAGATGATCTGGGCTGTTCCATTTCCTCCTATTATCTCCAGTGAATATTTTAATCCATACCTTATGGAGCTGAGGGCCTTTCCTATTGGGGTCTGTGGAGAACATGTGCAGGTGTGCCCTACATCTGGTGTATTTTTCAGCACACACGGTATTTTGAGCTTTCACATCAACCCTTTTGAAAAACCAGTCCCAGGTGCTGTTCTCCCACGCTCTGGAAACAGACACTAGGCTTTCCTCATCACCCTAGTCAGTCCTGAACCAGCACGCAGCTGCATCATGAGGCCACGCCCCAGGAGCAGGAAAGGTCTTAATTCTGGAGAAATCAGTAAACAGGTTTGGGAAACATTGGCACAAACAGGAACACACACAAAGAATGTACAAGAAACACAGTAACCTTTTTGCAATTCTTGAGTTTAATTACTTCAGCATGTGGGGTTTTTTTTTTGTTATTCAGTCTTCCCCTTTCCATTGCAATCTTTCTTAGGAAAGTTGCACAAATACTTTTCCCGGACCTGTACATAAACCAGACACACAGATTTACAAACTTTTTTTTTCTTTTTGCAATTTTTGTAAGCCTTGGTTTCTTAGCTTCTTAAGAGAGAAAGTGTATTAAAAACCCATGATGCACTCAGATCCAATACCTGACAGTGAGCTGCGCTGAGGGGAGATGACTCTGAGACAGAGGAACATGACACTAATCCATGACAGAAATTACAGTCCAACCAGTGCAGGGAGTCAGAGGCACAGAACAACCTCCCAAAGAACTCTGCTGTCTGCATGGTGCTGTCAAACAGCACACAGAAAAGCCTGGTTTTCACTGATTCTTGACAAAACTGTGGCCTTTGAGAAGGAATTAACAAACCAAATGTGACCTGGGACAGATGCAACATGCTCACCTCCCCCACTTCCTTCAGCTCATGAAAACTTGAGACTATTCAGCCCTTGACCTCAGCAAGTCAGCAAAAGAAAGACTCTGAAGGCTTGACTAAGACAAACTTGACAAAAGGCAATTCAAAAGATGGAAATGAGAAGGGTCACAAGGTAAGAACAGGTACAGAAGCACAGAAATAAAATGACACTGAAGGTGTTACACGCTCAGGAGCAGGACCTTCCTCTGCAACTCAGAGATTTGGCAGTGAAGCACAAATCCAATGAAGATGGGCCAGCACAGATAACATGCATTATCTAGCAGGCTTCAGAATATCTACTTTGGATTCTTGAATATAAAAGAGCTCAGCACTTTTTAATTCAGGAACATTAGAGAGAACAAAGCCTGCAGGTAGCCTGAATTCCTAAAACTGGAAAAAATTTAAAGTAACTGTGCTGGCAGGAAATATCAGGTGATATTATCCAAGGGGGCTTCTACCTGCACCCAGGCCTCCTGCAGCCCCAGCAGTCTGCTGTCACTTCAGCACACAGCAGGTTTGTGTGGGCTGGTGAAGCTGTGACAGGCTTGGTACCAGCACACAGCTTGCAGCTCCACTGACACTGGGGCTGGGCTCCACAGTGCAGCTGCTCAGAGAACTTGGGAAACAGTGCCAAAAGAAACTCTGGGGAAGGATATTTTGGTGAAGTAGACACTAGTTTATGTAATTCATTGTCAAAAGACTCAGATGCATCTGGTTGATTTGACTTTAAGATTCCACGGGCAGAAACTGCAGCGTGAAACCTGATGTCCACACAGGGGCAGGGAACAAAAGCTGCAACCAGCACAGAGACACCTTAATGTGAGTCAGTGCAAGGCACCCCAGGGCTCCCCTTCTCATTTCAGGGACAGCTGCTGGCCTTTGCTCAACATGAGTCAGTCCTACTGACTATCTCCAAGGACACACAACCTGTGAACTGGGGGCAGGTTACCCCGGAGCTGCCATGCAATGTGCATGAGGAATCAGCACTACACAGGAGGGCAAGCACTTCCTACCACAACTCCTACAATCCAGGGCAATGGACGTGTGCTAGCATGTTAAAAAATAATACTCCACAGTTAAATGTCATTTTCCATAGGAAAAATGTTCCCTAAACCTAGGAGCAAATCTAGGAGTATGAAAGTAATCTAAGCAGATGCAAACAATCATAGCCAGTAACTATCAAAAAAAAAAAAAAAAAAAAAAAAGAAATCCAGAGTTAAAAACAAAATTTTAAAACAACTTAATTTCAAACAGTAGGCAAGCCACCCATTGAAGCAGGCTCTCCAAAGAGTAAAACCCAGGTTTAAAATATTACACACCACATTACTATCCAGCTGATAAAAACAAACACCACCCCCTAACAAAAAAACCCAGCCAAACTTTACAAACAGGATACAAACAGATTTCCTCTTGCAATAAGAATATTGGATAAAAAGTTATGGAATACACTGTGGCATGTTTACAGGGTTGTTGTTCTTCCCCTCTGTCTGGTGCCTTCACTCCACCAGCTCTTGTTGTTGTTGAGCTTGTGTTCAGTTGTCCCAGATGTGCTCCCTGCTTGCAGCAAGAGAACTTCCATTTGTCTGTGCAGAGCAGGGTCCCCAGGAAGCAGGTGAGGACCCAGCTCACACTTTTTGCTGCTCCACTCCTTTGGTGGTTATTCCATAGCACTAAGCTGCTTACAGATGTTCTATGAGTTCAAGAAATTTCTATCTCAGAGGCCTCATCTATGAAGTTAGCAACAGGACTGAGAAGCAGGAGTGGAAATAGTTTATACTCTCCATTCCCATCTTCTGGGAGGAGAGGTGGATCACCCATTCCCAGAGTGTCCAGAGGCTCGGCCTGGCTTGCTGGAGCTGCAAGTGGCACCACAGTTCCACTGGCTGATGGAGGCTGGAGAGCAGGTTTCTCCTCCAGGGGAGGCAGCAGAAAGTCTTTCGGATCCTCTGCCTTCCCTGCAGCTTCACCTGAAGGCAGCTCTTCAAATAAGGAAAGCAGAGGGTTGGCCCTGTACTGGATCAGCTGCATATCTGAGGGAAAAACAAACAGTTCAAACTGAAGGCTCTCACTCAAGACAGGGAAACCTGGGGAGGTTGCTTCAAACTTGGTGCACTGCAGGAAAGCCCCACAGCTGTCAGAGTGAAGCCAATGCCCCTGTGCCTGGAAACATCAGTGCCTGAAGCCCACTCCAAGCCCCTGACTCTCAAGCATGCAATGGCAGCACTGCAGTGGAAACCTGAGCAGCTCTGCCTCTGGGGGGATCACAGCCTGTTTAGGAGACAGTGCCACAAGGGCATTTGCAGTTCTGCTTCCCACTGTGGCACTCATGTCACGTTTCCATGTGAAAAGGGACACAGGATGGGACCCATGTTTTTTGTGTGAAAAACCTCAGGGCACAGGATGGGCCTTTAAAGACTGAGGCACAGCTTCAAGATCAGTGAAACATCACAGTCTTCACAAAAAGCTTAAGTCCAGACCAAAGAAGGAGCTATTATAGGCTACAAAATTCCATTTCAATATACAGTTTGCAAAGAGAGTGGAGCTGCCACAGAGCTCAGTGCTCCTTCCTGCCCACCTTTGCTTCCTGCTGTTTCCCTCTCACTTGCTCCCAGACCTTCAGTGCTCTCTGCCAAGTTTGCCATCTGAAACAAAGCAGACAGAGAGTTAAGACAGAATGTTTAACAACAACAGAATGGAAATCTTTACTGACTGGTTAACAGAATTAGATGTGAAAGGAGGAGGAAAGAGATAGAGCAACTGAGCAGTGAGCCTGTCATTGCACATGAAGGTCTGCACACAGGAGTTCTCAGGAGGAGGCACAGTGAAATACAGACAAACTTAACTTACTAAAACTAAAACAAGCTTCTAACTAGCAAATATTTGTTCTACCTTTCAAACCAAAAGCTTTATTATAATCAGTCTACATGTTAGTAGATAACAGTTAAACATGATTTCATCATGTAATTGAATTCTGCAGGCACTGCTTAAACACAGCTGCATTTTATATCAGTTGTAGTCAAAGCTCTTCTTACTGGGAAATCCTAGTTTAAATATTATTTCATATATAATATTTTAAAATATTATTAAAATAACACTCCCAAGGGTACTTTTTTAATAGTATGAATCAATTTTAGGAACTGGACCAAGAGAAGTAAGTTTGTGCTGAACTTCTGTGTATCTTCTGAGAAAACCCCACAGAGCCAAGTTCAGAACAACTACAGTATATTGCATTACAATTTTCATTTAGTACTTTTCCTTTAGTCTTCAGACAGGCATTCCAAGTGTATGACTGCATCAGGAATGTAGGACTGGAAATTATCTTGAGATCCCTCCTAAATTCCAACAAGCCAGCACTGGTAATTGAAACCCTGAGTCAGCTGGATGAGATGAACCAGCAGTGTCACCCTGTGCCACCAACCCTGTTCCCACCCTTGAGCTGCATCAAGCAAGATTCAACTCCCAGCATCACAATCACCCTCCCCACCACAGAAGTCAATCTTACATTTTCAATACCAGGGGGAGTTTCCATCAGGTTCATATCCAGGGCTGGCAGCTCCGGATTAAATGTCTGAAAATAAAACCAGATCATATGTCAGCCAATAAAGCTCTTGAAATAAAACTGCAGAGAGCTCTGAAAGGACTACAGCACCCAGTGAGCTGCTCCTTCCACTGAAGCATGGGGACAGTGGCACCTCCATGGGCCTTCAGCTGGGAGCTTCAAGCTGTGGCAGTAAACTGAGGTCACAGGAGAAAAGGTCACCCTATTTCCCAGTGATTCCAGGAATACAGCTAAGTTCCACTCCATATCATCCAGATGAATCCAATACAAGGATGTATGCCAGGATGTGAAGGTATGTGATTAGGAGATTGAGAAGGAGAAGTGAGGCAAATTTTTTTCCTTTTTTCCCCTCCCTTCAGTTCTGTAGAACAGGAATCCTGTATGACATGGAAAGACTCCCTGTACACTGTGAATACCTACGAATCATTCTATTTGTAATTATTTGCTTTTCAAGATGTTCCTGACTCTTACCCATTACAACATGAAATAAACTAGCAGCATTTCATGACACAACCTGAGCAGTATTTCTCAGAAATCATGAGGAGACACTCACGTCGCTGAACGCTTCGGCACCGAAGTTGTACTGCTTCCCTGACAGCATTGCTTGGAGTTCTTCAAGGCTGGCATCGATGCAGTTCAGAAAGTCCTGAATTTCCTCTCTAAAAAGACAGAATTACAGCACTATAAGGCACAGCTGGCAGGCAGGGCCTCCTCTTGCCCCACAGGACAGGTTGTCTACAATCCAGAATAGCCAAATGGATGAAATCACATTCCCATATCACCTTTCACTCCATTCTTTGAGGTACAGGTACAAGGGAAGACTACCTGAACAGCAAGCACAACTACAGCAGGTCAAAAAGCAGTTCCTCCTTCCATACCTACTTCCTCCCTCATTTGAGTACCTGGTGAATGTTCTCAGATCCCAGCCTGTACACCAGTATCTGTTTAAACAAAGGCTTTGATGGCTTTGCCCTGGGACAATAAGTGATAGGTAAAGGGCTGGAAATAAATCTGGGCCTGAAGGAACTCTACCTACTTTGAAACACTGGCTTGTTGCCAAACTGGACATGCTTCCAGGGACAGTGGGAAGGACATGAGGGTCAGTGAAGAACCTGAGAAGGCAGCTGCAGGCACAGTGCCCACACTGCATGTCTTGCTATGCCATGAGGTGCTCCTGTACTGAATTCCCAGCACTAAGGAACGGGCAGTTCCAAGGCACTGCCCCACATCCTGCAGTGCAGGAGGGAGGATACAGCAGGGCCTTCAGACCATGAATGCTGGGGCACCACCCCAGACCCTCCTACCTGCTGCTGACCGCAGCAGAAGAGCTGCAGGAACAAGGGTTAAAGCTTTGTCCTTGACAGAGCTCTCCTGCAGCCACAGTGGGCAGGAATCCACAGCCTGCACTCCTGATCCAGGGCACAGGGGAAACAGCTTTGTACAAATGAGGGCAGAGAAGGAAAGGAACAGTGAGATGACCACCAGGACAATCCACATCCAGGTCCCAGGAACAAAGGGCCCACAGTGCCAGCCTGAGATCAGTGCCCTGCACCTGCTGCTTGGCAGCACCTGGCAGTGACAGCAGTGGGCTGATGGGACACACTGATGGATGCACCAGCAGTCAGGCACACGTTACCACAGAGGTGACAGGGACACTTGCCCTTTTCCAGTGTGTGATACCAGCACTTTTTCAAGCCCTGGTAACAAAGCTGCAGAGAATTCACTTTGTCAATGACAATCCAAAAGCTAATTCCCTATATTCTGCCAAACACACTCTGCAGAACTCTTGACAGCATCCCACGAGGTGACAACAGCATTACACTTTTCAGAAACAAGTTCATACCTGTCCAGCAAAGGATCATTTTGGTTTCCAGAGTTGTTCTCATTCAAGATGGAGTCAATTACTGACACGGGGTCCTCTGGAGCATTTGGCTGTGCAGTGTGGAGCTCCACAGCAGCCGTGCCTATTTCGCTGGATTTGCTGACATCGTTTACAGGAACTGATGGGACAGGTTCTGCACAACTTAACTCACTTGGCTGTGATACTTGACAAAGAGGTAAGCCAGGATCTAGAGCTGCCTGTGGCTCTCTAAAATGTGACCCAAAGAGAAACAACAGACAGGAGAATTTATCAACTGCATTACTATTAATTTCAGGTTTAGTATCTCAGATCTTAATAAGATTAGGCCAGTCAAGGATTCAGGTAACAAACTGGTCATCAGAAAAAGCAGCAAAGTGGCAGATGAAGAATCTCTTGCTACAGCTTATACAGAGACTATGTATCAGAGAAAAACACCTCTTTTTTCCCAGCAAAAAAGCAGCAATATAGTATATAGGAATTAGGCAGGAGGGAATCTCCAAACAGACAGACTCTGGAAAGAAAAATATTCCAAATCAGCCCATATTTTACTTTGGGCATTAACAATTTAATGGGTTTTCAGTAAAATCTGTTGCCACACAGAGAATGCCTTCCCTAGGATTAGTGAAAGCAGTACTGAAACTGGAAATACAACTATACATCTTGATTTGCTAGCAATCTATATACATTTTGGATTATTAGAAACCTATATATGCATTCAGGTCCCTGCTCAATTGAAAAGTCAAGTATGTGTTCATTTGTTGAACAGACAGAAAAGCCTCAGCAAATTAAACCTGCAATGCCCATCAGCCTATCAGGCCTCCAGGGACTCCTGAACAGACATGAGCTCTGACAATGACCAATGCACCATGCTGTAGAAGGAAAGCCTGTCATGCACCTAATGTAAATTCAGAGAGAATTCTGCTCCCCAGAATCCAGATGGATCACCAACATTAACAGAACTACCCAGTTATCAACCCAGGCATAAATACTTCATATACTTTGGACATACCTGGCTCTGCCACTTGTGTGTGCCACAGCAAGGAGGCCATTGGTGGCATTTTCCAGGGTGTCAGTGATATCTCGGATTATCAGACCTGTACCATTTCCATCCTCTTCAGCTGCACTATGCTCAGAAAAAGCCATCTGCAGATACAGCACAGAGTGAGTGAACTACAGGCTCTGACTTTTTCTTTTCTCATACTGAAGCCCCATTCTCCTTGCAGCTTCTCTTTCCTGTTCACATTTCATCTGTGACAAGTTGCACGGATTTGCACGAATTTACAGCCAGCACGTTGCTTTAAAGCTGCCCATTACAAAAGGGAGAGCTTTTGATTACCAGGTTAGGGTATTTGTAGCTATAAGGAAGACTGATATCCCTGTGTATCATCCTGTCCAACCCACTGCCTGTGTCCCTGGGGAGACTTACAGCTTGGCCACTCTCCACAGGGATGCGGACATACTGACGACTGTACTTGGAGGGTGAAGCACCCGCAGCATCCGTGAGAGACCTGAGACAAAGCACAGCTTTAGTTCATCCTGCCTGCCTGAGGGAAGAGCTGCAGCAGTGCCAAGACAGGCAGCAATGGCCATCATTCCTGCCCTCCCAAGAAGCCTGGCTTTTGGGAAAAAAGTGTGTGTCAGGAAGGGTACTGCAGGCAGCCTGTCCTACACACACACTGTGGTTTGGAAGAAGTCAGTCACACGTGCACGTTTTGAGATTTACCATTTCTGGTAACTGTGCCCTTTGGAACTGAAAATGTGTAGAATATTCCCTTCCCACCCATTTTAGTGATAAGGAGGAAATACTTATTTTGTGCTTGACTGAAATTCCATCAGCTTTCTCAAGTTTGAATATACAAATGATAAAGATACCTGTCACACAAAAGAAACTGATTTATCCCTACAATTCACATCTGACACTGGTCTGGGACCTATCAAGTAATTACCTTTTTCTTTTGACCCCAACAATATAATTTCCTCGCATCAAACTTAGTATAAATTGAAGAATCTAAAAAGGAAAAACAAAAGAAAACCGAAACCAGGTGGTCAGCACAGCAATCCTAACATTAAATCCTTAATTCAGATTGCACTACAAAATGATAGTTACATGACAGAAATTAACAGGTATTTTGAAAAAACATTTGCAATTGTATTTTAAGGAACAAAGCAAGAGTTACAAAATGCATAGAAAAATTAGCCCATTTGCACAGTTGGCTTTTTTTTGAAATGCAATATAGCAGCACAAGTCACTAGAGAATTCCAGACCAGAAACAGCTGAGGAATAAACCAGAGAAAATTTTTTGCAGCGTGCAAACTCCTACAAGTTTCTGCGTTCCAAGTTCACTTCTCAAGTGGTCTAAATGTATCCTGGTCCAAGATCTTTCACAGACTCCATTCCATGTGCCTGCAATCTCTCAAGTTCTGGGCTCCTGTTACCATGCACTGTCTCCACACACTGACATCCTACTATGACTTTTCCTTAGTGCTTTGCTCGTGGTTCTTTACTGTGCTACTTCTGGGACACTCAGGAACTGTGACCATTTTCTTTATGCTGTATTAATACAGCCTGTTCAGCTCTGTGTCATTTGTCATTCTACATAAGCAAAGAATGCCATGAAGTATCACAGAGGCAGGAATAAGGATGGTAGCACTGAAGATGCTGCAATGGTACCTTAGACAGCAGCTTCTGTTGTTGACTGTGCTTCTGCCTTAGAACTGCCACTTCTTTCCACAGGGCCTTATTTTCTCTGCAATGCAGAATAAATCAGAAGACAGAGGATGAACAGAGTTTACTTTATATGCTCTAGTTTTACAGCTTTCAAACTTTTAGAGTACCTTGCAGAACCAATGGCAACATTCCCTCTGTGGATAACTAACCCTCAGTTAATTTGATCCACTAACAAACTCTGGGTTAACTTAACTCCATTTTCCATCAGCAGCATGAAACACTCACTTAAAAAGGACACCCTCATCCTCTGCTGCTCCACCAATAATCTTGATCTGAGGTATTCCTTCAAAGCCTCAAAGCTGTTGAATAAGGACTTTGTGTTACACTCAGGCTGTTTCCAAACACTGATGGCCTTGGGACAGATCTAAAGATGGTGTTCAAAGGGCTTGGCTATTTATTTTTTTAAGGAACAGAGAGAGAGAGAATGGTATCTCCTGGACTCTGGTTGATATCTGCTGGCATACCAATGACCTGAACAAATTACCAGTGCCTATATGAAGGGTATCTGAGAGAACAGAGATGAGGATGTGCAAAGTCCACTTCACGTTAGAAAGAAAACAAAACATCAATTGTCCCTCACTGCATCCAACCCTGTTTGTATTCAAAAAATCAAACGCTTTTATTGACCTAAAAACTACTACAGGTGCTGGCAACCAGAGTGAAATCTCAAGGCAGCCAACAAACACCCAGTCTAAATCTCCAGTCTGTAACTGAATTACAAAACCAAACAAGATTCATAATGTTGTGTGGGGTGGAATAGGCATTCTTAGGAAAAAAATATAGCTTCACCTGTTTCCAGTTCAAATGAAACCCATATTTAGCCAGTCTCCATCAGATATAAGCAACATTCAATGCATAAGTGCCCCGAAACAGCCGAGTCTACCTCTTCATGTTAGCCAGCCTGACATCCATGTTGTTCTGCTGCTCTCTCATCTCCTGCACCTCAGACAGGACTTTGTGCAAATCCTCTGTGCAGACCTTGAGATCCTCAGTCCTCACTGCAGACACCTGGAATAGGTACACACGCTTTACTACCAACAGTGCATGCTCCTTGCTGCAGGGAGTGCAGCCAGTCTGCAGGGCAGCACAAGCCCCATTACAAGAGCAGGTAAGACTGCAATTCTTACATGGCACAAAACATCACAACTGCTACAGGTGACAATCCTTAGGACAGGCTGCACTGTACGAACAAAACAAGATGCCAATGCAAACATGAGATTAGCACTTTGTACCTGGGCACAGCAGATTCATGACTGTAATTCACAATAAAAACCAGTCACTGCAAAGAGCATTCCCTGGGGGTTCCCTGCCTGGTGACAGTTTGCCCTCTAGTGTCACAGAGTGAACACCAGCCAAAAAAAACCCCACAGCTGACAGTGGAAGAACAAGATGATCACATTCCTTCTAGGTGTGGGTAAATCTGTCAGCAACGGAGTAACAAATTTCCAGTGAGTTACTGGGAGATGCAGGTGTCTAGCTAGATGCATCCTACTCAATCTGAAAATTTATGCCATACTAGTTGAATTGCAGATTCCCCTATGGGTGTTTCTTTCCTCTGCTAAGTGTATTCCAAAGTTATGGAGACTTGTCTGCAGAAGGAAGAGTCCAAACAGCTCTTCTTCTCACAGCACAATCTGTGAATGCTGCTGCTTCAAACCACGGTGGAAAAGCCATCAGAGAGCAAGAAGTTCCCCATCACCTTCCTGTACTTCTATATTAAACATTTTCCAGTTCCTTCAGCAACTCTCTCTGCAGCAGAAACATTGTTGGCTGCAACACAATTCAGGACTTTGAAAAAGACAGGTCTATAGTGCATCACATGCACATGTCTGAATGACACATCCAGGTTTTGTGGACATAATTTTGAACATCATTTTGCCAAATACTGACTATAATTGAGCCACGTGGAGTCATACCCAACCTGCAGCCTGCTGGGAGTTTTCTTGTTACTCTGCTAAATTCCAAGGACAATGTGAAAACATCTCAGGTGGATTCCATGGGGGAGATGAAAGCACCCATGTGGTATTTGCCTGCTGAGGTGTGAGGTAACTCCTGTGCAGGTGGGCTCACATATCTTGTCTTCCAAAGGGGAGTGGAATGGTCAGAAATGAACCAGTGGTGTTATTAACCAACATCCCATCCCTTTGTGCTGGAACAGAACACAGCTGTTGTGCAATCACTTCTCAGACATGACTAACTACTTTCTTGACACAATCCCATGGTGCAAAGGATGCACTGAAGGGTCTGACAGTTCTCCTCCCTGTCTGCAGTCTAGATGCTTTGCTGTTTGCTGCAGTTAATAAATTATGCTAATGTACACAGGGTGCATCCCAAATGGAATTCAATGCTGTCTGATTTCTCTTCAGCACATCACCCCTCCATCGGAAGACAACCAGAAGTTGTAGGAAGTGGGTGGAAATTCCAAATGCAGCCAGCTAGCCTCCAAAAAAACAAGAGCCAATATAAATTTTGCCCAAGTGCAAGGAACTGCTCTTCAGACTCCCAAACTGGTTAATCAGGGTACCCAGTCCTTGGGTGCTGAGGCACTGGCACAGGCTGCCCAGGGAAACTTGGCTGTCCATTGCCATCCCTGGCTGGATGGGGCTTGGAGCAACCTGGTCCAGTGAGAGGTGTCCCAGCCCATGGCAGTGGGTGGAAGGAGATGAGCTCTAAGGTGCCTTCCAACTCAAACCATTCTGGTATTCTGTGAAGACACACAGGGTATCTGCACGCCAGCAGAGCTAAAAGTGAAAGGGAGGAAAGCAAGTCTCCTGCATTCAAACCTGTATTACAGACAGAGGCTTGAAATACAGTTTATAGCCAATGCTGGAATATGGCCCCATTCCAGGCAGCAGAAGAGCAAGGAAATTAATGACTGCTTTACAAAAAAAATCACAAACATTTCCCGTGCAACAAAGAGTATCTTTCACCAACCTATTCAACACTTCACACGAATATCCTTGGCACTGAGCAGAGCTTTTGTCTTTCCATCTAGAACACTCCACCCAGTGCACCACCCCTGGGACGCATGGTGCCACACCTGACGTCAGCGTGCACCTGCCCTGCCAGGCGTGCAGGCTGGGACACGCTGGTCACAGCAGAGGGGGGGACAGGCCCCAGCCAGCGCCACTCCATCGATCCTGGCTCCGAGCAGGGGCAGCTCACTGAAGAATCAATCCAAACATCATTGCGGCTCTCCAGCCTACGCTGCGCTTTTATTGCCCTGGGCAATGCAGCCACACCTGACAACAGCCTGAAGAAAAGGTTCTGCTGTTCAAATGTCAACGTGATGTATCATGATACTCTCTTCCTCAGGATATTATGGGCTGTAATGTGCCAACAGAGGATAAATATCTGTGCAGAAACAGGTCAGACAAGGCCTGAACGAACAAAAGAAAAGCAGAAAGTGCTCATAAGGATGTAGCTTAGTGGCAACACAGTTTTGGAGGAGCAATAAACTTTAAGTAAACTCGTCCAAATGAACTGGTTACTGATGTCCTTGCTAATTTTTAATGAGTGCCAAATAGGAATGTATTTTCTTTTGCTTCTTCTACTTTGTGCCTTTCTTGGAGTTGAAGATGCTGACAGAGCTGCAGACCATGCTAAGCTGCAATCAGGGATATGAACTCTGTGGAGAAGGGCTATGGTTTGATGATGATGCAGAACATGATCCTACCCTGGTTCACAACCAAGAGCAGAGCAGATTTTGTCTAAGCACTGCACAAGGAGGCCCAGCCAAGCCAAGCCAAGCCACCTTGGTTCCCCTGGTATCTGCTGGCTGTGTTTGGAACACCCATATGAACTCCTGATAAGCCATTTTTCGTAACTAAGTGAAGTAAACATGTGCTTGGACTATACCTTGCGCTTGATGTTTTCCAGTAAATGTGCCTTCCCCTGCTTGAAGAAAGGGTGCTGGAACTCAATGACTGAGCTTTTCTCTGCTGTAATGATACCATTCTCCAGAGCAATCACCTTCCTGAAACCATCTGTGGAGAGGAAATCAACAAAGCCATTTCTTCCAGTTGAAAGATGACTCGGAATACATACAGCTTAAGAAAAGTCCGGTGCTACCAAAACACCCACTGCACTACAGTCACTGGGGGCAGAAACAGTGAAAAACAGCCAAGGTGCTCAGTGATTTCATTGCTCTGATCTTCACAGCTAGAGGATACGTCCACAGTACCACTGCCTGCCCCTGGCAGGCTGCACATGCAGCTGCACAGCAGAGGCCAGCCATGACCAAACCATCACAGCCACGTACAAACCTTCACAAATTAGTTAGAAATGAGATTTAGATTTACATCTTGAATAGAATCATGTCCCAGTGGATGCAGAGGAGTAGTGCACTTTCCCTTTTATCCCTGATAACTACACATCAAAACAAATGCTGTCATGTACCATCATGGTCTACAGAATGAAGCAAGGCAGAGAAGTTAATTCCTTGGCTGCCTATGCAAACACCTGGGGCAGAGCACCTGCCATTTCCATCACTGCTCAAACACCACAGGGTAGGTGCATGATTCAGCTGACAGGCCAATCCACATCTCTCCTCAGTCAAGGTTTTAACACAATTATGCACTCCAACTATTATTAGAAAGCCAGGATAGATCCAGCAGGAAAAGGAGGCTGCCACTACAATGTATAGCTACATAGGAATATTTGCTTTTTTTTCATTTATCCAGGCTGCAAGGGAAGAGATGATAGTTTCTTTGCATTATCCTCTGTCACTCAAGTGATGGATCTTACAAACACAAGCGCACAACACAAACAGAAGCATCTACCCTCTGTCCAGAGACCAAACAGACGTGCTACAGGTTACAAAACCTATACAGGCATCAGCTAGAGAGATCAGGCAAACCTATTGGGCAAGGACAGAGAGCTCCTCCCTGTCAGTCTGAAATTCTAACTAAGGTAGCACCTCCTGTGCTGTTTTTCCCTCCACTGGTTCCAGAAGCTTCTGCAGTTACTCCTGCATGCTGCACTGTGCCCTTGAGCCACCCTCACTGCACCCCTCTGCCTGGCCACACTGCACATGGTGCTCTCACGCTGAGCAGAGAAAACACACTGAGAAATGCAGTGCAGCTTGGCCCATCAGTAGGACTGTGTTCCAACACAGCAAAGCAGGCAAGAGCAGCGGTAGCCCCAAAATCCAGGCAAGTTTTCTTCACATTCTAGGTGAAAGGGTGCACACACAGCCTCTACTCCCCTGGGGACACACATGTTTGCTGCAAGAGCAACGCTGGAGCTCAGGGAACCTCACACTAGCTCTAGGCACCAGCACATATTTCTTACAGCTCTTACTCAAAAGGGCTTGGAGCTAAAACACAAGAACCAAACACTACACCATGCTCTACCATCAGTCTTTTCTTTTGTAAAGCAAACTTAAGGCCAGGGCTCAGGATTTTAGGGATGAAAATCTTGCCAAGTCCATTTGCTTGTTTAAAGAAATCCAAACCAAAGCCAGCAGCCATGAACTTGGCAGACAGAGCGCGTAGGAACCGCTGATGCTTACACATGTTGAGCTGCCGTATGAAGCTGGAGATATTGTTGTGTTTGAAGTACTTGGGGAGCAGCTCCTTGGCAAACCTCTGCTCATCCAGAATGCAGAAATTCTCGCCATTCTAGGAAACAAGCAGAAGCAACAGTTAGTGAATAAGCACAGCTTTTCTAAGGTGTTGCTCTTAACTGAAGATCACAAATCAGCAAAGACTGTTCTGACAGCAGGGAAGGGCAAAAGACTTCACCAAGTGAACTGTCTGTGGGAACACCTGGGACTGGACTAAAAAGCTTGAATTCAAAGACACAATTACATAGGACACTTCTACTGAACAGGGAATTTTCTTAAAGCCCTGACACACTGATCTTAATTAAAAGCAAAATTTTTCCAAAAACCCGCTCCCTTCGCCCCCAGTAAATATAAGCATTGCACAAGCCCAATGGAATCCATGCCACTAAAGAGATTTCATCTCCTTTCATCAGCCTGCCCAGCTCCTGACAAGATTCTTCCATTGTACGTGCTATGTCATCACTAAAAATAACCACGTAACGTTGCTCAGCTACCGAAAGTTCAGACAACACAACCCAGCGGTGACCAGGGGTAAGTGTGACACCAGCAGTGCCGGATTTTTAACATGCTCAAGACCAAACTTCCTGGAAACAGGAAGAGCTTTTTGCATCACTTTTATATTGTTCATGAAGAAGACAAAAATACTGCGTTTCTTTTCATCTTTGTCTCTGTTAAGGGCAAACGGCTGGAAAAAAAGTGGAGAAAAATCCTACGGATTTAAAAATGTCAGGGAGCAAAAGCAAACGCAGTGCGTGTCTGGGGTGTGCGGTCAGCGTGCCCGCGGGGCACATCCCGCCCCGCTCCGGAAGGAAAATGGACACTTAATGGCTCCTGACCGCGTCCTCTGGCCGCTCGGGGCTGCGGAGCGGCGATTCGGGACGGTGTCCGGGGATGTCCCGCCGCGGGCCGCACGCGGGGGGCCGGCCACCGGGGCAGGGCCCGGGCACGGCCCCGTGCGCGCCGGCTCCCGCAGGTGCGGGGCGGAGCGGCCCGGCCCGCCCTGTGGGCGGGAGCGGGCGCGGTCGGCGCTGCGGGGCCGGGCCGGGCAGGGGCTCGGTCAGCCCTTGGAGGCAGAGACCCTTTGTCCCTGCCGGGCTGGTCCCGCCGGCGCTCCCGCGTCCCGCTCCGCAGCCCCGCCGCGCCGCCTCCCTGCTCCGCACGTAAGGGGTGAGCCGTCCGTGCTCCTGCCTTCCTTCTGGGCTTTCCCCTCGCTCTCGGGCTCTGGTTTCCCTGCAGTCAGGTGTCGGGGACTATCCCTGCATCGCCCGTCTCGGTCAGATAGCAGTTGGATCGCACCAACCCGCCCGAAATCTGATTTCCGTTCATTCGCGATTCCTGTGCTGTCGGGGACCCGGTGAAGGGCAGTCCTGGGGGAGGATTCTGCTGTAAAGTATAAGATTCAGGGATGGATGTAGTATAAAACTTGGACTGGTTTTGGTTTTCTTTTTTTTTTTTTTTTTCCACCTTAATCAAGGCAAATATTAATATCAATGAAAAATTGAAACCAAAAACTTTTGAAACTAATTTAGCTACTTTGACATCGCACTAGTCGGGTAAATAAATGGTGATTAGTTACTGTGAAGGGTATGTGAGCGCCGACTTTGTGACATCTGCTACCTCCCCATTCAGGGGTATTTCTGCTGTTCCCTGGAGTTACCCCAGAGGTGTGTGCGATGTTGTGGCCCAGCTCTAAGCAGAGCCCAGGCGGGACTCTTGTAAAGCCTCGGGAAGGCTGTGCCGCAGAGCTGTCCTTGGCTGATCCGTGGGGCGCTCAGGACAGGCTGTGGCCGTGCGTGACACCGGTTCGGGGCGGCGAGCACGGCGGGGTTGTCTCCGTGCTCGGTGTTCGTGGAGAAAGCAGCAGCACTGCTCGGTGCTGTGGCGCTGCCTGCCCAGAGCAGCCTGCCCCGCCTGAGGGCCTTGAGGAGGCCGCGGCGCGCCCGGAGCTCCGCGAACTTTGCCCTGAGCTGACACGGAGGCCGCAGCCCGGGCTGAGTCAGGAGCATCCCGCTGCCCTTCCCTCGGGGCGGGTGTTGGTAGCGTGGCAGGCTGAGGGCTGAGGCTGTTTCTTTACATATTGTTGTCACCGTTGCCTTTTTGTGGTCTGCGGTGTGAAACAGCGCAGGTATGGCTTGCCAGACTCCGTCCTTTGTGTGCCTGTTGGCACAGAGTGACACAAGAAAGGAGTTTTACCTCGCTGTGAACAGCAGCAGGGAATAAGTCAGTGGCTGAGTGGTGTGTAGGGTGGGCATGAGCCGGTGTGCTGCTGTTGTTCCCACGCTGCTGGAGCTGTTCTGTGTCTGAGTTTTGTCAGGTGTATCGCCAGGAGCTTCGGAAGGGCACTGGCTGGTGGAGCCACTGGAGCAGAGCTGTACTGTGTTGCATCCGCAGCATCTCCGATTTAGAGATCCCTACAGCTTCCTTCTGAGAAAGGAGGGAAAGAAGGTGTCTCCGAACTTTGTCCAATTTATTGCCTATTTGGAAACAGCAGTACTTGAGTGTCATTAGCTTCTGAGAATGGCACAGCATGTATGGAAATCAAGAAGTGAAGCTTTGGAAGGTGTTTAGTCCACTGCAATGTGCTGGGGTTGAATCATGTCTGTTGGGTATCAGATGTTAAGAGATGTTTCAAAGCAGCTCTGTGCAATGCTGTGCTGACTAAAAGCTTACAGAATATCCAGCTTTGCTGCAGACAGACTTTATACATTCATATTGCTGTTACAAAGACAGTAAGAATAAGTAATGACAGTCTCTTTATGAAAAACCTTTGCCATGGTGCTGTGTCACCGTCCCTTTCTGTATGAAAAGGAAAACTGATTCTTCTGAGTTTTCTTGCTGGGTCATGTTTCTCATTCTTCTGCTTTCTGTTTCTCTCTGCTATTCTGAGTTGCTGTTGCATGTCTCAAGAGCTGAATCTCAACAGCTCTTTAGGTGTGGTTTGTTTGCTGGCTACATCCAGCTTTGTTAAGGGTATCATTGTGTGAGAGCTTTTGTAGTCATTTTCATGTGATTTTTAAATGCAGTTTAATCCTTCCTTATCTTTTGGTAATTCTACTGCCCCATATTGCATCAGGTTCTCCTTCATACAGGCGGTTCTTTGAGCCTTTATTCAATCATATTTTGGTGATTTCAGACACTTTCCCCAACTTTTTCCCAACTGTAGAGTATTTCTGATGCTTATTGCCAACAAGCTTGGTGTCAATTGGAAGTTTTATGAGTTACTTACTGATCAAAATTATGGGGAAAAGAATGGAACAGAAAGGAAAAACTTTGTGCAGCCTATTTGAGATATACTCCTGGATTACAGATAGCTGCTCCCTAAGAGCCATCTTTAAAGAAGTTAAAATTTAAAATTACTTCATAGTGACTAAACTGTACTTCCTCAGGTGACTTAGAATAGAGAGACCTTGGTGACAGTTTAATATATACATATACTTGCTCAGGACTATTTGCTTGAGCTTTGTAAGCCTTTTTGTGGGCCTGTAAGATTATTTGGAATGTGAGCAGTAGTGAAAAAAAGGATTAATTAAGCTATTATGAGAGCAGCATGTTTGGTATTGGGGACTCATTACCAAGGCATGATCTCCATCCACCTTGTGTGTCAATTTTGTTACAGAGAGATTTCCTTCTTCAATATTTGAGTGATGATCCCAATAATACTTACACCTGCTTTCTTCATACCCTCTCAAAATGTCCAGCACCTTCAAACCAAATGGTCATATCCTGTTTCATTCTTTTTGTCTTTCCCAAACAGGTGTAGCTTCCAAAAACACCTTTCCTTCAGGCTGAGATGGGATCAGTCTGGTGGCTGCTGCTCTGCATCCCCATGCTGTCACCCACATCTGCTGAGGGTGTGATCCGAGTTTATTACCTGGGGATCCACGAGGTGGACTGGAACTATGCTCCAACAGGGAGGAATGTGCTTGCTAACCAGAGCATTGCACGTAACAGGTACGTTCCCTTTGAGCAGAATTCAGTCTGGGGCTGGCTTTGAGCTGTCCTTTGATGTGTAATTTCATGCAAGTGTTGTGGGGGCATCTGAGCAAGCAAAAGACACACTCCCGTAGATTCTGATCTTTATGAGCTTAATGTTTAACTATGTTTTATGCTCCTGTGGTAAAACCTGTGTCAGTGGGAAAAGGGATGGTTAGTTTGGAGAGTCCAGAGCCCATACTCTAGAGAGAAGTGTATGGAAAACAAACAGGGAACAGAAAATGGAGCAGATGCAGAACAGATTGTTCTAAAATCGCCCAGATTTTGCAATGCTCTGCCCTGAAGTTTCATTTTGCTTAGTTCCAGCTGGTGATCAGCTTGTTTATCCTGAAGCATGATGACTCTTCATCTTTATATAAATGGCTTCACAGAGCCAGCTTGTTTTTGTTGCAGTGGAATTTCGAGCCTTAGACTTAATGGGACTTCCTGCATGGGATTTTAGGGGCTGTTTGAAAAACATTTTTGTTTCTCTTGCGAAAGTAGATCTGGAAACTGCAATAATTGGTTTGAGTTACTACACAAACAGTATTTTGGGTTTAGTTTTCAAAACATCAAGCCTTTTTCTTTGGCTGGTGTTTTTTTGTGTGTGTAGTTTGTTTTGTTTTTTAAAGGTTTCCATAGTATTTTAAGGGCATTTGTACTTTTTTTCCTTGCTCTCATTTTCTGTGGCAAATAGCTGGTATTTTTTGACCTTCTCTCAGTCCTTTACCCCTCCAAAATAACTGACACTCAGGTTCACACACCTCCTTCAGAAACAGCACAGCAGGAACAGGAAGGGTGCACAGAAGCATCAAGGTCTGTTAGTTTAGCATGGAAAAGTCTCTGTTCTCTGGAGATGCTGTGTAGATTTAAATGAGTTCACAGGAAACACCCCAAAATTCAGGGTTAATAAAGATGTTACTGCTGTCTCCTAAATTGGTAGTGAATGCAGTAGATTTTGTTTGGTTTCTCTCATAATACATGAAGAGAAAGAAATGAAATTCAGGGCCATTGAACTTAAAAGCAATTTAAAAACTCTTGTCACTGCAAACAATTCGCTAATGGACCTATTTGTACAATGATTGCAGAAATGAAACTGGCAATTAGAAAGGGATGAGATGTTGATATGATTGATAGAAGTAGCAAATTATTTCAAGGAGTTTTTTTTTTTTTTTGTTGAGAAGAAATGGACTGTGTGGAGAAAGAGGCACATCTGTAAAACATCTTAAACTCTGCTGATAATTTCTGCAGGGATGACTTGGCAAAGGACTGAACTCTGGATTGCATAGCCAGAGCCAAGCCCTGCCTATTTTTGAATATGAGGCCAGTGTTTAGTATTTGGCTCTCTGCTGTTCATTCTCTGAGATGTGCCTTAGGATTTACCTCCCTTCCAGGGCTGCTCATGCTGTGGGTGATCAGTCTAAAGGGGGAAGTGAGGGGAGTGACCTTGTCTCTCGTTTAGGCTGGTTCCAGTAATAGCTGCACTGTGATTCATCTCTTATCTATTAAGAATTACCCATAATGAGCAAATATGCTTGTGAGTTAAACTTTAGTACCTGTATGAGGTTTTAACTCTGGAAGCTGGTTATGTGCTGGGTATGTACCTGCCTGACTCTTCTGCCGCTCTGGAAGGAATTTGGAAACTGTTAAGTAGAAAATCGTGTTTCAGATTTCAAATTTTGGCCAGAGAACTCAGGACTCCACTCTATCTGCCTTGTGATTTAGCTGGAAATGCCACAGAGGAATCAAAGTGAGTTTTGAAGAGCCCAGTGAAGACTGAAGGAGGCATGAGAAGGGTTCTCCCTGTGACACCCACATGGGATTGTCTGGGAAGCACTGTCCTTCCCGTTTCTTGTTTGCAGGGCACAGTTCAGGGAGCGCTTTGTGTCTGTTGGTGAAGAGCTGGGGTTGAGGCTGTGGCCATGCATGGGTGGCTTAGGACATCCCAGGGTCCTCTAATGCCAAAGCTTTCAGCTGTACCCCGGAAAATGGAGTGTCACCATCACTCTGCTGTCTCCATCACTGACCAGCTGTTGTGTATAATGATGACTCATAGTGCCTTTCCCTTTGAATCCAACAGCCAGGCCTCAGCATTCCTGCAGTCTGGGAAAGACAGGGTGGGAAGCACCTACAAGAAAGCTGTCTATAAGCAATACACGGACTCCACGTACAGCACTGAGATCCCCAAGCCTGCCTGGCTGGGGTTCCTCGGGCCTGTCATCCGAGCAGAAGTGGGGGATACCATTCAAGTACACCTAAAAAATTTTGCTACTCGACCGTATACAATCCATCCTCATGGAGTTTTCTACAAAAAGGACTCTGAAGGTAAATGAGCCACTGCCATCGTGGAGACAGATTTTTCTCACTGGGAACTTAGGAGTATGCATGGAGGAGAACTGTTCATAAAGCCCCAGCTGGAAGGCAACTGCATTTGGGTGTTTGGTGAAGACACCAGGTCATGGGTTAGCAGGGTCATGGGGCTGGAGTCCTGACCTGGGGCCAGGTTTCCTGATTTTAGAACCTCCAAAACACTGATCAACTCTAGAGATTGTAGAGAGACTGTGGGGGCACAGTGCAGAATTGAAGGCAAAGCAGCACTAGGCAGAATAGAAATAATCCTGCTGACTGTGTGCTGACCTGTTTACTGGGCAAGTTGCCTTACAGTGGCTCTGTGCCTCAGTGCCTCTTTGAGGAAGTGATGATTAAACACTATTTTGGCCTTGGGATGCTGAGTCTCAGCTCAGTGTAAGGTTACATGTGTGGGCATCTTGGCTCTTCTTGAATGGATGTTGTGATTGCTCAATTGTTCTAGGATCCCTGTATCCTGATATGTCCCCCCAGGATCAGAAGAAGGATGATGCTGTTTTCCCAGGAAGGAATTACACCTATACTTGGACTGTTCCTGAAGATCACAGTCCAACTGATGATGACCCAAACTGCTTGACCTGGATCTACCACTCTCATATTGATGCACCAAGGGACATTGCATCTGGATTAATTGGGCCTTTACTTACATGTAAAACAGGTAAAAACACCAAGAGAAAACATGAATAGGGATAGGATGTGAAGACACTCTGTGCAGCTCCCAGCTTCAGGGGGAAATGCAGCTTGCTTGGAGAGGACAGTACCTGGGCTCTGGCTGGATTCTGGTCATTGCATTGTCATTATCCCATAGTGGTTGGGCAGGTGAGCTTGCAGGCCTCTTGAATCCAAGAGAGCTGCTTGATTCCACATTAAAAGCAAGGCTCTTGTCCAAGGTCTAGTTTGTGTATGAAAATCATGGTGACAGGAGTGAGAAGACTGAAGGTGTAGTTGAGTTGTGCAGTGGGCAGAGCTCCTTGGGAGAGAGAGCTGTATTGGCAGGGATATATTGGAAAAGGGTGAGCTTGCTGCTCTGTGGTGAGCTGTGAGGATGGTGGGAAAGCATCTGTCTCCAACTCATGTGACAAGACTTCCTCTGCTGCTGTGGTTCTAATCTCTTGCCTGATGTGTGATTTTCTACATGAGTAATTTTCTGCATTCATTCCTCTCTCCTTTCACCTCAGGAACGCTGACTGGCAGCTCTCAAAGACGCTGGGATGTGGATGTTGATTTTTTTCTGATGTTCAGTGTGGTGGATGAGAACCTAAGCTGGTACCTGGATGAGAACATTGCATCATTCTGCACAGATCCTGGCTCTGTGGACAAAGAAGATGGGGAATTTCAGGAGAGCAACAAAATGCACGGTCAGTGTCACCTCTCTGAAGCCACTATGTCTGCCAAGACACTCAGGAGTGTCAGAGCTCCAGGATCTGCTCTGAGGTCATGTGCTTAGCAAGTAATATCTCAGGGACAGGGCAACAACTTCAGAAAATTGAAGTATTGTTTTGGTTTTATCTTTGGCTTGAGTGAGCTTTCCTAACCTTTGTTTTAGGAATGAGCTGTGGAGTGGGCTCTCCAAAGCAGAGGAGGAAGAGGAGTTCTGGTTAGGTCCATCCTCCTCTTGTGTCTGTGCTGTCACCCACTGGCAGGAGCTCTGAAGGCCCCTTTTCTGCTCTCTAATTTTGGCTTGCTTGTTTTTGCAGCTATTAATGGTTATGTGTTTGGCAACCTCCCTGAGCTGAAGATGTGTGCTGGGGATTCTGTTTCATGGTACCTCTTTGGGATGGGCAATGAAATTGATGTTCACACAGCCTACTTCCATGGAGAGACACTCAGAATCCGGGGCCACAGGACAGACGTGGCCAGCCTCTTCCCAGCCACTTTTGTTACAGCAGATATGATCCCCAGGAACCCTGGGAGATGGCTGCTGAGCTGCCAGGTCAATGATCACATACAAGGTAAGGCAGAGGGTGGAATGTCATGGACTCTGTGTCCTCTGGTTTTGATGTACATGATGTACAGTGTGGTAGGGAACAGTGTCTTGGGCATGGAAAAATGTCCCTAGATCAGTGGGTGATGCCTTGTCTTGTAAAATTGGAGTGGGTTGGTTACTAATGTGCAGGGCGGCTTTGGTGGGGGTGACTTGTACCGTGGTGTGATGTTTGGTGTTTGGTAGGGCTGAAGGCTGAGATGAGGCAGTGCCTTAAGAGCTCTGGTCCCTGTAAGAGGCACTTGCATGATAGATCTGAGGACAGCAGAAGACTCTAGTCACTCTCAGCCCATACTTGCATAGCATCCAATATCTAAGGCTGGAAGTTCTGCTCACAGAACTCCTTGCTGTGGAGTTACTCACCTTCTCCCATCCATGTGCCTTTTGGGACAGCAGAGGGGAGGTGGGACTGCCCATCAGGCTGGCTGGAGGGGCTAAATGAGTGTCCACCTTCGTGTCTTGTGCAGCTGGGATGGGGGCACTCTATGAAGTGCGGCCCTGCTCTCGGCAAGCTGCAGCCCCCAGCCTGGGAGGGCGAGTTCGGAAGTATTTCATAGCTGCCAAGGAGGTGCAGTGGGACTACGGCCCCTCGGCGCTCGACCAGCTCAGTGGGAAGCAGCTCACTGACACAGACAGGTGAGTGGGAGGCTGCTGGGCTTGGCCAGGGTTGGGGGAGTCTGGCCTGCATCAGGAAAATGTGGAATTTCTTTCTTTTCAAAATATGTGCCTGCTGCTCACATGGAGTGCATTTCCTGGGAAGGTAAATCGGCCTGTCTAGAAAAGGAGGCTACTGCAGCTGGACTGCACTGAGAGCAGCACAGCTACCTTGGGGCCTTCCCAGGAGAGTGCTGCGTGGCACAGCTGTAGCCACAAGCAGCAGAAGTCCCAGCAGATGTACAACGTGAGCTGCCACATTTGTCTCTGGGCTTAATTTCTGCTTGCTGTTCCTAACCTAGGAACAGATTGATTTATTTGAGAAATGATTCAAAAAGCCCCTGATTTATTTGAGAAATGATTCAAAAAGCCCCTGGTGCAGCAGACACAGGGTGGCATTGCTGGCCTGCAGTTGGGCCTCAGGCTGGTGCTGCTGCAGGATGCAATTTCTAGGAAATCAGATGCCAGCACTTGGGTGGCAGCCCTCCATCCCATGGTCAGGTGACTGGGGTAGCAGTTGAGACACTTCCCGTTCAGTCTTTGGCTAACTGAAAGGGATTCTTCTCCTTCCACAGAGATGACGTCCCTTCCTTGTAATCTGTTGGAGAGGATGTACCTTATTCAGATGGAGAAGAGGAAATGTAGAGTAGTTAATTATTTACCCAGTGCCATGCAGCAAGCCTTGCAGACCTTAGACCTGTGAGCTGGCCTTGTAACTGCACTGCCTCTCCTGCAAGGCTTGTTACTTATATTTGGTGAGGGTGGTAGTGGAGGAAATAAATACCTTTACAGCTGTTTATTTTAGTTGGGAATGGGGCTCTCCCCAGCTTCTGAAGAGGTTGGAGTTCTAGCACTGCCTTCCCACTGACTGCACTCCAGTTTTGTTCATTCCTTCACACATCTTTTGTAGTGATGCTGATCACACCTGGCACATTCACCTGGGATAGGGCTGTGTGCTACAGGTGCTCCCTGAACACACACACAGTCTGTATGCATGAGTCTGTAAGGGCAAAAAAAGCTTTGCAGAGTCAAAGCTGTGCTTATTCCAAATTAGAAATGCTGTCCTTGTCTGAAATACTGCTTGATTTGGGGATGCTGATGGCCTTGCCAGTGTGAGCAGGGGAGCAGGGCTCATTTTTATGTGACATGACCTGACATTTGCTTTTTGCATTTAGTCCTGCTGAGCAGTATTTCAAGCGTAGCCTCCACCGCATTGGGGGTGTCTATTGGAAGGCAAAGTATGTGGAATATACTGATGAGAGCTTTCGTGAGGAAAAGCAGCAATCAGAAGAAGAGAAACACCTTGGAATACTTGGTGAGAATCATCCAGGAACACAAATCCCCTGTCAGTGTCTGTGAGAAGGGTGCTGATGCTGGGAGTGCCAGGTGGCTGTACCTGCCTGCTCATTTTGGGGGGCAGGGAGGGGCACAAGAAGTGCTTCACAACAGTCACATCTGAACAAGCCAAGGTGCAGGGTGGTAGAATGGACAGAATCACTGCAGGGCTCATTCTGAAGGTGTTCTAGAGGTAAGAGTGAGGGGTACAGTAATGTGACTAGAGCTAAGTAGGTCACAGCAATAGCTCCTGGTTATGTGTTTTTGGCTGAGCCCCCTTCAAGGCATGCTGCAAACCCCATGTTCTCACAGAGAGCTCTCTCTCCTGAATGGGTGCTTGGGGACAGGCATGGTGAAGGCTCATAGCTCCTCTCTGGCTGGCTGCTCATGGGCTTACAGACTGTGGTGGGCTTGGAGCATCTCACAGCTCTGAGGCACATGTTTTGGGCAGCTGAGGAGGCTTTACTTAGGTGGGGGAGAGACATGGGCCTATCCTGAGGGCATTCCAGCACATTTGGCTGTTCTGTTACTTCCCTGTATGAAGGTGTGATGCCTCTCTGAGTTCTCCTGTGCACCCAAACTGCTTTCAGACAATCCTTGCTAGCCTCTGCTCCCATTGAGCTCCCTTCAGCAGCAATAAGGCCAGACAATCTGCTGCCTCTTATCTTTGGCCCTGCAGCTTGGAGGAAGGTGCCCTGTCTGCTTTGGTTTGTCTGATGGCCTGGGGAAGTGCTCTGTTGTTGATGCTCTCCCTGCTCTATTCTAGGTCCGGTGATCAAAGCTGAAGTTGGAGACACCATCCTGGTGACATTTTTTAACAAAGCCTCGTGGCCCTTCAGCATCCATCCACATGGAGTGTCCTATGGGAAGGCATCAGAAGGGATGTGGTACCATGATGGTTGGTGGATCCCTTTTCTTGAGTACCTCCCCATCACCCTTCAGAGGTGCTGGGTGTTTGGTTGACACGAGCGAAGTAAAGCCTGCTCTGAAAGTAGCTGCTGAGAAGGTGTAACAGAATTTGTGCAGAGACTCAGGAATAACCCTGTAATCCCTGTTTTAAAGGCCTGTCCCAGAGTGGGGTTTCTGTGGCACCACTGCACAACTTCACCTACCGCTGGACTGTGCCAAGGCACGTGGGGCCCACGTCCAGTGATCCTCCCTGCCTCACCTGGCTGTACAGCTCAGCTGCAAATCCTGTCAGAGACTCCAGCTCAGGCTTGGTGGGGCCTCTGCTCATCTGCAAGTCAGGCACTTTGGATGACAACAACAAGCAGGTAAAGGGGTTTTCCTGCCCTGTTCCTACCAGGTCTTTGCTTTCATGTAGAGAAAGGAAGCATCAGCAAAACATTAGGGAGCATGTTAAAAACAAATGTGCAGTGGTGTGAGTCCAGGAGAGTCAAATCAGAGCCTTGTTGTTGGCCAAGTTAATGCTGGTACAGCTGGTACCCAGGTCTTGCCTGGGAGAAGCCAGTAGTGTTCTGGGCTCTCAAGAGCTGCCCTCAAAACAGTTCCTGAGCTCTGCTTTTAATTCACAGATAAACTTGGCTGAAAAACTGTACCTTGGAACAGTTACCTTATCGCTTGTCCTGAGGCTTGTGTAGCAGGCTGCTTTCAGAGAGGCATGTGGAATAGTCCTTGTAGTCCCAGAAACACTGAAAAGACATTTTTGCTTACAGGTGTTCTGCTTGGGTGACACAATGCTTTGAGGTTTGGGTGAGCCTCATTTATTCTGCCAGAGAAGTTAATTTTCAAGCAGAGCTGGCTACAAAAAAGCATATGCTTTTGATGGAGAGGTGAAACCTGAAGGGCAGCCAAAACTTCCTCTTGAAATTTCACTCAGAAGTAGTCTATTCCTGGCAGTGAATCTAGGGAAGACAGTAAATTGGTATCCCTGAGGAGGTACCAGACAGAGGAGCAGAGCCTTGTTGTGTTAGACAGCAGATGGCAAATCAAATCCCAACTGCTGTCCTGCAGTGTGGCTCAGGGAGTGGTGACAGATCTGGGCACTGCTGTCCTCAGAGCCTTCCTGGGGGAGCTCACAGTCAGTGGGGGCACCATGTGCCTAAATCAGGAGTGCAGAAGAAGTCAATGTGCACCCAGGGTGGAAAGGTGGATCTGCTGAGCAAAGAGGATTGGGAATACATACAGCCCTTGAGGTGAAGGAGCTGTGATAAACATGGGCAGGTATTGGAAGCATGTAAGCAAAAGAGACAGACCTTTGTGAATGTAAGGGAGAAATCACCTGGGGTGGCAATTCTGGCTCCACAGTCTCAGGCAAACCTTTAATGAATGCTTAGTTGTGGAAGGTGCATGGCCACTCTGCTGTACCCATGTGCTGCAGCCTGGGAATTGCTCACCTTCTCAGCAGGCCTGTGTGCTGCTGGGGACAGTGACACCAGTGAGAGAGTCTGGACACCATCACAGTGGTCTTTTAGTGGGGAAACACCATGCTTTGGAGTGCATTTATTGGGAGAATTAAGACTCTGAAGGATTTAGGGTAATTAAAGAATCTCCAATCCAGTGATAGTAGGCAGGAGGGGTGTGGTGTGGTCATCAGCCTGCCTTGTGTCTGGGCTCTGATCTTGGGTCTGGTTTGGACAGACACCTTAGGTGTAGGGGAGGAAGGGGGCACTGACTTCATGACCTTGGCTGAGTTTTGTTCATTTTATTAATGTGAACTATTATGGAAAATGCACAAGTGGTGCCTTTATGAAATAAAAGAGGAATGTTCAACATGAGTAAAGGGACAGAGTCCTGTCCTTCAATAAGCCATGTTTTAAAATAAAGGGAATACAAGACCCAAGAAAAAGAGATTTAACTCTAAGGATACTTAATTTTTGCATTTTAAAAGTTAACAACCATCATTGTAATTATAGAAAGGGATCGACAAAGAATTTTATCTTCTCTTCAACGTGTTTGATGAGAACCTCAGCTGGTATTTAAATGCCAACATAAAGTACTACTTGAGGATGGAAGAGACATCTGTGGAAAAGGATGATGACTTTGAGGAATCCAACAGGATGCATGGTATGGTTGGATGCTGCTCTCTGACAGCAGGGATGAACCTGCAAAGCACGGGCTGATGGTCACCTAAAGGCTGAGCTGGGGGCAGGAAGGGCTGTGTGGTGTTGGCCTGGAATCCAGCCAGGCTGGAGGCACCAGGAGAGACATGGACAAGCAGCACAGCTGTCTGGAGAAGTGTGCTCTCAGTGTATCCAGGGGTGAATTACAAACAAGTTACCTTTCTTCTGACTGGCAGGCCTGTCCTACAAGGTGTATACTCAAAATCTCTTGGCTGACACCTGCCTGCAGAGAGTTAATTGCTTTCTCCTTTCCAGCCATCAATGGACTTATGTTTGGTAACTTGCCTGGGCTGGACGTGTGTGAAGGAGACAAAGTGTCCTGGCACCTCCTGGGCTTGGGCAGCGAAGCTGACGTCCACAGAGCTGTGTTTCAGGGAAACACCGTGCAGATCAACGGGATGCGGAGAGATTCAGCCAGCCTGTTCCCCCACACATTTGCCACTGCTTTTATGCAGCCTGATAACAGTGGTGAGTGCCTGCACACCTGACTGGGCAGAAGGAAGAGTCTCCCGTTGTGGTATTTGCTCCTGTGGCAGATTCTTTAGTGTGGTATGAACTCTTACAGGGTGAGCTGTACTACAGGTGCCTAATGTGTAAGAAAGCTTCCTGAGATGATGTATGTGTAGGACTTCGTGCCATTCCTGCTTGATTTCTCCAGTGGCTCCTTTAACCTTGGCCTGTGGCAGCCAAGCTCCCTAAGCACCACATAGCACATACACCAGTCTCCTGGCATCTTCAAAAGCAACTGATTTCCTTGTTCATCCTGCCTCCCTCAGGGACTTTTGAGATCTACTGCCAGACGAGCAATCACTACCAGTCTGGGATGAGGCAGCAGTACAGCGTTTCCAGGTGTGGAAGGCCGGGCTCTGCCCATCGCTACCGGGGCGTGCGCACGTTCTACCTGGCGGCGGAGGAGCTGCTCTGGGACTACGCCCCCGACCGCAGCTGGGAGAGGGAGCGGCACAACCACTCTGCAGAGAGGTAGAGCCCACCTGCTGGGGAAGCCTGTGCCAGTGTCCCAGCAGACCCTGCTGGAGCCTTTTGGGTGTCTTGGCCACCCTGTGACCTGGTGCACGTGCTGGTGGTGCTGCCGATGGGAGCGCAGCCCTCCGTGTCGTTATGTTCTCCTTTGCAGCCCAGGTTGGCGCTGGGAAGCCCCTTCAGCTTGTGAACCCCCTGACACAAGTTAGTTGTTTGTTGTCCATGAGGTTTTGGTTTATCTCAGCACTTGTTCTGCATTTCTCAGCTATGCTGATGTGTTTCTGAGCAACGAGAATGGACTGCTGGGCTCCAGGTACAAGAAAGCAGTTTACAGGGAGTACACGGATGGCACTTTCCAAACCCCCAAGGCCAGGATGAGTGGTGATGAGCACCTGGGGATACTAGGTAAGGAAGTATGCAAGGGGTTCACCTTCCTCTCACACAGGAATGGGACTGGGGCTCTAGAGCTGCAGTGGCTCACAGCTGTAATCTGAAGGCTAGGGATACTAGGTAAGGAAGTGTGCAAGGGGTTCACCTTCCTCTCACACTCAGGAGTGGGACTGGGGCTCTAGAGCTGCAGTGGCTCACAGCTGTAATCTGAAGGCTCACTGGATATTTAGGCATCTGCTGTGTCAGTGCAGAGAAATTGGGACTGTCTCCTACTCACATCTGCCACCTTGGAGACAGCAGTTAGAAGAGTCCTTGTAGGACAGCCTGGGCTTTTCCACTTGCCTTTGTACCAGCGTTCTGTCATAGCTTGGGCAAAGCATGTTTCACAGCTGCATTTCTCTGACTATGGGACAGGAACAACCACTGACTTCTGGAGAGGGGTCTGAGAAATAGAGGGGAAAATCTGTAGCTGTGAGAAATGCTTCTGGGGCAAGAGTGGGCAGCCTTGGGAAGCGGAGGAGCATTTTGCACTGACTAGTGGAGGTCTGTGGAGGCAGATCTCTGTGTTGTGAACCCAAGGCTGTAAGTGGTGTCAGGGCAGCCAGGCTGAGGCAGCATCTGCCACTTGAAATAGGCTGCAGCTCTGATTTGTGACACTGTCAGGCTCAGTTGAACATTACCACATTTTTTGAAACTGGTAGCAAGGGGTTATCAACATGTGACATTTAGCATAGCAGTATTCAGGAATCAAGCCTTAGCTGTGCTGTGCCCAGTTAAGATGTGTAACCACCTTCATTGTCCTCATTATGAAAATCAGTCTGGTGTCCTAAGACTTGGATTGGGACTGACATCCAGTTCTCTTTTTGGGAGGTAGAGAAGAGGAAGGGGACCATCATAAATATTATAAGGTACTATTTCTGGGGAGAAGATGTTGAGAGAAGGGTGGGAATATTCCAAGAGATGTGCTGGTGGATTTTGCTGGTCTCAGAGTACACTCTTCCTGTCTGAAGGCCCTTTTCTGTGGGCGGAGGTGGGCGACATTCTCAACGTCGTGTTCAAGAACAACGCCTCGCGACCCTACTCCATCCATGCACACGGGGTGCTGGAGCAGCAGGCTGGACATCCCCAGGTGGCAAACCCTGGTAGGTCCCTGTCTCCAGCTGCATTCCTGTGTGGGCTCACACGGCTGATTTTATCCCAGAGCCAGACTGGTTTCCTTAAGCAGCCTCAGATGTCCTGGTTTTGTTACAGTAGAGTGCTGGAACTGGACAGTAACTGGTATTTCAGGTCCAGCACAGTTTCAGTGATACCATTTGTGTGGGGATGGCAGCCCTCTGGGACATGTGTAGGACATTCTTCTGTGTGCAGCCTTATCCCACCCACACTGAATGTGGTCTCTGTGTGGGAAGGGGAAGGTGATGGCAGGTGACAGCTCAGCCAGTCCTGGGATGGGGGAGACTGTTCTTTGGGATGCATGAGCACAAAAGTATGAAAATACTATGAAATGGGAGAAATGCACAATTGCTTGCTGGGATCTGACTGAAATGGCCTTTTTGTCTCATGATTCAGATACCAGTGTATTTAATTTTTGGTCCCCTCCAGCTCACCCAGCCTGTCCAAGGCACAGTCAGGCTGTCAGCCAGATCCTGTCTTTGTGAAATGGACTGGCTAATATGAAAAAAGGGTGATTTTAAATCCCAGTTTGAATCAGCATCATAAAATCACTTCAAAGAGAAGAAAGAATATCTTAAGCTCCATCTGAATGAACTTCCATGGTCAGGTCCAGTCTCAAAAGCAGCAGATAAACACTGTCTGGTACCAGAACAATGCAAATTTACATCCTGTGACCCCTCTGTCTTGCTCTGCGAGGGGAGCTTCCACCCTGCTTTGTGTTTGAGTAAGGCAGATACAATATCTGGCAAATACAGAATTGATTTTGTGGTTTGGAGACAGGATTTTCTTTTTCCATTTGGTTTTGCTGCTGCTTAGAGAGAGGGTGTGTCACCTGGTGTGTGGTGCTGTTCTGTCCCTCAGGTGACATTGTGACATACCGGTGGGAAATTCCTGAGAGATCTGGTCCAGGGCCAAATGATTCAGCCTGTGTTCCATGGATCTACTACTCTGCAGTGGACCCAGTAAAGGTAAAATAAAAGTTATAACCAGAAAAGTCTAATTAGACCAATTTTTTACCCCATTGTTAGAAAACAATGTGAGTTGGGTACAATATAGAGATTGGCCCGGGTAAGAGGTGGAAGAATCACCTGGTAACATGTCCAGCCTTCTCCATGGAGAGGAAATCATAGGAATTTGTCCTGATGTCTGCCCTTATTTTTTCCTAATAAACCTTCATAAAACAATTCCCCTGTCTCTCCTTGCTACTAACCTCCCTCCAGTTATTTGTAGGCTTTTAGAATATCTCCCAGCTGGTCATGGTTTCAACTGGTGAGAGCCATGGGGCTAATCTACAAGAGGCAGAAATTGTCCAAAATAAACCTCATGAATAAAGCAGGCAGATTTGACCATTGCTAGAAGTGTCATAGCACTAATTTCACAGGGCAACAACCTGGAGGATCCTGCAATAAACCATCTCATTCACCCGGAAATAATGGCCTTTTTATCTCAAGTTGCAGATGTTTTTGCAGTTACCAAGTGGAAAATACTTTGATACCATCCATATTTATGACTTTTGGATTTGCATTTATAAGAGCATGTACAGTTCCTGTTCCTGTGCTTCAGTGGCTGATACTCTCCAACAAGAATACTTGTACAGCAGCACTGGTTGTTTTAAGTGGGGTGATGGAATAGAAAACAACTGCTGAAAGGCAAAGAACTGCATAAAAGAGGGTGAGAATGTCCCTGCCTCAGTGCTCTCCTTCCTTCTGCCCAGGATCTGTACAGTGGGCTGGTCGGGCCCCTGAAGGTCTGCCGGAGAGGAGCCCTGCGGTCCAGTGGGACCAGGAAGGATGTAAAGAGGGAGTTTGCTCTGCTCTTCCTGGTTTTTGATGAAAATCAATCCTGGTACTTGGAGGAGAATGTGGAACGTTCCAGTAAGGGAAGTCACAAGGAGATCAACCTGCTGGATGAGAAATTTGTGGAAAGCAACAAAATGCACGGTAACATTGGTGTTGTTTCTGCAACCTCTCTAAGTAGGGAGCCTGACTTGTGGTGAATGTCCTCACCCTTTCCTATTATCAGTAGCACAGACAGAACTAAACTGTCTGTTCTCAATATTGCAGCACACCTACAGCCCTAATCTTTGATCTGCAGTGAAGGCTGATCATTGTGGCTGTCCCTGTAAGGAGGAATAGCAACATCCAAGCCAGAGAGGTTAATCTCTGATGTGTCTGAGTGACTCAGAAAAGGAAATAAAATCAAACATGAAATTAACTTGTCAGACAAATTTAATTCTGTTTGTCTCAGGGACCATCAGAGTACGTTAGGCTTCAAATTAATTTTCTGAGCTGTGTGGCTGCAAGATGTGGCTCAGTTGTTTTAGATCTTAGGTTATTTCTCTCATAGAAGGATGAACACATTTGTTTAAATTAGCATGTTGTTTGTTAGTTTATCTCCATATTATATTTAAGATAACCTCAGCAAAACAAGTCCCTTGACAGTTGTGGAGATAAGAATACTGAGGAGTTGCATTTTGTGTACTGTCATTACTACTGCTTTTGTATGGGTGAGATAAAGACTCTCCAAATACACATCCATCAATATATAGTTGTTAACCCAGTATTACAGCTAGCAGAACCACCATGCTGAAGTTGGATACTTGTTTTAGGCTACACAAATTGCCCAGGGCAGACCTGGCAGGAAAAACCTGGTGCTTTGCCCTCAGATCCTGCCTCTTCCCATCTTATTCCCTCTGTTGTCATCTGAGCATGGAAGTCTGTGTGTGTGTGCCATAGCAGTCAGCTCACTCACTGTTTTGATCCCTTTCTTGTATGTGCAATCACAGCAGGATTCCTTCCAGCTGTGCTACTTGAGAAAGTAGGTAAATCCTAACCCCTGGCAGGATTTACCCCTTTTCAATGTTCATCAAGGAAATTGCTCAGACATTTATGTGTATGTAGGTATATACATGCTTGTCCATGACTGGGCTGGAAATGCTATTTTTGTGCATTTTGACTTCTAGAAGCAACCACTTCTGCTGGCTGACTGCAGGTTTTCAGCAAAGGTAGTTCTTGAGATTTATTTGAGCTGAGCTACAGCATGGCCTTGAGTGCAAGTGACTTGTCTGTGAGCAGAGTGGACAAGCAGCTGAGCTGGGGGACTGTCCTGTGGGGGACACTAACTGCTGCTACACTGGGTGCTGTATGAGCTTTGTAGCCTCTAATTTGCTGCCTTCCTCAGCAGAGATGCAGCACCCATACAATTCCACTGACAGCTAACAGCCTTTTGCCCTCTGGTATTCCCTGCACAGCAATCAATGGCAGGCTCTATGCCACCTTGCCTGGGCTGACCATGTACGAGGGAGAGAAGGTGAGCTGGTACCTGCTGGGAATGGGTCACGAGGTTGATGTCCACACAGTCCATTTTCATGCTGAGACCTTCATATACAAGGTAAGAATATCTGCTGATGGTGAAGATGCTGACCACTGATACCAGCACTTCTGCCTGACTCTGTGTTTGAGTGTTTTTTAATGCCTCTGCAGCAGCTCCACCCAGCTGGGAAAAGGATGTGGTTTTACACATCCCAGTCTGACTCCCTGAGCCTGTGTTGTGCTGAGATGTCCAACTTAATCCTTGTTAGGGTTAGGCATTACCAGACCATTTGCTTTCCAAGCTGCAGGCCTGGAGCTGCTTTTTGAAAGCTTTGGGGTTTTTTGAGCATTAAAAAGCTGAAGTGGTCCCCAGCAACACTAGCATTTTCTTCCTGAGAAGATGCATTGAGCACTGCAGCTCATGGCCTCCCTTTTCTGACAGAATGGCAAAAGCTACAGAGCAGATGTTGTGGATCTGTTCCCTGGGACCTTTGAAATGGTGGAGATGCTGGTTGGGAACCCTGGGACGTGGCTGCTTCACTGTCATGTGTCTGACCATATCCATGCTGGGATGGAGATCCTCTTCACTGTCCTGCCTAGAGGAGGTAGGGAGCTGTCACTGTAAAACATTCAGCAGCACTTCCTGCTACTGCTGTCAAATTCTGAGTGCTTGTATCTCAGCTCTCTCACATACTATGAAAATCCAGTTAATGGAGCAGATAATTACCTAAGTGTTATTAAATTATGATGTTCCCTTTAAATATGGTAATGCCTGGAGCTGGAGTTAAAAACAAATTGTTTTCTGGAGTTTATGTTACCTGTGTTGTTATTCTGAGTTTGATTTTTTGCTTGTGTCTGAATTGCTCTGTTCAGCTCTCTGCCAGTAATTGCTGTTACTGAGAGCTGGAAGGTGCTCAGAGGTGAATGACTCTCAGTACTGGGTTTGGCTGTAATGGAGCCCACATGGTGATGTGGTTTTAGGTGTATTATCAAAACAGTGAATGCCCCAGTGTTTCAGCCGTGGGTGCCTGCCCAGTGTCAGGGCCATCTCTGTTTCTCCCTCAGCACTTTTCCTTCTGAAGGATGGAAAGGGTTGTGCCTTGGAACTGGGGCTGCCTCTGAAGCAGTTGATACAAAAATTCTCATGTCACGTAGAGAGGGAAAACATGGACAGGACAAAGGACAGTCTGCTAGTTCTGGAAAAGCATATTGCCTCTGGATCTGACCCTTGCCAGATGTGCCTTGTTCTGGGCTTTGCCTGCTCAGCTCAACACCTTCTCACCCTCCTTTTGTTTCCTTTCAGAGTCAGAGCTGGAAGACTTGACTGCCACCCCAGGTATGGTGTGTACAGCACTGCCAAACCCTGTCTGTGGGAAGGGGAGAGGGCAAATCCCTGAGCAACACAGATTTGGATCTGTGTAAGGGGAGGGAGGAACACACAGCACCCACAACCTCTACTCTGCCAGCCTGGCAGTTCCTTGGTGTGAGGCCTTGCTTCACTAGATAACAGGGAGGGCACCAGTCTGTCCTCTGGTGATAGCAATAAGGAAGTTGAGCTGGTTAGGTTTGTTAGCCTGTGTTAGGTGGAAAAGATTAGTGACCTCACAGCCTGTAGTGCCTGCTATGTATGGATTCAGATTCAGAGTGTGAGCTTAGATACTGGCAGAGATTTGGAGGAGGGTGCCTGGGATGAGTTGTCTTCCCTCTTTGGACTGTCGGTGACCCTGTGGTTTAGGGAAGTTTCACAATCATCTCTACAAGCTGAAGGGATGGAGTCAGCATGCAAAAAGCTCATCTGCCTTCTGCTCTCATGTTCCCCTGAGAAAAGAGCCCAAGCACATGCCTGGAGTTTTTGGGCGTTGCAAAGAACAGATGTGAGAAGGCATTTGGTTGAGCAGCACAGGGAGAAGAGGAGTAGTAGATATGATCCCTTTGAAATGTTCTGTGGTAGAAATTGGAGTAGTGTTCACTGGTGGTTTATTTTCCTGATTTTTCATCTTCACAACTCCATTTTTCAGCTGCTGTGAGGAAATTCAGCTGAGCTGATTTGAGAGCCAGTTCAGGCCAGCTACAATTGCAGCCACTTACTTACAACTCAGCAGACTTTCTCCACTGTTAGTTCAGTAATTTTCTCCCCAACATCTTCCTCACTCAAAGTGGACAAACCAGAAGAGGAGTAGGAAATATGTGAGAGCAGTAGTGCAAGTATTAAATAATTTGGTTTCATACCATATGCAGATACCAGCTTGTGTGTGCTCACCAGGCAGAAAGCTTGGCCAGCAGTTGCCTGAGCAGACAGCCCCTTTTCTCAGGAGGCAGCTGCTGCCTCTGTGTGGAGACACAAGCAAGCTCAGGATCTTGGCTCACTGTGGGCATGGCTGAGTTAGTGCACTCAGTGGTGTGCAGGACAGCAGCCATGGGCACAGGGAGTGTGCACTGGGGCAACTTGCAGCAGCCCCAGCCTGGACACGTTCTCATCTCTGGGCTGGGCACAGCAGTAGCTCACTGGGCTTGGACACCTGTGAGACACTGTCAGGTTCTGGGGTGGAGCAGGTTAGGGAATCATCTCAAATCTTTGTGTGGGCTCAGGGATGAGGGTCTGACAGATGGATGGCACTGGGGCCTCCTTTGAATCATTGAGATTGGAAAAGACTTCTAAGATCACTGAGTACAACCATGAACTCAGCACTGTCATGCCTACCACTGAAACATGTCTCCAAGCTCCATATCTACACATCTTTTGAACATTTCCAGGGTTGGTGATTCCACTACTTTGCATCATGTTTTTCTTAATGCTCCTTTGTTGCATTTCTTGCAACCTTTCAGCTCTGGTATTGCTGGCTGTTGTTGAAAATACCTTTCTGTTTGTGTCTCAGGGTTGCCGCTTGAGGATGAGGATGAGTCCCAGAAGGTGATGCTTTTTGGATCTAAGGTGGCCCAAGAGCAGATAGAGGCCACAGTCATCTCTCTGGCTGTTGTAGGAGTCCTGCTGCTCCTGGCTGCTGCTGTCCTCCTGGGAGCAGTCATCCATCTCGAGAAGCAAAGGAGGTTACGACGCAATCGGAGATCCATCCTGGATGACGGATTCAAACTCATGTCTCAAAAGAATTCTGGTCTCTGAAAGCCGTGTACAAACACTGGGCTGTGTGCTTGGAGCAGGGGCTGGATCCTTGTCCACAGCAAAGATTTTGGGGCATCATTTCAATTGTGCACTGTACTTCTAGAAGCTGAGGAGGCAAAGCTGGAGCCCTGACCTCTTCATATATTCTCCTCAGCCCTCTGTAAAGAAAGTCCAGCAGGGATCCAAGGACCCTTTGAACTGACTGAAGACAAATAATGATTTAAAAAGGTCCTTCGGAATACTCTCCTTCCCCAAGGAAGAGGGTGGACATTTTCTTCTCTCCAGAACAGCTCCAATTGGTCTTTCCTAGCAGAATAGCTTAGGCCAGATTCCAGTCTTACTCCATTGCCAGAACAGAGTTGGGAATTGTCTCCCAAGAAACTGTGAACCATTAATGTAATTAATTTGAAGGAGAGAAAGATAATATTTTCAGTTTTGTGAATCAATGAAGAATACAGAAAAAAGATTGTTAATTTAGAGTTGGATTGCTGTTTTTGATGAGTAAGTGGGCAGACACAGATTCAGGGCACTGCATCCCACTGTGAGAACCCATCAAGGACCATGACGAGCTGTGCCTCACTGTCAGCCTTGCTGTGACACATCCTTTTGCTCTTTGCTGGGGGTGGGTGGTGAGACCAGAGTTCTGTAGCTCATCTGTGGGCTGTGGAGCCATCTCCCAGCATCAGTGTGCTCACACATATCATCATAACATCCTCCTGTGTGTGCCCACACATCCCACAGTCCCATCTCCCTGTGGGTCCAGTACTGAGCCCTTCCCTATGAAATACCTGCCCAGCTCCTCCCCTGAATCCCATTACCCAAATGGATGCAGGTTAGTGCTTCCATATTTCTGTGCCTGGTTTTAAGATGGAAAGCGCATAAAAGCAATCTGTTCTGGGTGGCTTTCAGAGGCAATTAAAGCAGCTAAGTGGTTCTAATTATAATGGCCTGCTGAGGGCTCCTTAGGTATAACAGCACCATTTTCTTCAGAACAGTAGTTATCACATACATAATCATGTTCAATTCATATCAAGCCCCTGCATATTTCCAGCTGCCTTTTCCTTTGGCAGGGAGGACAAAGCTCATTCTTTTTCCTTCATTACACTTCATTAAGCCTGGTGAGGGGCTGGAGGGCTGTTGAGTACTCTGAATATGGATGAACTTTGCTCAGATTCAAGGCTGGTTCAGTTGCTACTGCAAACCAGAGGTTTCCAAACCCATCAGTTGCAGGGAATTTTAGAAGCCATGGCATGAGAAATAAGAACAAAGAAAGAAGTCTTTATTTTATTTTTTCCTCCTTGACTTGTTAAAAAATGTTTTGGGTCTGCAATGAGACAAAGGAGTGAGTTTAAATGTATTTCCCTGCTTCAGGGCAGCAGAACAGGGAAATTGCCTTTCCTGCAGCTCTGCAGCCTGATCTCAGACTGGGCTTTGGGTGCTGGCCCCAAGCAGGGCAGCAGAGGGTTTGGAGCTGGATTTTGCACATTCCATAAACAGCAGGCTGCCAAAATTCCTCCAATGTAATGTTTTTTGAGCCAAGTGGAGCATCAGTGGCAGAGGTCTCCTCTCCAGCAGGGCTTGTGAGGAGCACTGGGGACAGGCTCTGGAGGAGCCTGTGCTGTGAGGGCTGTGAGCACCAATTCCTCCTCAAACTGAGAAAACTCAAAGGAAAGCTTTGGACAAAACAGAAACAGATCATTTTTCTAGAACCTTCTGTTGCAGCAAACTGACAAAGCACAGTGTATCAGCAAGTACAAGGATCACAGAGTCTGGTCCTTAGGTGAATGGCCCATGCAGGGATTGAGCCCTCAATCCTGGCATTATTAGCACCATGCTTTAACCATCTGAGCTAGTCCAATAAACCTCCACCATAAACCCACCCTGCTTTAACCCATACTGCCAGTATGACTTCAGAACAGGTTTACTGCCATGGAATAATGGGTGTTGCAGGTTTTGTATGGGATAAATGTAAGGAGCAATTAATACTGCCTGTTGTAGTTGCTTTAGGAAGTGCTTTGTCTGTGTTTTAACACTGTCCTTCCTAGACTCCCACTAGCTGCAATGACATTTTCCAAAGTTGACCCAGATGATCACCCACCTCTTTGAAGCCTTCCAGGCTGTCTCAGGTGCCTGCAAAGCAGAGTTACTTGTTGCATTGCAGCAGCTGGCTGTTTGCAGCAGGGCTGGGGTGGATCCCTGTGCTGTCACCCTGCTCAGTGATGGGCAGGCAGCCATGCCCTCAGCCATGGCCTCAGTGTAGCTCATCCTCCTGCTGACTCCCCCTCTGACTGTGCCTGGGACATGTGTGAGTCAAAAGCCTTTTTGGTTGTGCACATGGAAATATAAAGTTCTGGTTTTGTACTTTTTTTTTTTGAAACACAAAAGTTAATGTGGAATTAATCTGTAATACTCCATGAAACAACTGAGACTGTAATTGTCAGCAAAAGAGTTTGCTGGGCTCTCGGCTGTTGGGCTGCTTCTAATTTTGAACTAAATTGCTTGGTGATCCAGACTGTCCATGCAGCCTATTTGCAATTTTGTTGGCATAGCAAATTATAGGAGTGATGGCAAGTCTGGAGTGATGTGCTCACAGACTGCCTGGGGAGAGGAATTTTGGCACAACAGCTGCCAAAACAAGGGGATCTGAGCAGAAGAGAGAGCTGCATCTGGTGTTTTCATGTATGGAGTCTGGGATATGGGGTGTAGGAATAAGGCAATGTGCACACACGAGGTACCAGACCTGCTGCAGCACTCATCTTGGAAACAATCAATACATTCAGTCACAGACTGTTCTGGGATGTGAGAAGAGCAGGACTGGGCATGTGATTGATCAAACAGCTGTTGCTGAAATTAGCATTTATGGTGTTAAAAATCAAAGACAGCCTGTGTTGGAAATCTGTTTGTTAATTTGTTCTTACATTGGGGAAGTAAATATGTTGCTCACCAGGTGCCTTATAAACCTAATATCGTTTGGTGTTTTTGACAGACAGGCTTCATTCTGCATTCTTTATCTGTGGGAAGGGCTGGGTGAGATGAAACAGTCACCTATCCTTGAAGAGACATAAGGAAACAGTAAAGGAGGTGTTCAGGCTGTTAGGAGAAGATGTGGGCAGGGAACCTGCTGTGTGAGAGACAGTTCAATGCATGCTGTGCATGGCTGGTAGGCACAAGAAAGAGAAATACTCTCTTATTCAGTGTCATCAAGTATAACAAAGAAGTTGTGTATGTCAATATGGGAAGCTTTGCAGTCTGTCACTGTAAGGAGCTGACAGAAACCCAGCCTGTAGGACCTTCTTATTGGATCCTTATTTTCATATTTAGGGTTTGTTTCTTCCAAGGAAAGGTTTCCTTTTTAGAGGCAAGCGAAGAGCAGCCATCTTCTTTGGATCAGGCTGACCTGCTTTGTGAGAAGCAAACAAGCCCAGAGCAAAGCTGAGGATGGTGGTGAGCACAGTGTGTCCCTGCCTGCCCATGGTGTCCTGCTGCTGGAGGCTGTGCTGGCACAGCAGTGGCTGTCTGAGGGAACGGGGCTGGCAGTGAGACAGTTCTATTCTCCGTGTCACTGCCAAATGCAGGAAGGTCTTATGCAAAACATAACATGTGGGAGAGGCCACTGGTGTGGGTGGTTTTGTAGTGTCAGCCCCTCCAGGTTTGGTGTTCCCTCTCATCCCTTTGAAAACTTCCAGGTCGTTGTGCTTTGGAGCCAGTGGGGTAAGGGATGTACAGCCAGATTTGGATGGGCTTATCAAAACTGAGCCTCTTGTACAAGGCTGAACATGAGAATTGTGACTAGTCCAATTTGCAGACTCTCAGTTTGTTAAACATCAAAAGAACCCAAGGAGTGAGAGCAGCATGGGTATGAGGAGGTGGCTGGTCCAGCAGGGCCAGAAGAGCTTGTTAGTGCTGAAACAATCTTCAACCTCCTTTCATCAATACCCTGTGAATATACAACTCAGTAGGTTACAGCTGGCATGTGACCCCAGAAAACTTCCTTTCTGCTTCATTTTATCAATGCAAAAAAAAATATTTTTTCTTGGGAAGAGCTGCTGTTTGATTTATCTGCTCAATGGCCCAGATGTTCGAGATTGTGCTGCTCTAAACCTGTCTACAGATGTTCCTGGGTACATGCACATTTCTGCACCAACCCAGTGTACAATATTATTATTCCAAGGGCTGCACAAGTACAAGGGAGGGGCCTCATAGGTTGTACAGCTGCACAGGAGGGGCCCTGTTGCCCACTCCCAGCCCTGGAGCCAGTGGCTGGCTCCTGTCCTGTACCAGCCACACTCTTAAACATGTAGCTCTTTGCAAAGCTGAGCATTTAAAACCATTTCCCACTGCTGAAGGCATGTCATGCCTTTAAGTTGTAATCTCTTGTTTCACAAAAAAGTCAATGCACATTTCCTGGCTGAAAGATTTTGCTTCAATAAAGCTGGAACAGGCATTCCAGCTCTACTTTCTGAATATCTGAGGGAGATTTATGTCAAAACTACCCTCTTTCGAAAAGTCTTCACAGGGGAAAACGCAAATTATCATTTCAGCTCACAAAGCTGTTTTGATGTGACCAAGACGATTAATTTGATTCTGACAAGGTATGACTGAAACTATTAAAAAATATATATTGATGTTTTAGGCTGGGACTAGAGCCTACAGTAACTGAAGTTTGAGTTTGTCCCTTTCTCCAGTTATGGGCACAGACCCAAGGCAGATGCCTGGGAAGGGCCAAAGATGGTCCTTGAGTGAAGCTGCCACCCAAGTCCAATCTGCCCTCTCCTTGTGAGCTCCTCCCTGCCCATCCTTGCTCCCTCTGAAGGTCTGGCTGCAAGTCTTGTGTCAGAATGGGTTGTGGCTCATGGTTCTCTCTCTGCAGCCTTTAGAGATTTTTAGTTTGGGGGTGTTTTGTGGGGTAGCCTGGAAGAACTGACCAGGATCCCTTGGCGTTGCTAACTGCCAATCTGAGAAGCCCAGTGGGTGAGGAACCATGGCTTTTATACTTTTGTTAATATTCCAGATCCACAGCTCAGAAATGGATCCTCTTGGGTCCTGTTCTGATCCTCAGTGAGTGGAACCCACAGACTTAAGGCAGAACTACAAATTTTAGGTGTAAAAATACCAAGTTTCACAGTTGCTTTATGAGGACCCTCCTGGGAAGTTGATTGCTGGTGCTGTGGCTGAGTTATGTGATTTCCCTTGGGTGAAGCTCTACAAAGATTTGATAAAACTGATAGCAGTGTTTCATTAGCCAGCAAATTCCCAAAAGGCTGATCATCAGCAGAGCATCAAATTACTGTCTGCAGTGATAGAGGATGGGAGACTGGGCCACAGCTTTTAATGCTTTGAGAAACTCAGATAAATCACTGTCAGGGTAAGTTATCATCTTCAGACAAGTTGAGAGCCTGAAGACTGGTTACAAGTGGAGAGGCTGGGGGGAAGGATCTGGAATCATCAAGCTGAGCCACTGTAACACAGTGCTTGAAATGCCCAGGGGCATCACTTAGCATAATGGCTGATGCCTCCATGCTGTGACCTCAGGCTCTGGCAGGAAGCAGCTGGCATCTCAAAAGGCTTTGGGAGTAAATTGGTGCTGCTCCTTAATTTTCTAAGAATTTAAATAGCCATAGGTGATGTTGGTATTTCACTCCATGTTTCAGACAGCAATTTCATTCTTACCCAGGGGGATATCAGTATTGCTGAAACACAAATTATATCCTAATTTGGGGGATTTTGAATAGTCAAGTGAAATGGAACCAAGATTTAAAATTCTTCTCATTTCAGTTTGCCCAAATATTGCCCAATCAAGCCAAACACCTCCTCAGACTTTGCCCATATTTAATCAATATCATCAATTCTTGTGTCCTGAGCCACGTGGTCCTGCACTTGATCTGTGACCTCTGACAGCTCTTTGTCTACACAGTCATGCTCTGTTAGGGCTTTCCTGTGGATCCTTTTCACTAGGCTGCTTTGTGCTGCTTTATTTATCTGCCCTTCCATAACCTCACTGCCTCAGTACTGCTTCATGAGTGGGTGCCATCCCTGCCTACCCACCAGGATTTGTCCCACTGACCACCTCTCCCAGGGTCTCCTGCTGCTGCTCTGCATGCTCCACTGAGCAGTTCCTTGAGTCCCCTGCAGCACCCAGCTTTACTGCTGCTTTTTCCTAAATGGTGAATCTCAGAAGAACAGCAAATTTGTTTTACAAGTGTGTTGCCATGGCAATGCCACATCTGGATCTTGTGCCTGTTTGTACCTGGGCTGTACAGGTACGTCCTGTAACCGAGAGTCTGGCATCAGAGAGCAGATGATGATTTTGATGGAATGGCAATAAGTTGTAAAGCACATTCTGAACATGTCCTGCACCCTTCTGGGTCTGTCCTTGTCCTGCCAGCTGTTAGTCATGACCCAGCTTTCTGTAGGATAAAGATACATAAATTACTAAACCAAATGGAGGAGAGTCAGTGAACCCCTGGATATCTTGTCTCAAGATATTTGCCATAGTGATGGCAAATAAATGTCACAGTGTGGACTGGAAGGGCAACAAACCTTAGCTGGATTCTTACCTAGCACAACAAATTCTTGACTGCAGGGCACAATCCCACACATGACAGAACTCAGCTGGGTTTCTCTGGGTTTCTGGTTTGTTTTGTGTGATAAGAAAGCATCTTTTCAGCAGGTTGTCTACCTGGTCCCTCTGACATTTCGATGCAAAACCTCTGTGAAGGCAGAAGTAATTTGTTCTGTTCCTGCTGAGCGAGCCCCTCGCCGGCTCCTGGGTGTGTGTCACAGTGATATTGGCTGTGGCAAACGTGATCAGCCCAGCCTGTGGAGCACAGCACAGAGAGGGAATGTGAGAACTGATTGAGGGAAATCAGGACTTTGCAAGGAAGGAGGGTCCCGAAGGAGCCTCTGTCATAAATGAGAATTGCACTTTGTGTGCTTGGCTGCTGCCCTGGCAGCATCAAACTCTGTTTATCTGGGGTTTGTGGCCAGTGGCCCCAGCCCAGCACTGTGGATTCCAGGCCTGGGTCACCGCCCCCAGCCCTTGCCAATGCACTCTCAAAACATCTGTGTTTGTGCTGGTGCTCCTCACAAAAGCCTGAGATGTTTTCATTGCTGTCAGAGAATTTAGCACAGGCATTAGCACACCTTCCATGTCCTGTGTGTAAGCTCTGGGAACTTGGCCGCACAGAAAACAGGAAAAAAGTCATATTGTCCTAGATGCTGATTAGTAACAGATGGAGCAAGGTGGTGGCCAGAGATTCAGGGCTGCTTTTGCCTGCTTTTCTGTGGCAAAAAGACACTGCAAAAAAACAAATCATCCTAAAGCAAATGCTTGTGCAGAAGTAGTTTCTTTGATTTTTGTTTCACACACATGGGGATGTTTTCAGTGTTCTTCTTGCAATTTTGGCTGACTGCTTATGCTTACAACTGCTTCACCCTCCAGCAGCTCCAGCTGCTCAGCAGTGGCTCCAGAAGTCCCTGCCCAGCATGGGTCAAAGCAGCACTATGGATCAGAGGACAGAAAGGCATCCTTTGTGTGCAGGGCTGGTTGTTTTGCTTCAGGTTGACTCATGCAAATGTTCCAGTGATTCAGAAAGAGACGATATTTGGTTATGGAGACGTGCTGTGCAGGGTCTGAGGTTCAGCAATTCAGGTGCTGTTGTTGATAATTGAACCTTTGTAATTAATAGCCACTTCCACTCAGGGCTCTCAAGGTTTTTGAGTGTTATCCTGTTAAGTTGGCAGCGGAAGAGGTTTGTAAGACTGCCAGGCACAAAATCCTCTGCACAGCATGGGAGAAGTTTGGATGTAATTCAGGGCCACTTTGCTTCAGATGGACTATAATTAAAACTTCATAATACCTTCTGGAGGTCATATTTGTGTGCAAATCAGGTACACAGGTTCATAAAACCTTTTTGGCCAGTGAGAGGTGCTGAAAGGAGACAGCCTGTTCCCAAACAGCTCATTATTTTTGAACATTCATGGGGCTAAGTTCTGGGAAATTTTAGGAAAACACAAACAATAAGAATACCATTCATTTCAAAGGGATCAGGATTATAGCTAAAGACAGGAATAGCTGTGTAAACTTCAAAGCTACTTTTATAAAATTAAGTGCATTTCTCTGTGTTTTGGGTCAGTCTTCAGTACCTTTTGAGCTGCTGGGATGTCAGGGGGTTTTTCTCCCTTGTTTCTTTTTTTTCCTCCTGCATTTCTCCCTTGTTACACAGTGTACCCATTCCGGAGTGATGTGTAATCACCCAAACCAAATCACTAAGAAGTGATTGGACAGAAACTTTTCTAAATTAGATTATTTGGCTCCCAAATTGCATCTTCCCCCTCTTCCCCCACAACTGATTTCAGGACAGATGCAATTGCAGCCATGATCTATTGATGACCAGAGGAGATGTAAGCCCTCAGAGAAGCTGCCTATGTTTGATTAATGCCCAAGTCTGTCCAGCCTAAGGAGAAGGTCCTTTAAGTAAACAGCAGCAGAAAGTAAAAAAAAAAAAGTAGGAATTTGTAGTCTTGTGTTGAAAATCTCTCACACAGGAAACCTCTCATTGACTTTTGTATTTCTTTTCAAATTCTGACTGTTAGAAAAGAGGTAATACAGTCTCAAACTTCATTTCTTTCTCTTTTTCAGTTACCTCCTTTCAGGCATTTCTTTCAAGCTGAGAGCCCAGATACAATGGTAGTCTCTGAAAGAAAATAGTTATGATGATGACCGCAGCCCTGGTGGCATTGTTCCTCCTTGAGATTCACCAGTGTGAAAGAAATGAATGACATTACCTTAAAAAATATGTTCTGGAAGCAGGTGAGATCTCATCAGGCTGATTCATCAAGCAAAGCCTTTAGGGTAGTTTGACTCAGGCACTTTTTTCTTTCCCTAGCACATACTTCCCTGCACCAAGGAACTCCCATTCTCAGTGATTCAGTCCTTTGGAATGGCTTTATCTGTCATTCAGAACATTTTTTTCCTTTATTGTTACTTCCAGGACAGTGAATGGTTCAGCACTTGCCAGTGGGTCTGGCTGAGCTGTGCTCCTGCTTAACAGGGAACACACATGAAGATGTTCTTGTCTCTTGCTTATTTTAGCTGGGTGAGGTTGCCTTTTTTTTTTTCTTTTTTCTTTTTTTTTTTTTCTTTTTTTTCCCCCCCACTCCTGTCACTCATGTTGCAGAGAAATAAAGAAGAACAAAGGCTGTCTCATTACACTTTCACTGCAAGTAATTAATCTGGCATGTGTTTGTGTTTCTGTAACGTGGAATGTTGTGTGCTGGGGAGAAAACAAGACCAAATAATTTCTACTCTCCTGATCACTGTCAATTTACAGTATAGGTAAGAACTTTAAAATACAGTAACTTGGAAACTAAAAAAAGTTTCAGGAAAGGTTTTAAAGGAGAAAGTGATTTATTCTACTCTGCTGATCACTGTCAATTTACAGTATGGGTAAGAACTTTAAAATACAGTCACTTGGAAACTAAAAAAAAGTTTCAGGAAAGGTTTTAAAGGAGAAAGTGATTTACTGGAGAAGAGTTTGAGACTGATGGGGTGATGGTGTTGGGACTGCAGAGGTGCCTGGTGCTGTCACTGAGCTGAGGGTCAGCAGAGCAGTGCTGGGGTCGATGCTGGGGGCAGCAGCAGGGAGGACAGTGCTCAGGCTGAGCTGCAGGAGGGGTCAGTGCACCCCATTCCTTGGAAGTATCCTGGTGCCCACGGCTCCCAGATGCCCAGGTGTGGGGTGGGCAGTTCAGGCTGTGGTGTCCCAAGCTCCCCTGGCTGCCCTGGGCAGGTGGTGGGCAGAGAGCAGGGTTCAACCTGGATGTTCACTCTTCTGTCTTAAAAGTACTTCTACACAGTAATTTTTATAAACACCCCCTGTAATCCACCATACCTTTGCCAAGTCACCTCATCAAATTACTGGTGGTACTTTGAAAAAAGTGCAGTCCCCCCATACAGGGGGCTGTGCCAGGGCAGGGGACAGTGCCACAGCCCTGTGTCCTGGTGCCAGCATCAGACCTCTACAGCAGGAGACACACTGAGACCAGAAGCCTCAGACTAAACAGGAAAAAAGGATACTTCCAAAGCATCTTGTGGTTTTTCTAATATCTCTTTATCTTTAGCACCAGCGCAAACAAACATCTCTTCCTGGACACACATTCAGCTTCTTTTCTTCCCAGCTTTCTTTCAGATCCAAGTGTTACATGGAGTCCCACAAGACCAAGCTGCTGCCACCTGCACTGTGCTGGAGCAGCAGCTCCAGGGCATCCCCCTCATTTCAGGATGGAGCTGCCTGGTGGGAGCTGTGGGACCACCTGGTGCCACAGCAGGAGCATGATGGGTGGTTTCTGGCACCTGTCCCCATCTTCTGCTCTCAGCTGGGAAGAACTGCTCCGAGACCACCTCCTGCTACCTTACCCAAAGCCAAGGAACAGCAGTTTGGGCCCTGATTTGTGCTCCTCCCAAGGCTCTCTGTTTCCCTGAACTGAATGCTGATACCACCAACCTGGCTTCCCCCAGGGCCAGGAAACAGGCAAAGAGAAGAAAGGCTGGGATGTTATGGAGAGAGGGTAGCAGCTGTGTAATTTTACATAACAGCACAATTTTGGGAGGTTTCAGCTGATTGTACCATAATAGCAGCAGGTTTTGTGCACCTGATGGAGCTGCAGTTGGTCTGTGCTCAGAAATGGGTCAGTGAGAGGGGTGAGCTGAGGGCCATCACCCTTCCCTCGGGGCAGCAGTGGAGCTCTGCATTTCACCCTGAGTCCTGCGCTTGGTTTCTGTCTCTGTGAAGAGGTGCTGAGGCACGGGGTGGCAGGGCTTAGCTGGGAAATGGTCAGCAGAACCCCTTCAACACCAGCTGTGCCCCTGCTGCTCTTAGCAGACATCCTGCCAAGCTTTCCTCCAGCCACAGCCCTTGTTTGGAGCTCACTTCTGAGCGCTGACATCACTGCTGCAGCTTGCCAAGGAGCTTTGGGAGCCCATGGAGTCAGGAGGGCTCTCAGGAGGGGTGCCGATGTGTCCGTGTGCCAGAGAGAGGTTTGTCTTCGGGGTGTGTTGTTCCTCTGTCCCTGAAATTTTGGATGTTGAGAAGAGATTTGGAAGAGATTTGGGCATTCACAGATCATCTGGGAACGTGGCATCTGGCATCTAAAGGAAAAAGTACATGTAAATTTTTTTTTTCCCTTGCAAGCCAGGAATTGTAGTGAGTGCAGCTGGGGCTGTAAGGAGAGAAAACAAAGCAGTGGATAATTCTGCTTTTCCTAGAGCAGTCAGATAAAGGGTAGTTGAAAAGAGAGAAGGGAATGAATGCTAGAAATGTTTTTCATACTATGCAAATATAGGAATGCAAACTAACCCAAGCTGGAATCGTCATCAGTGTTTCCAAAACTTAGCCCCTGAAATATCTGAAGAAATGAAAAAGAAAAAAACAAAATCCAAGAAGGAATAAGAGGCACTGAAAAAAGCTGTGAATGCTTTAAGGGCAAAAGAATCCCAGTGGGAGATGCCCCAACTGTCAAGGATGTGAAGGGCACTGTGGAGTAGATGAGTGCTGGTGGGGGTGAGGGGTGATATTTTGGCTGAGCTGTTTCCAGAGCCAACCTCCCCACTCCTGAGACGAGGCCATTTTCTGATTCTCAGTGTCATCAACCACCTCTGCCCTCCCTGCACAGGGCCACGTCCCCTGGAGGCATTTGCCTCCTCCAGCTCTGTACCAAGACCCCAAACTCAGCAACTGAACTCTGGCCTGAGAGACTGAAGTTGGAAATGTTATTATTTTAAATAAGTATTTGCTTCTGAAGTACAGCAAAGTATTTTTAATTTTTTTTTAATTGAATGAGGTGAAATGTATTGTCCATAGCTAAAACTTTAGATTGTTGGTGATGGCATTTATGTCCTGGCTTTCATTCAGATTTTCAGTGAAAAACCAGCATTTTCAGAATATAACCTGCAGAACACCACCTATTCTCCAGTCACTCTCTGAAAAAGAAAGATGCTGCTCATGGTGGGTTTTGGGACTGTATGTGCAGGGCTCATGGCATCCCTGTCTTCAGAAATGTTTCCTTTCAAATCATACTTTATCTTCTTCTGCATCACTTATTCAAGGACCCTGGCTCTTGATTTCTGTCTGAACATTTGTAGCTGCTGGTACACTCAGACTGGGAGGTTTTTTGGTTTTTTTTTTGGTTTTTTTTTTTTTTTTTGGTTTTTATTTTATTTTTCAAAACTTCAAAGTAGTTTTCCTTCCAGAGGAGTTCCCTTCAAGCTAAAGAAAAAAGGCTTGACAGAGGCTTCAGGAGCAACTCCCCACCCTTTGCCAGTGTCAGCTGGCTCTGGAACAACCCACCTGGCTTTTTCTCTTGGTATTGAATCCTCTAGAAGGTGAAAAACCCCCAACATTGCCTGAACCTGGCAGTGCTCACTTCTGTCTCCTGAGGGACCATGAGTGACAGTTGCCATGTCAACTCCCCTGTACATCTTGTCTCCTCTGTGTCTGCTGAGCCTTCTTTGCCAAGAGCCAATCTTCTGCATTAGTGCCTGTCAAATTCCATGTCCTGAGCCAACAGAGACTGCCTTGGCTTTACTTCACAGCCATTTGATAGTCACAGGGAATAGCTTGAAGTTTTAGAGTAAAACTTTGTCCTTTCAGCTGAGAACAACATCCTCTGCCCTCCTTAAGCTGTGTGTGCTGGAGCTGCTCCTCTCTGGGTGTCTGGCACATGGAATTAGAAGTCAGAGAAGACAGCAGAGAAGTCATGGTAAACCTGTCAGGTACATTGTACTGAGCTAGAGCTGATTCTTCCTCTGGCTTTGGGGAGTTCTTCCTCACCAGCTAAGGGACACTCAGCTAACCCAGGCTGCTCTCTAGGAAAGGACGTGGTCCATTACATTTTCCAACAAGCTTTTGGCTCCAAGGCCATGCAGCTCCTCCAGTTCACTGTTCCAGTTCACTGTGGATAATTTTGATGTCAGGCTTCACTGCAGAAAGGCTGGTCTAGCATATTTGAAAAAGTAATTTCCAGCTTCTTAGTCAAGTATCAGCACCCTGGTATCCCACACGTGTCCTCCCTTGTTTGTTCTCTCTGTCTGTCTGCAGCATGAGAATCCAATTACACTGCTCCAAGAAAGCTCTGAGAATAAAAGCTCAAATACTCTTTCAAGGGGATGCAATTCAGTATCTGGCTGAGACAGTTTGTGCCTAGTGCCTTCCTTCCACATTTTTCCCCACAAAGAGGGATTTTTCTTATGGAAAAAAACAAAAGCCATCGAGACTGGTAAATTTTCCACATTAAGAGTGGTAAATGTTATGATTTTGCCCAAAAAGTCTGCCCTCAGTAAGTGAAAATATTTTGTAAAACCTGGATTATAGCTGCAATGGCTCTCATATGTCAAGAGGGAGCACACAGTGAATGATGTGAGTGGGATGCAGGAGCACACAGGTGATGCTCGTGTTGCTGTGAGCTGAGCAATCTTTCCCTCCCCGGGAGCCAAATCTTGGCTCACCTGCACAGAAAGGCATCCTGTATAGTGTGGTTTTGAATGGTTAACACCTGCCTGAATTACACAGCTGCTTTATTTAATGTATTACTGGGGTATTCACTCTGTCATCACAAAATGTGAGTTATTTATTATGATCAAGTCCATGAAATGTCCTGGAAAATGCCCGTGCCTGTTTGTCCCACGTTTTCTGAGTCACAAAAGCAGGACTAATCATTGCAAATTAAGAAGAATGCAGTGTCCCAAGTGCATTAAAGCAAATATGAAAAAAGAAAATGTTGCAGATTCATGCTATATGAGGAATGTCAAGACCCTTATTTCTAACACAATTTTTGAGTGAAATAAAACTTCAGGGGTTGTTCTATAGCTCTTGTTGTTTCTGTTATTTATCAAACTTTTATTTAACATAGAAAAGGATAAATTATGAAACTCTCTGGGGCAGAGGAATCTTGCAAGAAGCTGCATAGTGCAACAAACACTTGAATTGAATTTTCCTCATTTGGACTTGACAATTTCAGCTGTTGAATTTTCTCCCTTTGAACGAGGCTCAGGCACTGAAAATTCCTGTCTGCTTCCAGCTGCTTTCAGCTGGAAAGGATGGATGGAGAACACCAAGGCAAGAAACCAAAAAATCCACAGTTGGAACATGATGAGATTATCTGCATTAGGAAAAGTTCTAACACATTGTCTTGGGTTCACAGGATTTCTCATCTGCCTTCTTGTGAAGTCTTCACATACCTCATAAATATGAAACATAACAATCTGCAGGGACCTGTGGGGACAATTTCATTCAGTTTTTGATCTCAATACTCCAGTCATGAAATCATTTTCTTACATCTTTGAGGGAGCAGACAGGTACAAGCATTTGAATGCGTGTACCCCCTGAGCCTATAGTAACAGCCTGCAGAGAAAATCTCCATTGTAATTATGATTTGTCTCATCATTAAATTTTGTCCAGTAGCAGAGATGAATCATGTCTTTAGAATTCATTTCCTTAAAATTAGCTTAAATTCAGGTGCAAGTGCAAGCAGCCTTGACCCTGGATGCTTTTACATGCTGTACAATGAGTGTGAATGCTGAATTATCTCACTTCTCTCTGTCAGGCAGGAAAAGGTCCCTGGAGGGAAGTACAGGAAAGATTCCATGAACCCACTGAGCTCAGGGACTTGTTCCCAACAGGCCCCTTGGCCTCCATGAGCAAAGGCAATGAACCATGGCAATGACCTATGAAAACACTTGAGATCTGGTGTTTTCATGTTCCCAAGGATCTGCATTTTTATAGTATAGCTCTGATTTCTCTGGCCCTTATCAATATTGATCTGATGAGATCACATTAGATCTGTTCAGAAGATGGATATGCGTCTCAACTGACATTTCAGCAATCTGACATTTCTTTTCAAAAGAGCACTACAAGGAGAATGCTAAATAATCTCACACAAATGAAAATTTCCAATAGTTTGTGTCTCAAGTAATGTCAACATGTAAAAGCCAAAAATCTTCTACAAAGAAACAAAGGGTGGCACAATTCACCTGGACGGCTTGGCAAAAGTACATTTCTCCCTTGCTTTGTCTGTCTGGCTGAGAGGAGCTAGCACCAATGCATGATGAACCCCAAAGCCTGCTTTGAGCAGCTCAGAATGTTTGCAGGTGAATAATAAATGCAGGAAGCCAGCATGTGATTGCTGAACTGTTTGTACCTGCAAGAGAATAAATCTGTTCCACAGGAATATGGGGTGAGAGTTACCCACCTCTAGCACACCCAGGACATCTCACTGCTGTTGGGTTCGTGCATGAGCAGCCAGTGCTGCTGTGCCCCTTACCCTCCTGATGCACAGCAGGAAAAAGGCAGGGAACATGGCAAAGGGGCTTGTGGGGGTCATACAGCAAAGGAGCCCGGGATGGAGCCCTGTGTGTTCCTGCAGCCTCTGCCAGGCTGCTGCAGAGGTGCCAGCAGGTGCCTGAGTGCCCCGGGCTCAGCACAGACCCCAGCCCAGCCAGGATGCAGAGAGTGCAGCTGGCCATCCTGGCTGCCCCTGTGCCTGCTGCTCCTATTGTCAGGTTGCATTTCACTTTTCACTCTATTCTCTGCACCACATGAGAGCAGGAAGGGGCTGGGGCCAAGCACGAGGCCCTCAGATGTTCTCTGCTAAAACTCTGTTATGAAGAGAAAGAGAAGTGCCACAAAGTAGTGAAGATGATTCACCCCCATCTAGCAGTTGTGCCGAGTGTCCGGAGAAGAGCAGAGAGCAGACAGGGGAGATCATAGCACATCCACCCTCCATCTGTGCTTTGCTGCTCTCTGGATCTGCACATGTCAGGCTGTGCTGTTGCCCACGTGTGGGTTGTGATACACCTCAGGAAAAACTGGGAAGAGATCTGCCATTGGCTCCTTCCTGTGCAGTGTGTCATCTGGCAGCTGTGTATATCACAGGGAACACAGGGACCATTCTGCTGCTGAGCAAAGCTGCTTCACTGAGTAGTCAGAGATACTTGGAGGGGGAAAAGCAAACTGAAAGACAGCCCTTGATTTTTTGTTTCTGCCAAGCTCTGAAAACTCTCGTGAAACAGAAACGTGATGGATTAAGGACTGTGTGGAGAACCAGTAAAGCAGATTTCCAAGGATAAATTGCAGATTGAAGAAGAACAGTGCCCAAAAGGAATTATTCACTAAGATTTCTTCCTTGGTGCAGAGAGAAAGTGTTTGGGGATCTCTGATATTTCAGCCTCTGAATCAGCATCTCTGAGGGGGACATATGGGACTTAAGAAGGACAGCCGACAGGGAGCCTCTGAGGTGAAGCTGATGTGTCCCCAGCACAGGCAGAAGGACCCATTTATCAACCCTTTTCTCTAGTTTGCAACCATGGGGCAGAGTTTTAAAAGGCAAATGTGTGTGCTCCCTCCTGCAAACACTGGCTTTAGGAGCTGAGCTGGCAGAAGGTGCTGACGAGTGTGGCTGGACCAGGGCTCTGCTGCCCCAGCCATGAGACAGCACACCTGGTTCCCCTTGCAGTACATGTCCAAGCCCTTCTGGAGAGCAGAGAACCACAACACGACCAGCTTCTTCTCTGCACTGTACGGCTTCCCTAACCAGTCCTTCTTCCACAGTGACTTGAATCTGGAGGACCTGGGGGACTTTGATAGCGGAGCCAAGTATGAGGGCGAGTCACAGAGCCGGACAGTGAAGGCGCTGCTGATTGTCGCCTACTCTGTGATCATCTGCATCTCTCTCTTCGGCAACATCCTGGTGTGCCACGTGGTCATCAAGAACAAGAGGATGCACTCTGCCACCAACCTTTTCATCGTAAATCTGGCTGTTGCTGATGTGATGATCACCACCCTGAACACGCCCTTCACACTGGTGAGCCCCGTCCAGCCGTGCCTGCCGGTGTCTGTGTGTGCCTGTCAGCTGTGTGCACTGGGATTGAAGGGCTGGGACCAGGCTGGGATCCAGACGTACTTTTGCCCCCCTTACTCTTTTGCCTTTTGGACAGGGTGCAGTCATGGCCCCCATCCCAAACACCCCCTGAGCAAGTGGAGCTGGGGGCTCAGCCCCCTCCTCGCAGTCCATTGCAGGGGGCACTCTGCCGCAGCTTTCCCCCTCTGCCTGGGCAAGGCACAGATCTGGGAGCCCTTTTTTCCTGTAGACGGGGAAGGAAGGGGGGACAAGTTTGACATGAGAAAATCCAACTAATGGCTGGTTTCCTATGGAAACAACATGAACCAGGTCAGTCCCTGTGCAACACCTCAGGGAAGTGCTCAGGCTGCACTGAACAGTGTCGTATGTCCCTCCCTCCCTTGGACACCACAGAGGGTGCTTCCTGGAGCTAATAGTCCTTTTTTTATTTTCAGTGACTAAAAATATATATGATATAAAAGAACATTAAATTAACAAGGTGGGAAAAATTAAAGATTAATTTCTTGCCCCACTGTCACAGACTATACAAGCCATGTACACAGGACTCTGCTCCTGGATTTAACCCAGCACTCCTGTTCAAAATCCTCCTGCTTCATCCCTGCCCAGAGTGATCTTCAGCCTTCCAAAAGCAGGTCTTGAATTAGCTATTGGAATTCACCCTTATTTAAACTGATGCTGTTTCTTTGGTGGGACTTTCCTGCCTTGCTCTGATGGGATTTGCATCCCGTAATTTGTTCAGGGAGAGCCTGGTGCCCTCTTGTGTGTTCGCACACAAACAGCCACACACTAGGCATGTTTAATTAAATTTCTATCAGCTCTCTCAGGAGCGAGCTTTACACCAGCACCAGAGATCCAGCACACTGCTCCAGTTCAGTGACAGTCAGTGCTGCAAGAGTCACCCCTACAGGGAAATTAATTAGCCTAATTGAAAACAGATTAGCTAGTCTTGACTAATTTTCCATGGACAGATGCTTTGTAGTAAATATACTTTACTTCAAATTAGCTTAATATGCAGCAAAATGAGTGGCATTAATTTGTGATTAATATTACACAATCAGGAATAACTAGGAAATGAGGCAATTTGGTACATTCTCCTCTGCAGAAAAGCCATAATCAGTAAGACTTCTCTGGGAACAGGTGAGATGGATTCCATGGACTTCTCTCACTAAGTTTGGAGACCATGCAGCTTTCAGCATCCACCAAGGGTATAATGTTTTCTGGGAGGCACTAGGTGTGCCCGGCAGAGCCTTGTTGAGGGGCAGAGCTAATATTTCTTTATGTGTTCCAGAAGGGCTATGTAAATGTACAAGTGTACACACACACAACATACACAGAGCACTGCTCAAGCCATTGGTTTGCACAGTGCACTAAATCTCACCTCACTTTGAGACCCTCTTGCACAGACACTGTTTCACTAGGAAAAAAACGAGGATAAAGCACCTCCAAAGCTTCAGGAAGCTGTATTAAAGCACCTGAGAAGCTAATTTGCTTCTCTTCAGGTATTGCTCCTCTTAATCTGATGTTGTCTGTTCTTCAGGTGAGGTTTGTGAGCAGCACCTGGGTTTTTGGAAAGCTGATGTGTCACATCAGCCGGTTTGTTCAGTACTGCTCTGTCCACGTGTCTGTGCTGACCCTTGCTGCCATTGCGCTGGACCGGCACCAGGTATGTTGAAGACACCAATCCTGTGTTTGCTAGAAAATATTGTGCTAAATACATAGTTGTTTCCTCCTCAAATTCCCGTACCAGGAAACCTATACTGTTTTGAGACTCAGGGAGCAGAGGGGAGAACTCCAGCTTTCCATGTAAAATGGAAATCACCCTCACTGTAAAAAATATGGGCGTTTTGTCCATGGCAGTGGACAAAACACCCATATTTTTTACAGTGAGGGTGATGAAACACTGCAACAGGCTGTCCAGAGATGTTGTGGTTAGTGAGAGTCTCTGTCCTTGCAGATACTGAAAACCTCAGATCAGTGCCAGACAGCCTGGTCCAGCCCTGCTCTGCCTGGGCCATTGGGCTCGTGGGCTCCCTGCCCTCCTCAGCCCTGCCCCAGAGCACAGCCCCAAGAGCAGGGTGGGGATGAGTGTTGAATTCAAATATCAGCCAGCCCACACCATCTCTCCACACAGATTTATGAGAGTCTGTCTGTTCTGACACTTGCCCCATACCTTGCCTTAGGCTGGAAACAGTAAGAACTATGTTAACTCATCCAGTTCAAGGTAAGAAATTCTCTCCTCCTCCAGCCTTGGAAAACCTTTCAAGTCAAGCAATCAGTACAGACTGAAGGGTTTCCTGAAGTGAAACAGGAGTTTGTAAATTGTTCTTTAGCTGATGAGTGCTGAGTGCTGGGAGGCCAGATCTAGCAAGGTGAGCTCTCAGGCAGACTGGATTTCTTGCAGGGCTGGAGTCACTGAAACAGTTGCTACAGAAAAGCAACTTCACCTGATAAATGCCGTGGCTGGATGAACTTCGAAACAAGAACTGGCTCCACCTGGTGTCAGAAAATCGCGGGGACTGCCAGAGCATAAATCAGCCACTTCTGTCCTTTTTACCACAAAGAGTTTGACAGTCTGTCTATTTCATGTGCAATATTACAGCTCCTGAAATTCACAGCACTTTGACAGTGATTCATTTTAATCAGCAGCTTCTGGGTTGATTGCAAGGCATGGCTAGGTATCAAGAAGTGTTTGTTTAATTAAGGGCAAACAATACATGCCCTTAAATTCAGTGGAAGGGGTTCCTCAGGGCTGGAATGAACTAGTATGGCCCAAGGAGATAAAGCCAGAAGTGAGGAGATGTCCTGGACAAAAGAGAAACCTACACTTGCCTCTATAAATATTGCTAATCCTGAGAAATATCACAGCAGACAGATACTCCAGGGAAGCTGTACAACTTGATTAAGTAGGTATTTATAATGGGACTAGAAATGACTTGCATAAAATACCGAAGACCTCATAAGCCAAGAGATCATCTGGATGACATGGTAGGTCTATTTCTATTTATTAGGTCATTGCCTAAGGTAATCCCCCACAGTGCATATAGCTCAACAGAGATCTCACTTCCATGGTCTCTGGAGGTCTGCTGATGGGTCACACAGAATGTGTTTCTCTGCTCAGGCTCTGGGCCAGCAGTAACATCCAATACATGCAAAACTCCATGCTTTTCCCAGCCCTTGTGCTCCCTGAAGTCCTGTAAGTGAGTCTGCCTTTTAACACTAAAGAGATGTGGAGCTGCCACATGCAACATGGGGCTCAAAGAGTGACCAAGACGCTGTAAATCCTCAGGAGTTGTTGTTCTCTGCAGGTGATCATGCACCCTCTCAAGCCACGCATGTCCATGGTGAAAGGAGGGATTTGCATCATCATCATCTGGGTTATGGCCAGCTGCTTCTCACTGCCCCACGCCATTTATCAGACTCTGACAAGGTTTTATATTGGGTAAGATATTTATATATTTTTTGTTGTATGATATTTGCAAAGCCCCAGAGTAGCCAAGGCCACACCCCTCCACCCATGTTATTAGAGCAGAAAGGGTGGTGAAAGAGAGAAGTTTTCATTCCCTTCACATGGGTGCTGTGTCTGTCACAAAGGGACAATGACAATTGATGGAATTGCTTCCAGGCTGGTTCATTAGTTGTTTTGGGCTCAGAGGTTCAACCATGTAATTTGGGGCAGGCACAGGGGACAGGGCCTCCTCGACAGCAGAGGACACAGATGCCAGTTGGATGATTTCTTTCTTTTCCTGGGGATGTGTTTAAGGTAACCTTCATTGGAGCCAAAGGTCAAACCTAGAGTAAAGTTTTCCATTGAAAGTGGCACCTTCGTATGACACCAAATGAGTTCTGCTACCTGTACCTGTACTGAAACTTGTCTGAATGTCTGAGCTGGTTGTCCTCAGACATGTGGAGCTGGTGGTGGAATTGAGAGCTCTTTCTCTTTGATCTTCAGAAACAGAACCATCCGAATGGTCTGCCTCCCCAGTTTCCCTCCTCCTGCTGATCTTTTCTGGAAGTACTTGGACCTGACTACGTTTGTTCTCTTGTATGTTCTGCCCTTGCTTGTGATCTCCATCACATACGCCATAGTGGCCAAGAAGCTCTGGCTGAGGAACGCCATTGGGGACCTCACCATGGAGCAATACTACGCCCATCAGAGGAAGAAGAAGATGACGCTGAAGATGCTGATGGTGGTGGTGGTCGTGTTTGCCGTCTGCTGGTTTCCCCTGAACTGCTACGTGGTGCTGATCTCCTGCAGGGCCATCCACAGCAGCAACGCTCTGTACTTTGCTTTTCACTGGTTCGCCATGAGCAGCACCTGCTACAACCCCTTCATCTACTGCTGGCTGAACGAGAGCTTCCGCACGGAGCTGCGGTCCCTGCTGTGCGTGTGCCGCCGCAGGAGCACGGCTCAGGGCCACGCTCTGCAGCCCATCTCTCCCCTGTTCCGGCACGCCAAGGCTGAGAACTGCCCGTGCCAAAGAAGCAGCACACGCCCGAAGGCACAGACACCCTCCCAGAGGAACTCTGCAAGGACAGACATATCCAGCGTGCAGCCGATTGTGGCAGAGAGCTGAACCTTTCATCTGACAGCTGGGCAGCATCACACAGGGATTGCAAAATCGTGGGGAAATGGGCTTGGAAAGGCCTCTGGAGACCATCAAATCAACCTTCCAGCCACAGCATGCAAATTTCAACCTTTGGGTCATTCAGGGCCTTGTTCTCTCAGGTATCAAAATTCTCTAGGGATGAATTGCCCACTTGTGAGCTCCAGAATGAGGGGTGTTGAGTGAAGTTTTCATTGGAACAGTCAGCAAAAATGAAAAGAATTATTTAAAAGCACACAAAGCCTTTCATGGTCTAAGCAAACATGGGGAAGCTACACTGGTTATAAACACACCAGCTACCCACTGTGGCTTGATGTAAAGCTGTTAGGGCTTTAACTTCGTGAATTGACATTTCTTTGGCACAAAATCAAAATTATTTTCACTTTCAATAATGTTTTATTTTTTACCAGTCCTCAAGGGCAGCAGCAGCAGCAGCAACCTTTAAGCAGCTTTGGAACTGGACGTTCTGCCTTTGTCTGAGATGGAACCAGCAAACTAGACCTGCAGGTTTTCAACCCAAAAGGCAGGAGATTGAAGAAGTTTAACCTGTAACATGTAAACAGCCATGCATTCCCTGCTCAATTAAACTGAGCATCTGACAATGTGCCACAGTATTTGCCTCAAGCACAGATCCTCGTGTTCCAGCTACATTGCTGGTGGCAGGGTACCAGCAGTGCTGGTCCTGGTCCAAACAGTGCCTCTGGAATTCAAGAGATAGCTGGGATTCCTGGGGATGTGTGTGCCTGACAGCTGGCACCAGCAGCTGCTGCTCTGGGGGCTCACAGTGGAGCCAGCCACCACATTTCAGAGCTGGGTTTGGGTTGCTAGAGGGAGATACCCAGTGGGAGCACATGGCAAACTTCAGCCTATGGCTATGAAAAGCCACTCAGAAAGAATAACCAATTTCTTTGTGTCCATTTTGCACTGGCTCAGCCCTTTTGTTGGTAAAGGGTTGAGCTTCAAAAGACAGTGAAAAGGAAATGAGCTTCAGTCTTCCCATGCAAAATACTCTAAATTACACTTCTATAGCTGAGCATTTCCACCCAGACTGGCAGCATGTCACAGCTGCAGACCTGCATGAAAGGCTGCTTCAATTTGGAAATCAAGATGCTTTGATGGGTACAAAAATATGTGACCTGAGAATGTATTTGTATTTCAAAAAGAAACTGTGAAGGGGAGGAAAGAGTAAGAATAACACTAATCTTGCTTTTTCCTAAGTTATTGTGGGAAGCAGGAGGACAACTACAGCTGGGACAGGGATCTGGCATGGCTTGGGACACTGCAAATCCCAGTGGCATCGGCAGTACTAAGGCTTCAGGTCTGGGCTCCCATCTGAGGCACAGTGATCTCTTTTCCTTCACATCTGCAGGAATTGCTTTGCAGACGATATGCTATGGGGAGGAAATGGAATTAGAAACATCTCAGAGAGCAAATACCCAAGGCTCAGGTATCGGCTCTGACCAGGTGAACCTTTGATTTGGTTCCACTGGACTGGAGTCCTGTCTGGAGCTGGCACCATAGAGGGAGTACCAAAACCTTTAATTCTGTGTTACAAGTAAATTACAGTATTAAACAGATGTCACTCCTAAGCTGGGTGTTTTACTGTCTGGAAAACTGGGAATCCATGACACTGCAAATGGCATTTCCCTACTATTACTATCTGGAGGCTTCTATAAACAAGTTGTCTCTTCTTAAAAAAACAAATCAATCACAAATGCAAATAAACAATGTTACTGTAACTTAGTAAAACTTATTCAAATGCTCTTTTCTTTACATAGGAAAAAATCAATGAGATTAAAGAATGCAGTTTGCATGTATATCCCAACCCACTCCCAGAGAACTGTTGAACTCCTTACTCTAAATAAATCAAAGTCTGTTCTTGCCCCTCATCCTTCAGCAGGACAGCATGCTGGCTCAGCATCCTTCAGCCTTGTGTGAATGGATGGATGGTGCAGGCCAAGGTCAAACCCACAGGCTGCCCATCTGACCGTGGCAGTGGGCAGACATCATCCCTCACCTGGCAAAAGCTCTCCAAGGGACGGTTTGCTCCCAGATGAAAAGCTGACATTGTTTCCTCAGAGCACATCCCATGCTGATTCTTGCACAGCAGTCATTTCCTCAGTAGGAGTGTGCAGTCTGGCAGTGTTGAGCTGCCTTAAAAAACATCGTTTCTTTGAGGTGATTGTTTCTGTAAAAGTCTGGCAAACCTCCTTCTGATTACACACAGCCTCCCACTGGATGCTCTTGCTTTAGTACGCGCTCTGTTAAAATATCTGTGTGATTGTAATACAGTGAGATTTGATCCACCAATGTTCTTTGGGGGCTAACAGTCAAATAAAATACTGGTTCAGCACCATCTCTCTCCTCTGGGTTTTGTGTAACTTTTGAGTTATGAAAAGGAGATGATATTCCCTCTTACAAGAGGATTAGCAAAAAAGCATAGACTGCTGCTCGTGGCAGATATAAACCCATGACCAAAACTTTTGTCGCCATGTGTCTTGATTTCTTTCAGCATGAAAAGCCCTTTCCACAAAGAAGTGCTGTGGTTACCCAGGTGAGGAGTCAGCCATGGATGTGCCCTGACTGCAAATGCTGTTTCATTGCCATGTGCCTCCCTGCAGCTCACGCAGTCAATGGCTGGTCCCAGCAGCACTTTTTGCCTGGCACATTGGTCCAGGCTGGAGCATGGGATACTTTAAGGTCTCCTTCAATTTAATTGTCATTCTCCAATAAACACTTCCATGAAGAGAAGCACAGCCTGATCAATTCCTTGTGCATTTCTCCCTGGTGCTCCTGCTGGGATGCTCAGCCATCCCCTGGCTCCCTTCCCCTTGCTGGGGAACTCGTGCTCTCCCTCACATGACTGCAAGCAAACAGGGCAGGAACTGTGCACAGCAAGTCTGCTACAGCTCTGCCACACATGAAAATTGGTCATCACAGTCAGATTTGTTTGGAAGGGGCTGCTCAGTATCAACGTGCACACTATGATTGTGCCAGACCAGGCTCGCTGGGAAAGCTGCAAATAGGGCAGCAAGAGCTCAGGCAGGTAACTGGTCACAGAGGATGATACATCAATTTCCAGCTACACATCTACTGAAAACCAGCAATATGCCAAATACAGAGCCCTGCAGCCACATTAAAATAACCTTTTAGCATTCAAAGTGTTAAAATCAGGTGACTACACCAAAAGAAGAGAATATTTTATTGCCCGCCCTGAAGAGCTGTTTCTTATCTCCCCTTTTGAAGAAACTTTCCAAGCAGAATAATGAACCTGCAGCTGTGAATCATTTAACCAGCCCTGATGAGTTTTGTGCAGCTCCACAGAGGGGTCACAGGCTTTTTGAGCCACTTCTGAGTGATTAAAATGAAAGCTGTTAAATGGGTTCACTTCAACATTGCCCAAAGCACTGTGGCACTCTCCAAATCCAGACCAAATGGCTTTAGTTTGAAAAACAGAGGCATGTAGGAATAGGAATGTGCAAGTCAGAGGAAAGGGAAAGACATCCCTCCATGGAGGGTTCCTCTTTGGCTTTAACTGTGGTAAGAAGACACCCGAGAGTCTTCTCGTAGGGTGCTCTATCCCCCAAAACACAGTGTTGAACAGACCAGAGGGGTCACCCGAGCTGATACTCAGTTTGGGATTGTTGCTATTGTCAAAGAGCCCAGTGCTCATTGCACTGGAGTTAAGCTTCCCAGTGAAGTAATTATTAGCTAACTGAATAACTATTAAGCTGGTAAAACCAAGTTACTCGGTCTGACACTTTACTGCTGCTGTGGACTTTGGTAATTTAAAAAATTTTTTATCCCTGACTCAGGTACAGGAATTGCTTCTTCTTGATGGTTTTTCCGTACAAGGGAAGTGTTAACTCACACAGTGCAATTGTTTGCACAGAGACTGGTACCTCAGGTGAAGAAGAATGGGCCTGGTCTTCTACACATCAGAATGAGAAGCCACTCTTTTTTCTTTCACAGGAGGAAAAAATTCAGCTTTTTCAGGTGGAAAATCCTCTTCTGCGGCATCTGCACTGACCCTTAACTGATCCTGAATTTATTTATATTTTTAATATTCCTCTGTCACTATGCAGACAATAGTAAGTGGGGTTTGTCTTGACATTCAGCTCACAGAAACCTGGCGTAAAGTGCCTCCCAGGATGTGTGTGGGCAAGGGGCTGGGCATGGGTGGCTGCCACAAAGAGGTGGGACAGAGCCTTCAAGCACAGGGACACTGCAGGAGCAGGATGGAGCCTGGAGGGCTGGCTGGCAGTGTTTGGGAACACTGAGGACCCGGGGGGTGGCACATGACACAGGCTGTGTCCTGTCCCATCTCTCACCCACTGTAAATCTAAAGGCCAGGAAGAGCAGAGTGTTTTTTCAGCTGGAATGTGTGACATTGAGGTCCTGTCATTACTGAAGGCTTTATGACTCTTTATAAGACCTGCATTGCCAACAGGGCTTTATACAGGTACTTTATACACCTGCCCTGGCTCAGCTGTTTCCCCTCTGCCAGTGAAATGCAGGAATTGGTGTCACCAGTGGTTTCTATTCCTGGAGGTTTGCTTTGCTATGTTCCAGAATGTGAGGTGCGGAGCCAACTTCTCCCAGGAGAAAGTGCCCCCACCTCTGAAACTCAAACACCGTAACCGGGATGTATCTGCGGGTTTTCCCCGGCAGATCCCAGCTCGCTCGGCTGCTCCTGTGCCAAAGGAAGTTTTGAGTTCAAGGAGCAGGAAAATACGCACGGCTCTCATGGCCACAGGCGGTCCCGGGAGCCCAGGGCTGAGGGGCCGCTATCTAATGACCGGTGCCACCGGGAAGGGCCGCAGCAGCGTCGTTAAATGGAGAAAACGACCCGGGAGAGGGCACGGCGGGAGCCGGGAGAGGGCACCGAGAGATCGGGAACGGCAGCGGGAGCCGGGAGAGGGCACCGGGAGATCGGGAACGGCGGCGGGAGCCGGGAATGGGCACCGGGAGATCGGGAACTGCGGCGGGAGCCGGGAATGGGCACCGAGAGATCGGGAACGGCAGCGGGAGCCAGCAGGGAGCGCTGTGGCACCGCCCCGCCTCAGGGCGGCCACACGGTGCCGCAGCGACCCCTGGCGGCCCGCGGTCCCCCCCCCCACCCGGCCGCCGTGCCCCGAGGGCCCTGAGGCAGAAAAGGCCCCGGGAACACCGGGACCGGGACCGGGAGGGCCCATGAGGGGTGCCCTTGACCTGGAGTGGGCCCGCGAGGGGTGCCCGTGACCCGGGGTGGGCCGCGAGGGGTGCCCGTGACCTGGGTGGGCCGCCGCTCACCCAGTGAGCATCCACGCCTCACTGACTGCCGAGCTCGGGGCGGTTCTCAGAGAATTTGAAAAATCGAATCAAAATGTAATTCAGGGTTTAATTCAGTGCGAAACACCGTACAGACTTGGGCACCGGTCTGAGCTTCTCAGTCATCTGCAACAGGAGAGAAGAATGTGATATGTGATAAAAAGTGTGTGCATGTGCCTGCCTGTCCTTGGGGGTTCACCTGCTCTTCCAGAGGCTCCAGGTGCGATAAACCGGGCACCCTGCTCTCTTGGGATGTGGCACAGTGACACTGCAGGATGTGCCACAGTGTCACTGCACCCTGCTGTCTTGGGATGTGCCACGGTGACACTGTAGGATGTGCCACGGTGACACTGCACCCTGCTCATTTGGGATGTGCCACAGTGACACTGTAGGATACGCCACGGTGACACTGCACCCTGCTCGTTTGGGATGTGCCACGGTGACACTGCACCCTGCTCTCTTGGGATGTGCCACAGTGACACTGCTCGTGCCAGTGCTGGTGGTCTGGAGCTGTGCTGGTGCCTTGGCAGGGACTCCTTGAGCCTCGGACACAGCAGTGGCTGAGCAGTTTGGTGTCTCAGCTGGCAGGGCACAGTCAAACGAACGAGACAAGGCAGCCTGAGCTGAAGCTCCAGTCACTGCCCCGAGCCCTGGGCTGCTGTGAGTGGCAGCACAGACTGGCCCAGGAAGGGCAGCAGTTGTGTCCCCAACACCTCCCTGACAGACCCGAGCTGCCAGCCTGGCAGGGGGCTGGGGGGACTGTAAGGGGACTGTGCCATGCTGTGACTCTCACAGCCACGTCAGTAGAAGGTGGAACTGCCCGGACTCTGGCTGAGCCCCAGGTAAACACAGACCCCCCTAGCTGGAACCACTTCCATGGAGAGGCTGTGGGCAGAGGGGATGTGACTCACAGCACACACTGGGATGGAGAGCTGAGAGCTAATGAACAAATCAAACACTTGCAAACAAGCCCCTTTGAGTGCCACTGCCACATTCCTGTTGAGGCTCAGGACATTTCAGGATCCACTCCACAATCCTTCGTTATTCATGTGTCTAAAAATAGGTCTTGATGGCTTGCAGTGGTCAGCCACAACAGAGTAGCCAAATACCTCTGATACATTGAACTTAAATCTTCAGACTCATCCAAAAAAGACCAGGGAGGTGACAGATTTCCAGTGAAGCTGAACCAAATGTTGGGGGTGTCAGTTTTTGCCCTCTGACATAATGTCTCTCCTTTACAGCTGGTGATTTGTGAGTAAGAATATTGCACCTAATATATATGAAAGCCCACAGCTAAAAAACACTTGCCCTGGGAAAGTTATAACAAACAGATGAATCCCACAGATACTTCTCCCAGTCATTAATGTCTCCCAGAATATCATCACTGCTCTGAAGGCTGGTTTGAACAACGTGTCATCTTTTTTCTTCATTTCTGCTCATGAGTCAGCATCCTGTCTTTTGTTCACTCTTCTCCTGAGTCTCCTGAGGTAGCAGAATCAGACCATCAATAAGCCACTATAAATCATTACTTGTTTCCATGGCTTTCAGGGAAGCAATAAAACCCTTCCCTTGGCTGTGTAACCGAGTTCATCGAGCCAGTGGTACTGCAGCCAAGCACGCGTTTTCTGGGGATGCCCCAGAGCCTCGCACAGCAGGTCAGCCTGGTGGGATCAGGCACCTGAGAACCCAGACAGACAGACCAGCAGGTGTCACTCAGTCTGAGGCAGTTTTAACTTAATCCTGTAGAGCATCGTGCACTGAGTACCCCTGGCTGTGAACTAAAGGTTATTTATTGGCCGTGTTACTGCCTACAGTGTATTACCCAGACACTGCCAAGTGTGAGTCCAGGTACAACTGGCTAAGTGAAATTCAAGCACCATGTGCCTTTCCCCACGTCCTCAAGATCTGGGTTTGGCTGTGTTCTGGGAGCCTCTTCCTGGGATTAGGGATGTGCTTTGGTGTTTTGCCTCCAGCTGAGGAGAGCTGGCTGCCATCCCGGGGCCTGCTGCTGGGGCTGGAAGGTAACCTGATAATTTTGCTTCAATTGTCAAATTGTCATGCTTCTTTTGAGCAGAATCCCCCTTCAGTCTTCCCCAGAATGTTTGTTATTTCCTGGGAGTTATTCACTCTGTTTTAGCCTTTGCTGTTTGACTCCTGGCTGTGCCCTCAGTCACCCATATGCTGAAACACAGCTTTTTTTTAGTGGATCTCTTGGGCAGCAGCTCCCAAAGTCAGGTACCCAGTGCATGCAGCTTGTGACATCTTCAGCTTAGGGAACTCCTCTGATGTGGAGGAGTTTCTGGTAATTAATGTGTGTGTATAAATGTCAGCTCAATTTTCTTGGTGATCTAGGTGTTTTAGATTAACTAAATTACCTCATTCTTTCCTGTGATAGCAAATGTCTATCTGTCTGTTAAAACATTTTTTGCCCTCTTTTCCTTGGCAATTTGCACCCTGAACTGCTGGAGACTTCAAAAGTTTGGCATTCAAAATGGAAAGAGTTCTGTTTTTTGTTCCCTGTATGACAATTTTTTAAATGAAGTTGAAAAGAAAAGAAAGCTGGAACTTGGCAGGTGTGTTTAAACAAAGCAAAAATCACTTCAAATATGAAATTAAGGGTTCCTCTCATTTTCTGAAAACAGGCAGTTTTCTTTAGCAGCTGTTCCTGCTATTTCAAGAAACATTAAGTGGAAAACATAAAACTTCTGCCTCTGGACAAAGGAAGATTCCAACGGTAAATTTTTTTGAGAATTCTTTACCTGCCTGAAACCCAAGCAAACACACCACAGAGAAGAGCCCCCAGAGGCCCTGGTTGAAAAGGAGAACCTGTTCCCTTCAGCAGACTGTTATTTCAGCACTGTCTGCTGGAGATGATCATGATCTAAAACCACCACGTGGAGTCAAGGAAGGGATCCCAGGGGTTCTGCTGCTCCTCTGCTGGGAGCTTTTTACCAGTTTCCCAAAATCCCTGAGATAATTCAGACACAAGGAAGGGGATGACAAGGATAAAAGAAGTCTGTGATGCCAGTATGACAGCTGTCAGTCACACAAGACTTTCAAAGTGTTTTATGGAAAAGGCCAGTTTCACAGGAGATCCAGGCAGCAAAAGGATTTGCCAGTTGCAATTGGATATCAAAATGTTTTAGCCTAAGATACAAACTAGCATTATCAATCTGAAATTGGAAAAATCTTGGGTGAAAAATATTTTCTGGTAGCACATTAAGTATACCTTTTGTAATATTTTCCTATTGCAGACAACTTTGTTTGTATAGAAATCTCCTCCTGGGCTGGCTGGTGCATTTCTGTCACTGGGGCATGGACACCAAAGCAGGGGAACAAAAATGAGCCAGTATTTTCTTTGTTTCCATTCCAACTGTGTGTGCTCAGGCTGCTGCCCAGGGCTCTGTGGTTTGGACCCACCTGCAGGCTCACATCACCAACCCCACTGACCTTGGTTTAAAGGTTTCCTCATTAAGTTGAAGAGTCCCTGAAGAAAGACCCTTCCCTGTGCCCGGTACTGACCAGACTGTGTTCCTGCTCAACAGAGCTGTCCTCTGGGAAGCTGCTTCCCCCAGGACTGCCTGGGCACCCTGGCTGGGGCTTGCCCCGTCCTCTTCCCATAGCCTGGACAGTGTTAAAGATGCTGGATGTACCACAATGAGGCTTCAGTAATTTTAAGACTTGGTTTCAAGCTTGGTTTTAAGGCCTTCACTAATGATCTTGACAACCTGTAAGAATGTGAATGAGTCTCCTCCTAACTGCTCAGGGAGCACTTGGTAATACAGTGTAAGCCACAGAAAGGTCTGGAATGTGAAATATATTTTCACATTTTTTTTCTTTCATCAATTCTTTCTTCCCATATATACTATGGGAAGAAAGAATTTTAAAACTAGCGGTGGGGTTTTGCTAGAACTGGAAGATCAATGGGAGGGTCCCCACAGCCTTTTACTGCTTGATTCTATGTTCTGTGGTTTTAACGACTGTTGGAGCAAATTGCAATCAGCTCTGGGCTGATCAGGGCTTGTAGGCCCCCCCTTTCATGGGGCCTTGGAAATTAGAGTCAATATTCACTGAATTGATGCTTCTGGGCATTTTTCCCTGCTCAGTCATACCCAGAGGCTCTTCTCTGGTATCACTAACTTTATCTTAAGAGTAATCACAGATTCTCCCAGGTTCTAGAAACTGCGATGTGAAGTCCAAGCCATATGAAGGAACTTGTTCCTCAGCAGCTTTATCTACCATCATGATTTGTTTAACTGGTGCTCATTCTGGGTAAATCACAGCTGGTGGAGAACAGCAGAGGCACTGAACTGAGGCACTCTCTGCAGCACTGCAGGGGCTGGGTACTGGTGAGACAGAAATGGTCATAGCAATAAGCACAGCTCATTGGAAATTGGGAGGGCGTGTGGCAACTAGGGAGAGCTCTCAGATGAGGCAACAGGAGCCTGCTCAGCCCAGGCTCTGAACTGCTCATGTCTTGGCAGTCCTTTCCCACTTTTTTTCTTTTTTTTTTTTTTTTTTTTTTTTTTTTTTTTTTTTTTTTTTTTTTTTTTTTCCTGAAGCAGGTAAAGGTTTAGTTGTTTTCTAATACTTTGAGGTCTGGAAGTCTTGTGAGCACTTGCTTCCCATCTATCCCATCCCTTGAAGTAACTTTCCCATAGGGGCATCTACTTCCCCACATCTTTGGTGGGATAAAATCTTCTCCAGCTCCTCTCCCCTTTCTTCTTTTCTGATGATGCTGGACTAGTCATCCTGGGCATAAAGCCATTGGGGGAGGAGGTCACAATGTTCCTGTGCAGTGATTAACAGCAAGTGTTCTTGGAGCAAAGAAGTGAGCTGACTCTTTAAAATAACATTCATCAAAGGAAAGAGCCTGCTGGTTGCTAATTTTTGAGGGATAGTCACTATCCTCCCTCTGTGGGTTGATAATCCAGAATTGACTCACTGACTAAAGTTGTCTAAACCATCGTATTTCTAAAGTGTTGCATTTCAGACCAGGGCTTAAAGGGCCAGGAGTGGGGCTGGCTAACACCCTTAGGTATGTGTCACCATCCAGTTTGAGGGAACATTACAACCACAGGAGCAATCTCTAAAAGCTCCAGCTATCAAAAGCTGCCTCTCCAGTTGCTCCCAATAACCCACTCTGTTTTCACATAAAAACCATATGCTTTGGAAAGAGGCAGTGTGTTTGGGAAGCCAATAACTGGATAGGACACAGAAAATAGATTCTCCCACCAGTGTGTTTGAGGGACTTGGTCAGGCAGACTCTCAGAGGCAATGCCAGACACAGAACTGGAATTATCCTCACAACGATGCATGACTTGAAACCATGCTATTAAATCCTTGCCCAGCAAGTGGAAGGCTTCCTCCTTGGTGGGAAAAGCTCCTCCTGGGCTGGGGGGCTTTGGCCAGTGTACCTCCCTCCTCCAAGAACACCTTGCCTCCAGCAGTCACCCACATGGATAGACTGTTTGAAGCACAGGCCTTCCTGCAGAAGTTGTTCTACTTCAGTGGTGTGTGTAAGTTAAAAATCATCTAAAATAATAATTATGTCCTTTGCAGTTCAGTAGGGAACTGCTCAGCTCTCTTCACCACCATCACCAAAGTGGGGGGGGAGATGCATCAGCTGCAAGTGGGGCTGAGCAGGCACTCACAGCCCCACAGGAGGCACTGAGAAATGCAGTCTTTCACAGGAATGTACATGGTACCACATGTCTGAGACCTTGGCAAGGATCAAGACTTGCTTTTCTAAGCCCATCTCTAGAGTTCCTCTCCTGCTTGTCCCAGCTTCATGGACACTTATCTAGGGAGAGGGACATCTGGCAGGTTTGGCAGTGATACAATTTGTATTTGGTAAAATGGGAGCCTGGACTCTGCCCTGCATCCAGTGTTCAGCCTTTGCTGTCTCCAGGCAGAGCCACCTGCAGGGAAAACAGGTGGAGGAGCAGGGTTCCCATGCAGAGCAATGCTCTTCAGCCCGTGCTGGCACCCTGCCCTGTGTCCCCTCGCTGTGCTCCAGCCAGGTGTCCTCAGGACCACCAGCAGCCTGAGTGCTTCTGTGTGCTGCTGTTCAAACATGGAAAAATCTTAAAACAATCAAAGAACAATCAGGAAAGCCCGTCTTTCTTGGAGTCCTACCCAGTTTTCTGCAAATTGCTCAACACAAATTAAAGTATTTTAAAATGATCCCAAAACTGCTATGAATTATATGTTTGGGTTTCTTGGTAGCCCAGGAATGGAAGGCTGTTGCAACCCCATTCTGCTATTATTACTGCTATTTTAACTTTCACCTCTTGGATGGAAAAAGCATTTTATGTCTTGAATACTTCCTCTTGCTCTGGTCATGCAGGAATCCTGAATATTGACGGTCTCATTAATTGTGCATAGCCTTCAGCAATCAGTCAGGCAGCTGACAAGGTCTTTTGGCAGAGGAATTTTTGGTGATAAAGTCATACTTTGGGCTACAGACAAAATAATTCTTTTAATGGACACATTTATTGGAAAATTCAACACATATTCAGAAGACCAGGAAAACTGCAGTATAGAAATAGCCTCCTCCAAAGTAAAAATCTCCAACCATCAAAGGTGCCTCTATGGTGACTTCTAATAATGCCAGTTTCCTGTTCTTCCATAAAACCCACATGCATTTTGCAGGGGAGAGAAAGAGAAAAGGAAAATACAGTGTCAGTCAGATAACTGTCCCTTCTCCCAAGTCTCAGCAAACATCTGAGGCATTAATATCAGGAAAGCGTGTCTCCTGAATGTGTGCTCTGATTTATATCTTGGTTCTGTCTGGGGAGTGCAGGATCCTCTGTGCACAGCAAAATTTATCTTCTACACAAAGAGCTTTTCGTAGTAATTGCACTTCACTGACTGAGCTTGTCCAGAACTTCAAAAATATCTTTCCTAACACCTCCCCATGCTGAGATGGAGTGTTTGGCAGTCTGGCCTTCTGCTAGTTGAGATAGGAGTTTCCAGTACATGTACCATTAAAAAGTGGGAAGGCTGTTTTGTGCCAGTGTCAAGTGCTGTTGGCATGTTTGCTGCTGCTCAGCCATGCAACAGCTGGGACTAGATCTCCCCTCTGTGGGTCAGACGTGTCACTTGGTAAAAATAAAACCAGCTGAGAAAGCCCTGCCTCCAGGGCACAGCAAGGTCTGTTCCCCTGTCACAGCCAGGATGCTGTTGGGGGCAGCGTTAGAGTTTCACCCTGGTGAGATGTGCAGAGTTTGTGCCAGTGTGTTCCCAGAGATGTGGCAGAACCTCTGTGATGCCCATGGGGTGTGCAGGAGTGCCCGTGGCACACAGCAGGGGTGCCCATGGTGTGTGGCAGTGCCCATGGTGCCTGTGGTGGATGTTGGTGCCCAGGCTGTCAAATCTGCCCCAGCTGCCCTGCACTGGCAGCCAGTGTGAGGACAAAGCCCAGTGACCAGCCCCAGGTGAGGGCCAGGGGTGTTCCCTCTCTGCAGAGCCTTGGTGTCATCTTCAGGCTGAGGAAAAGGGGCACTGAGTGCAGGGACCCTGAAGGGATGCTGCTGCAGGGCAGGCTGGGGAGGGAAGGCAGGGTGGCTTCCCTTGTTGTTCTAGTGCCTGGGCAACCCTGGTGTTTATTGAGCAGGTCGTGTGGAATGAAACAGAAGAGCAGATGTGAGTGAAGTGCCATGTCTCTGCTGGCCACCCAAAAAAGGATGCCTGGCACTGCTCTGCTGAGGAGAGGGGTGGCTCAGAGATGGAGCCTTTGAGCTCTCGCTCCCACATTAATACCGGTTTTCCCTCTTTGCCCTCAGCAAATAATTTCTCTTCTCTTTCCATAAAGTGAGGTTAATGATAGCAATTTCTCTGCTTCACAGGAGGGCTGGGAATGAATTAATATTTGTCAAATAATATGAGACATTAAAAACAATATTTATGTGGAATGAAACTTCAGCAGAGGAAATGCAGTTTTGAAATGTTTGGGATCTCAGGAATGAAATAGCTGGACATGATGAGTCTAGACTGAGGAACACAAATTAATGTCAGAAATATTTGTGAGTTCATGTGATCTGGAATGCCTGTGGCTGGTGTGGTGCGAGCACAGGGTTTGGGGAGCAGGGTGCTGGTTTTCTGCAGAGCACAGAAAAGAGTTCTGTCACTGGGAGTCGAGAGGAGACCACAAGGGAACAACAGGGATCCTAGTGACGGGCTTCGTGTCCCTTTTTGCACCTGCATGTTAGCATTACACGTCAGGCTTCTAACATAAACATTCCCAGCAGCTGACAAGCGTCTCCCTTGGAAAGCCTGGCCCAGCATTTATCCCTTTGCCAGCGCTGAAGTGGAAAAGATAAATGAAGAATTCATATTGTTGGACTAGAGTCTGTTCGTCAATAATTCCAAGTAGTTCCTGAATTAGGCTATTACTAATTATCTTTTTTCACCATAATTGGGTGGACAAGGGGTTCTGGCAGGCAGTGCATGAGACATACAGGAGAAAATGATTAAAGCAGTGCCAAAAATATCACCATACTGGAGTCATGACTCAGATCCTGACCTTTCAAATAGCACTGCGGAGAGCCTGAGCTCATTTGGATGGGATCCCAGGGATCCAGGTGAGAGTGACAGCATGGTTCAGCATGGCCAGCTTTGGAGAGAGGGAAGAAACTGGGGATGTCCTGGAAGGGGGACAGAAAACTAAAGGGCATGAGGAACTTCAGATGAAGCTGTTTCTCCTTCTCTGTCTCTGGCCTTCTTGAAGAAAAGGGTAATTCCACACTCTTGAGCTTAACTGTTTTACCTGTCAGCACTCCTGATCACTCCCTGCAAAGAATGTGCATTCTCTGGTTAATGTGATTATCAGCAGTAATTAATTCCAGCTTCCAGTAATAAATTACAGCTTCTTCTTGATCAACGTTTCAAAAGCTCTTTAAGCTTGTGTCAAGTCGTGTTTGCTCAGAAGGAGGAGTTATCCATCACTCCTATGGAACTCAGGATTCCTTGTGGATTGCTGCTACTGCAAGAGACTCAATTTCAAAGGCAAAGTGCCTGCTGTGAGACTGGCACAGAACTCCAAAGTTGGCTCTGAAGGGACAGTCACAGGTGGGTCCTCATCAAGACCTCATCAGGCTGAGAGGAAAAGCTTTGTCCTGAGCAGGGATCTGTGGAATCCTCCCTCATGCTCTGTCTGAGGACTCTTTTGGGGAAGCTGCTGCAGGGGCAGAACCTGGCTCTGACACCAGGAGGGCACCCAGCCCCACAGAGGAGTGTCCCTCCCTCCCAAGGCAGCTCCACCGGCCTCCAGCTGGCACAGGGAGCAAGAGTGGCTGTGCCCTGTATCAGGGGGGAGCTGTGACCCAGCTGGGGTCTGTCCATCCCCCTGCCCTCCCACTCCCTGGGATGTGATTCCTGCCAAGCCACACAGACAGCTGCCAGCAGCAGAGGAATGTTTGTCTGCGTGCATTCCTTGTTAATAAAAATAAGTCTTTTTTAAGGTCATAGGCAGAGGAGTTGTCATGTCACATCCTGTTCTGTGTCTCCACAGCAACACCAAACTTCCCAAACACGGAGCAGAGCAGTGATGGTCTGTCTGCAGTGCATGAACTCGGGCTGTCCTGGCTGTGTCACCCACTGGCCCCCTTCCCAGAGTGGGAGCATGCAGAGCAGCGTGGGTGGCAAACTGGCACGGTGCTGCCTCGGTGATGCTCTCTGCTTCACTCCTGGGACCAGGGAGATGCTGCCTGTGCACCCCAGCAGAGCCCACTGGGTCCCCTCAATGGCAGATGTAAAAATAAATATAGCCTCTCAATATTTGGCTCCCATGTCCAGAGTCACTCACTTTCCCTTGGATATACAGGTGTTTGACCATGGATGTTTCACAGGATCATGGGCACTATTTTCTCTCTCCTAAGAGAAAATTGCTCAGCCAGATAAAATAAGCAAAAAATGCTGGTTGTGCTGATTCATAAGGAAACAATTTCCCTTCTATTTTAGCACTGTACAGCAGGAAATTGCAGAGTGATTTGCTGGAGGAGCAAGAAAATCAGGAAAGGACAGATTGTACAGCATTTTTTGAGGGTCGGATAATTCTTCACTCCCTTTGAATCTGTCAGCAGGTTTGTGCTGCATCATATGGTGTAGACTAGAGATTCATCTGCATCTTCAGTAAGCTCCAGCTTCAGGAGAAGCATAAAAGAAGAAGCTTGGAGCTCAGTGGGTCTTATTTATACTACTGGAAAATGATATCTGAGGGGCAGTGTCTCCATGTGTGCTCCTGGCTGCATTGGCTGTGCTGGGGTTTGTTCATGAGCTGATGGATAAAAAACCTGCAGAATTGCTTATGGAGTGGTGGTTTTGGCACCCAATCCCAGTAGGTTTGTGAAGGGCTGAAGCTCTAGAAGTTTGTGAAGGTCCTGGCTCTGTGAGTGCAGGAGTCTGGTGGGTTTGTGTCCAGGGCTGATTTCTGGGCTGTGGGGAGCTGGGGGGCACAGCGGGGACTGCTTGTGTCTGCTCTGTGTTTTTGGCCTCCTCCCGCTGGGTACCCACACTTGGGCAGGGACTCTGCTCCTCACAGGGATGTGGTTGAAGTTCCAGTTCCCAGATCTTGAAGTATTTAGGGATTTCAGGAGAAGTTTAGGCTTCACTTTGCATCTAAAAGCCTGATTTGCTGCCATAGCAGTATAATTGCTTATTCTTGTTGGCTTTTTAGAGTTGTGAAGTGATTTCTCCCTCCAGGGAATCCTTCTATATCTCTCTCCTGTGCTGCTGGTCAGGCTGTTCCACAGCTCTCCCTTCCCTGAGTGTCACTGCAGTCCTGTGATGGTTCAATGGCAGCTGATTTTTCTGCCCATTTTGCCTCTCATACTCCAAATGACCTGCAGAAAAGATGCAGGAAAGACACTATTTTGTGATGCTTGGAAATGCCAGTTCAGAACTCCTGAAAATTCAGAACCTCAGGGTTTGCCCCCCCAATCCTTTGCACTTTGAACAGCATCTTGATGAAGGATTAGCTCAGCTGCAGTTACCTTCACTTTTTGTTTCTGAGATCATAGTTATCCTTGTCTGTGTGCAGTTTTTCATGCTAAGGGACCATTAAGCCAAGCATGTGCTCAGATATGGAAAAAAAAAACCATGGAGGCCATGGAGTGTTAAAGATCATAAAGAGAATGAGACTGTGCTGGGCAGAGGGGACAGAAGGAGCAGCACAGCCACCTCCAGAGATGTGCCTCCTCCCTCCCTGTGTCACCCTGCTCAGGAGTTTGGCACCAGGAGCTGTCCCCTCTTGCAAACCTTTGCATCTTTATAAATTTCTCAACAAAAGTTTTCTCTCTGTCTTTCCTGGTTGGGGAAGAAACCCAATTGAAAATGGCATAGGAGTGGGGATGCTCTTTCCTGGCATCTTAATGAAGCAAATCCTACAAGCCATCTGAAGAGGTTCTAGGAAATCTCTGTCCTCACCCAGGGATAAACTGCCTGAGTATCCAGGAAGAGTTTTCCTGCAGCACCTCTAAAGGCACGTTCCCAGCCTGTGAAGAGCTGCCCCTTGTCTTCTGATTCCTCTTATGTTGTTATTGCCAGAGATTAGTGTTAATTGCTGAGCCCCGTGGAAAGGGAGTGCTTGGATGGTTTGGAGTGCCTGCAAAAGGAGTGTCACATATTTCAAAGTGTTTGATAAACAGGGGAGCAAAGGCAGACAACAGCATCAAAGCCCGTGCTGTGCTCTCCTGTTGTGGCAGGCAGCTTTTGAGAGAGGGAGCAGATTGCTGAAGGCCATCATATTACTGGAGAACATGAACCTGCTTGACTGGTGACCCCTGGCAGCCCCAGCAGGTGATGGATAGAACAGAGGGAGACACTAGCAGGACAATTACACTTCACATCTTTTCCTTTAATGCACTGTCTTCTAGAAAGGAGGTGGGAGCAAAGTGGACAAAAAACCCCATTGTTGTATCTAGATTTGGAGTTCTGAATATTCTTTGTTCATCTCCAGACCACTCCAGTGTTTCAAGTATGAGAGATACAGGTTGAATCAAAGCTTTTATTAGAGAATTAGATTCATTTGAATCAAAATGCCTATGTAAGAAATTTGAATATAATCCAGCAGAAAGTGTCTGTCATGTCCTGGCAGCTCATCTTCAGAATATGGCTGCATATTGATGAAGTGCTATTGAATAAGAAATATTCAGTCCTGAAGAAGAAACAGAAGTCCTGAAGGAGAACTGTAAAAGCAGGCTGTCATCAAACAGACATGTGATCAATCAGAGTTCATGTTGCTCAAGAGATCTTTACTCTGCTCATATCCATTAGTGCTGCTCTGGCTCTGAGCCTTAGTGAGGGCTCTGCTGAGGAATCTGCCCATGGCTGCAATTGCAGCTGAGTCTGGAACAATCCTGAGCTGGGAGAGGATGCCCTGAGCCTGTGGTACCCATCTGCTGTGCTGCAGGAGCCTGAGCTGCCCCTGCTCCTGCAACACCTACACCTGGAACCCACCAGACCTAGGGCATGGTTTATGTTACAGGGTACTATTGTTTTGCTGTTCCTGTTTCCCTACAAGTACACACAACAGAGTTTTCTGTTTTAAGCCTTCCTTTAAGCTGTTGGTGTGTTTGAGCCAAATCACAGGCTAAGGAGAGAAGAGAGAAGATTTCTCACTGTGCAGCCTGGCAAAGAACCTCACTGCTGAAGGTCCCTCCTTGTCACAGCAACAAAGGCTATGGCCAACTGGGGCCTTCCAGTGCTCTGTGTCAGTGCTGATTGACTGGAGTACAAAACACAGGCTGGTGGTCAGGGATGTGGGATTGCAGCTGTCTCCAAAGCCACACTGATTTTTACCACATCAGTCAGCTTCTGGTACATGGGGAATGTGTCATTTTGTTATCACCTGAGCTGCAAGCAAAGCAGAATCATATCAGCTCATCTTTGTTCACAGCTGCCACACAACTGCAACACTGAGTTCTGTTCTTTCCCTCTTCCCAGGGAATTCAGGATTTTCTCCTGGATCTGAATGGGAGGACTTAGACTGCCAAAATAAGGAGCCAGCCCAAGACCTGTGGTGTACCTCTGCTCTCAAATGAGGTCTTCAGTGCTGACAACAGGTTGTTTATTTCACAGAACTATTTTAGGGTTCAGGTCCACAAATCAGTTTAGGCTGGTCTAAGCCAGCCATCCCTCCATTCCAGCAAGCCACATCAGGGCCACTGACCTGCACTTACTAGTTTCACTCAGATTATACCCCTGTTGATTAGCACAAATGAGCTGAATAGAAAGTGGAAAATGCCTCTTTGAGCTCAGCATTGAATTCTCTACACAAAAAGGAAATGCCTGTCTCCTGAGTTTCTTTTCAATTTTTTGTTGACAAATTCTTAAGTGAACAAAGACAGGCTCCTGGTTCTCCTGCTTTGCAGCCATTCATGTGCCTCTGGGAAAGGTTCAGCTTCTGTGCTTGCCAGACTAGTAAAGGAAACAGAAAAAACATGAAACATTAGTTCATTTAAATCCTAGGCACTCTAAAGTCTTAAGAAAATAGAAAAAAATATTTGGCAGATAACATCCACCTGATGCCCACAGCCTCAAGGGCCTGGGTTGGGAAATATAACAGAAGGGGCTTCTTTGAGGTGAAGTTTCCTAAATAAGTTATCTTAGGAAAAAAATGGAAGAAAAAAGGAGAGGGCCTGAGTCCCAGATTGGATAAGCCCCAAATACAGAAATTAATCAATCACCCGGTGTAATTAATCACCCAGTGAACTGGAGAAATCTAGGGAGGATCTGGGCAGGCTTGCTGGAGGTCCCAGCACCAAAGGGGATGGCATTGAACCTAATAAAGGCTTTGAAATGCTGCTCTGTGTTTCCTCTTGGGAAAAGCCTCAGTAGCAGCAGCAGCAGCAGCAGCAGCAGCAGCAGCAGCAGCAGCAACATTTCCCTTGGTCTCCACACTTTTGCCCAGCAGGAACCCCCTGCCATGTGTGGGTCTCTTTGTGCTGCCAAAGGCTCTGCAGCCTCATGGGTTTCAGGGATTTGGAGATGTGCTGGGCACTGTGCAGGTGTTGGGGAGGGTAGGCAGGAAGCATGGGCAGCCCTTGCCAGCATCCTCTTCCCATTCCTGTTCCTTCCAGCCCTGGCCCAGTGGTCCCTGCCCCAGCAGCAGCCCGGAGGCGTTTGGACCTCCTATTTTTGCTGAACTTCTCAAAAGCAAAAAGAGATTTTGTAATTTTTCCTCTTACACCTGGAAAGGGAGGAACCCCACAAGACTGTGATTTAGATCAGTCCCTGGAGCAAGAAAGCTGAGCAGAAGCAAGAAATCAGCATTTCTGAAACCTCTCCTGGTACCTGAGGTATCTTAGCTCTGGAGCAAAGGAACAATCCCTCCTCTGTTCTGACAGGTATTGAACCCTGAGCAGAGATCCCTGAATCCAGGAGAAACCCAGGATTTTCAAAATATAGCCAAGCTTCATTTTGGCAAGGAGAATATTTCCTGCCATGGCTGGGGAGGGGCCCAACCCCTGCAGAACCCAAATCCAAGGGGCAGTAACTGGGCTGCAGCAAGCAGCTCCTGCCCAGCACCAGCTGGGGGACTGAGTTGTGACCTTGCTGCCACAGCCTGGGAGGCTTTATTAGCTGAGGTCTCTGATAGTAAGTTAGTTATTTTTGTGTTTGTTTGTTTGTTTGTTTGTGGTTTGTTTTTGTGAAAACTTAATTTTCTGGTTTAATAAATAACATGTTTTTCCCCTGAGCTGGGCTGGCTCCCTGCAGATGCCCACCCATCACTGCTTGCCTGGTCCCTTTGCTGCAGGAGAGGTTCCAGTGGCTAAGGGCCAAGTGATGCTGGTGGCTGGAGACCAAAGGAACTGGTAAGAAGACACATACCTTCAGGTATATCCTTTCTGGTTCTGCTCATTCCTGAACTTGTTCTGCAGTCACAGTTCTGGAGGATTTAATACAAAAGTTTTTGATAAAAATAGCGTATTACTATTGTGAAGAGGAAAAATCCTGCCTTGAATTTACCCAGCAGTGAAATGTACATTGATGGGCCTTGACTTCACCCTGTGGGCCTGTTTCCATTTAAGCTGATAAAAATTCTGCAGATAAACCAGCCAGAGCTGGCACAGGTAATGTGTTTTGCCCAATAATTGTAGCTGGGAGCAGAGGATGCTGGCTGGCAGTGTTCTGCAGCCATATGCTGGCTGGGTATTCTGTGTGTTGATTTCTTGCCTGGGTTGTTTAGAATTCTGCACCAGTAAGTAAAGAAATGGAAAATTACTGCCTTGTCTACAGTTGTTACAGAAATCTAAGTCTCCAAGTGGCCCTGGAAATCTTTGTGCTGCTTGATTCTAGGGCCAGAGCTCACTCCTCAGTGCTCTTGTTTAGCTCCTGACACTGAGCTTTGGAGGCTCCAATTATCTCCAGTACTAGATTTTGGCGAGTCACCCCAGTGATGTCTGGCTGCTCCAGGGCAGAGGGGCAGAATGGGGCTGCACAGGGACCTGCCTGAGCAATCCCAGCACTCTCCAGTTTTCCACAGCAGTGAGAAATGCCCCTTTCTTTCTAAACCTGTCCAGCCATTCCTCTTTGTTGCAGTTCCCTGAAGTTGTCCCCTGGCCATCCATGTGTCCCATGCAGGCAGACAGGCAGCCAGTCACTCTCTGTCCATCCTCAAGCCTGCCCTGTGCCCACCCAGATCAGCCTCATCAAGAGTTTTTGCAGGGGAAACCAGTGGAAATCCTCCTAGGGATCCAAAAGGAGACGTCTTCTTTATCCATGGTGCCTCCTTCCACCAAGGGGGTCATGTCTCTGACATGTGTCTGCATGCTCCAATAAATCACATTTCTCCAGTATGTATTAATCCTTTTTTTTTTTTTTCCAGGCTGCTTGGAAGAGAATTTGGATGAAAAATAATCAGGATCGCCCCTGCAGCCCCTTTCAGGAAGGATGCCCTCCTGGCCATCTTTTGTTCCCTTGGTGGTAAAGTAGTTTGACTTATAATTTAAGAGCAAGATAATCACTACTTTTGTGTTTGAGCTCTTTAGACCTCCCAGGAAAGTGCCAATTGGATTATGCTCTTCAGATTTTATTGCTGTAATTTCACAACCTCTTTTAACTGAATGAGCTGAAAATTAAGTTTTAAATGCTTCAGCACAAGTGTCTGTCAGAGCTGCCCCTCCTTTCCTGGCTGTTTGTGCTCCTGCTTCCATGCGTTTGCAAACCCAGAATGATGGACTTTGGCACCCTGCTAGGACCCTGCAGCACCTGCTGCAGCTCAGCTTTGCAGAGGCTCCTGCCCCCTGTGCCCCTCACCATCAGCTGCTGGGGCTGTGGTTGTTCTGCTGGTCAGGAATCTGGCAGAGCCTCAGCACGCTCCGCGCTCTGGCTGAGCTGCTCCCGAGTCCTGGCTGCCCTGGGCTGTGTGGCAGAGCTGCACCCCTGCCTGGGGCTCCCAGGCCCAGGGGTCACTGCCAGGGGTGACACAGGAAGGTACCTGTCACCAGTGCTGCTGGTGGCTGAACCATTCCTCCCAAACCCAGAAACTGGGCAAACACATGGATCCTGGGGGATCCTACCTGGGATCCTTGAGGGATCCTTCCAGCTGAGGGAGTGAGCTTCTACCAGGGCTCCACAACTCAGGGGCTTTCTGAGCTGACACATCCCTCAACAGCTACACACAGATATTTGCCACACAGTGAGGTCCCTGAATCAGGGCCTGGTGGGTCACTTGTCCCCAGATAGAGCTCAGCAGGATGCTACAGCTGCCATCAGCCTCTGCACGATTGTCCCTTGCTGGCTCAGGCAACTTCAGCTTTGGTCACATCTCTTCCTTTGGTCAGAGCTGCACAAAGGACAGAGTTTTGAAGTAAACTTATTTTACCAATACTTTTCAAGTTCTTTCTTCATTCCTCCCTTCCTTTGGTGTATGAGTCATTCCAGCAAACCTACCATGCTTTAAATTAATCGGGTCTTGGAAGGGAACAGAGATAATGAGCCATTCCAGGATGGCATTTCTTAAAAGCCAGGGAATGTACAGCAGAGGGGAGGGTGCTGCCTGAGTCTTCCTCACCTTGTCAAACATATCCACCTCTTTCCTGAGCTTGTGACAGGGTCTGTGCAGTGTCTGACAGCTGCTGGCCTCCACTCCAGACCCCTCTGAAGGGAAGCTGCTCTGACAAAGTCCTGCTTGCAGAGCTGCAGCTCTCTGGCCTCAAACCAGCCATGTGCTCGCACAGGGGCTGGGTTCAGACGCTGGGAGAGGTGTCTGAGTTTGGAACTGTTCAACAAAGGTGAGAATAGTCCTTGTGAGCTCAGTGCAGTGGGGGTGTGAGTGTGGCTGGCACGTGGTCCCACCTGGATGTGGGGGTGTCTGCTCACTGCTCCTGTACCTGTGCAGGAGGACTCAAAGAAGCACTGGCTGGTGCCCCCACAGAGTGAGCTACAGGCAGGGATGAGGGCATTAATATCCCCAATAACAGCCCCCATATTCCCAAGAACAGCCCCCATGCACACCACACACAGAAAGTGACTTACCCCTTCCACTCTTTGCCAAGATCCTTTCGTTAGCAAAGAGTTTTCTGTTAAGGAAAACAGGATTTTAAAAATTTTGTTTTGTTTGTTTGTTTACTTGTTTTTCTGTCTCGACTACCACATGGAGGGGGGAGAAGAACCTCCTAAAAAGAAAACACCGTACAGAGTGTTCAAGGCTCAGAGGGTTCTGAAGCTGAGAGTTCACCCCAGCAAAGGGCAATGAAATTGATGGGTTGAATTCCCACACAGATGGGCTGCACCAAACCAAAGGGCAGACTTTGATGGCCCAAGCCACGGCCAGGCTGGAGCACTCAGAGCTGGGAGGACAGCACAGGTATGAGCTGGCTGTTACCTGCTAGGGTTTCACATCCCTAGCATCCTTAGCTGGCACCCTTGAAAATCAGAGTGCCAGCAATCAGACAGGAATTGGGTGTGTGTCAGTCATTCTGTATGGCTTTTTTTCCAAGGAGAAGAAAAAAAAATAAAGAAGTCTGAAGATCCAGCCCCAGTGGGCCTCTAGACAAAGCCCATCAGAGTGGGGAGGGGGCACAGTTATAATGGTAGATTGTAATAGATAGATACAATGGTAGTTCTCTTTGTTCTGTCACCCAAACCTTACAGCTGAACCTCAAGGACTATCAAATCCATTATAAAGCTTTTCTTTTCCAACTACCCTGAAGTTGCATTATTAGTAGCTATTATGCAATTACCATTTGTATTTTGAATAATGAAGTCTAAATTGTAACTGTTCACAGGACATCAATTTCAATTGCTATGGCATTATTGCTCTTTTCTTATTTCTCCTTTTGAAGCCCATTTTGTACAAGGTGCCTCTCCACCCACTCGCCTGTGCTGAAGCTCAGAGCCAGTCAGAGCACATGACAACAGCAGGCTCTGGCCTGACCTAATGCACATGAAAACACTGTTCCCATGTCAGTGGCAACTGATGCCACATCATACTCTGACCCTGGGGAAATTGAGCTTTGGTTATCATGAACGACTATTTGCACTTCCCAGTTCCTGCCTCCTGAATTTTAATTTGATTTAAGTTGGAAGATGAGTTTAAAATTTGATTGCAGTTTCTGTTGTATATGTGCAATATCCATTGTTTAGAAATGTGGTGTGTCCATGCCAGGTGAGAGGAGCCTGAAAGCCTCTGTGGGGCTGCGGAAATCTCGGGTGGGAGGAAGGTTCCAGAAGCACTCAGAGAGCCAGGCTCAGGTGGAAGTGCCTGGTGCTGAAGCTCTCACCCTGCTGCCACCTCAGGCAAACCCGAGCTGGGCTCTGACACGTGTCTGGGCTGTGCACATTAGTACATGCAATGTAAAGATTGGTAATTAATATTTCAGGGGCTCAGCTATACTTTCTGTGTCCTAAAATCTAACAGACACTAATGGTCTGAGGGCAAAAGGAGTTCCTCATTTCCAAAGCCTCTGGTGCCTGTGTATCTAAACTTTTATTAATTCTTCTAAAAGGACCTTCTGACATTTAAGAGTAAGACACAAGAAAGAAAGGCACTGAATACCTTTAATACCTCCTCTATGCAGTCTCCTCAGAGACAGGCAGGTAACTGGAATTTTGCTCAAGAAGGACAGGGAGAAAACTATAACAATTTTATTCCACAACACAACCATTCCTGCTCCTGAAGTGTTTTCTGACAGATAAAAACCAGACATGCATCACCCAGAGGCTCGCCTAATGACATGGAACACATGGGGCTGGCAGCTCCCTCAGGGGTCTGAGGGCAGGAGAGAGAGGCTGGCTGGGATTATTGCTCTGTAAGGGATCAAGCCTTAACTCCTTAGCCAGTGGGGGCCTGAGTGTTTCAGGAGGTTCTAGCACATAGTGTAGTTTAATAATTTGCACCAGGAGAAAGCTAACATGCCTGGGATTTTGCTGGAAATATGATTAGACTAAACTCAGCTCTCCTCTTCTGAGCTTGCAGCTCTAAAGCCAGTGACAATGTATGCCAGCATGAACAGCATGGGAGGATAATGAAACAGCTCTTTGCATGCACAAGAATCTCACAGCCACAGTGAGAATGGCTTCAGGGGGACTAAAAAGTAGCAGAAACCTCCCAGATCATCTTGCTATAGCGGTAATAAACATCCAGTGTGTCTTTTCTGTAGCCCTCAGGCAAGAAACTCCAGAGAGCAACTGCAAAGCTCATTCTGGTTCTGCTGAAAGCAACTGGAGCTCTGCCACAGTCAGGACTGGTGCACCTTTTAGACCTGGGAATCCATAAATACAAAATTCTAAGCAAAGAACCAGTTCCTTGTAAATATACACCAAATATACAAATCTTTCTTTCTCTCTTCATCTGGACTCTTCTTCTACTATTTGCCAGGAAGATCTTAATTATTCTTTCCAAGAATCTATGGCTGACACAGTGCAAGCTGGGATACTCAGTTTGCTCCATGGCAAAAAGCCCCCAAACTAGGAAAAATCTAACATTATACCTGTCATCATTGTTTGTATGTCCTGATAGAGGTTACAAATGCCAGGTACCAGGACAGACATCAGGCTTATGAACAACATTTTAAAATGCATTCTTAATTGGAATTAGGAAAAAGTAGATAATTTGGAAAATATAAATGTTCTTGTCATTGGAAAACACTGGATGACCACAGCTGTTTATTGAACTGCACTGGGCTGTTAAACCCCACACTGACAATGAAAGTGAATTCTTGGCTCCTTGTGTCAGCATAGGACCTTTTTACTCAGAAGCAGAATTTGGAGTCTGGCAGGAGGCACATTCTCTGTGTCCCATGTTCCTCCCATGTGTTCCCCATCCTGTAGCTACTCCCCTGCCTTAGTCCTTGCATGGCCTGGCCACAGCATGGGCATGGACAGGGGAAGGAGATCATGCAGATGACTGGAAATGGACAGGAAAAACACTCACATTATATATATATGTATATATATATATTTATATGGAATAAGTGATACACATGGAGTGCAAAATGAGAAAGATTATACTATCTCGTTTAAAAATATGTTGCCTAAAGTCTTTGAAACCTAAACTCTCTTCTGTGTCAGCACCTGTCAAGAGTGACCCAGCCGTGAGAAAAACACCCATCAAAAAACAAGCGCTGAAACTCCACCAGGAGCCTTTCGGCAAAGATTCGGCCCGGCAGAGGTTTGTGAGGATGGTTTTCCCTTTTTCCCGTTAAGGCACTCTGCAAGCACGGATGCTCCGTGCCCGCTGGCCGCTGTGGTGGGCGCTGCCCTCCGCCCCGGCCCCGCAGCAGCCCCTCTGGGTACGGGGGAGTGGTACCGGCACCGGCACCGGCACCGGCGGGAGCGGTGCGCGCGGGGCGCCGCGGCACCGATTAACCCCGGCAAGGACTCTCGGGGCTCCGCCCGCGCCGATGCATGAATGGAGCAGCCCCGCCCCGAGCGGCGGCGCCGGCCCCGCCGGCCGCACGTGCGGGCGGGCCGGGGGTGCGCGGTGAGAGGAGTGCGGTGCGGTGCGGTGCGGTGCGGTGCGGTGCGGTGCGGGGCGGTGCGGTGCGTGCGGTGCGGTGCGGTGCGGTGCGTGCGGTGCGGTGCGGTGCGGGGCGCCGGTGCAGCGCGGAGAGTGCGCGGGGCGAGACGGGTGTGCACGGTGCGGGGGCTGTGTGCGGTGCAGGGGTGCGGGGTCAGGCGGGTGTGCAAGGTGCGGGGGCTGTGTGCGGTGCAAGGGTGCGGGGTCAGGCGGGTGTGCAAGGCGCGCGGAGTGTGTGCGGTGAGGGGGTGCGGTGCGGAAGGTGCGCGGTGCAGCGCGGGCTGTGTGCGGTGCAGGGTGTGTTGAGAGTGGCGTGTGTCCGGTGCGGGGTGTGCAGTGCGGGGTGTCCGGTGCGGGGTGTCCGGTGCGGGGTGTCCGGTGCGGGGTGTGCGGTGCGGGCTGTCCAGCGCAGGAGCCGGAGGAGCCGCTGCTGCCCCTTGGGACCGGGCACGGTCGGGAACAAAAACGCGGTGAGAGAGAGTAAAGGTAGGAGTTAGGGAGGGGGGTAAGGGTGGGGAGTTTGGTTTCTCCTTGTGGTTGGGGTGTGCAGGGAACTGGAGTGTAATCATGATGTAATGTATTCAGTGTCACATACAGACCTAGCTGATCCAGAAAGTGTAGTGTTGGTTTCTATTCAGAATTCAGATCGTTGCTGGAAAGACGTCTTTGGATTTGTTTAGAGCAGAAGGTGAGCGTTTCTGCATTGGAAAGAAGTTCCTGTGACAGCAGCACGGGATGGTCAGGGAGCCTGCTTGAGCCCAGAGCTCACCTGTGAAGTTCTTGCTCTTCTTGCGGTGTGAGAGAGTGTGTGGTCCCAAACCAGCCTGTTTCTGACACGCCACTGGTACTGCTCCCCAGCAGGGAAGACTGGGGTTGACCTGCCATGCCTCACTCGCCGCTTCAGCCATCCAGGTCACAGGTGACAGGGTTTCTTGAGGAGTTTGACCATTACTCTTCCCTGGCCAAACTCATGTCCATCTACCACGCGACGAACAGGAGCATCTTCAACTGGACAGAGAGCCGCATTGTTGAGTGGGAGAAGTTTGCTGAGCTGGCTAAATATGAGCCAGAATCCCAGAAACCAACAGTGAAAGCGCTGCTAATCGTGGCGTACTCAGTCATTATCGTCATGTCTCTCTTTGGGAACATGCTGGTGTGCCACGTGGTGCTGAAGAACAAGAGGATGCACTCAGCCACCAGCCTCTTCATCGTCAACCTGGCAGTGTCAGACATCATGATCACACTGCTCAACACGCCTTTCACCTTGGTAAGTAGCTGGTCTTGCTGTCCCTTCAACCAGGACAGGAGTCTCCCACCCACCAGAACTCTGCCTGGTGGTCACAGGCTTTCCATGCACTCTCTCCTAGGGCTGAGGTGGGAACCCAACACCACCAAGTCTAACTGATAACTCTACCAGGCAAGTAAAACACTGTTCAGCAACCTGTGGGCTCTCTGTTGCTCTGTTAGACTCTGTAACTCCTAGAAACTCCAAAGTTTATCACAATGTGTGCTACCAAACCCCAGCAAGAGCTTCGTGGGGAATGAGAACAAGTTCCTGTGTTTTTAATGTTTGTGCAGGAGAGCACTAGAGAGTCCCTTAGTGGGTCAGAACACTCTGAATGTCAGTCATACTGGGTGACTGGAAGAAAGTAGTCAAGCTTTTCAGAGATGCCAGCTGGATAAAGGCTTCAATGAAAGCTTTCCAAATCTGACAGTGGGGTTGATATCAAACCTTGGTCCACTTTTTCCAAATATAGTTGTTAGTGTAATAAAAAGCTTTTACCACTGTTCACAATGTCTGTAGAACTGGCCAGGAGGGCTGTGGCATCACCACTTCATAGTCAGTGGGGTTTGACCCTATAAACTCTTCTGTAAAGGAGTTTCAGAGACCAGGATAGCTGATCTTTCTATAAGTTTCAGGTGAAGCTGCCCAACCAGCCAGACCCCCTGAGCCAGCTCAGGTTCCAGCCACAGGACTTGTTGGAAAACAACCCAAATCCTCTTGGATTCATTTTCACCACATTTTCTGGCTGATGAGCTGTTGTTTCCCCTCAGGTCCGGTTTGTGAACAGCACGTGGGTTTTTGGAAAGGCCATGTGCCACATCAGCCGCTTTGTGCAGTACTGCTCCCTCCACGTGTCCACGCTGACCCTGACGGCCATCGCTCTCGACAGGCACCAGGTGACACTGCCTGCCCCTCTTCTTTCATGGCTCTGAGAGGAGACTTGAGCTATGATAAGTTTTTCTGTCCATGGCCATGACAAACGCTGGCTCTGTGTCCAGTGCAGAGCAGCAAGGACAGCCCAGGCCATGTGCTTGTCCCCAGCAATCACTCCCCTTTCATGTGCCATTGTCAAATAGTAAGTTCCAGATTATCAGATTTTATCATTTTAAAGATCTAACAAAGAAAATCTCATGAAAGGAGAATTTCTGCCTCAGCAGAGAGGAAGAAAGCTCAGCTTCACAGGCCCAGCTGGAACAAGAAATGTTTTTTATATAGTTCATATAGAATAAAAAACATACCCTTGAGTGAAGACACTTGGGTAGGTATCTTCCCTTTTTTTTAACCTAATGTAACCTCCAGTTTAAGGAAAACAGTTCTCACATTACAAAATTGAGGATAAAGTTTGAAAGCTCTTCTGAGCAGATTGAGAAGTTCAGTGTTTCCCATTTTCCAGGTCACTCTAATGACAGGACATTTTCCTAATCATGCCTGTCATTTTCCTATCATTAGCTGTGTTAGGTTATGTCACAAACTGCCCACTCCTCTTGTGGACTGTGAGGACCTTTGCTTCCTGTGGAAGAAGAGTCACAATGGAGTCTCTGTTGCAGGTCATCCTGAACCCTCTGAAGCAGAGGATGTCCCTGACAAAGGGAGCTCTGAGCATCTCTGTTATCTGGCTGATGGCAACCTGTTTCTCCCTGCCCCATGCTGTCTATCAAAAGCTTTTCCAGTATAACTACAGGTGAGTGATCTCCCCTTCCCAGTGAGCGTGTGGAGGCCTGGCAGCCCCTGTGCAGTGCCACTTGCTCAGCAGGGAGGGCACCTGAGCGTCCCAGGCACGGGATGGGTGATGTGGGATGAGAGGGAGTTGGTGCATGGGTGACATCCCACTTCCCCCAGCAGAGGCTGGGGCTGTGGAAGAGCTGCCTGGCCTGTGCTCTGTCTGGCTTGCTGTCCAGGGTTTGCTGTTGCCACCTCCTGCATGCCCAGATGAGGATCTGGGTCCATTCCCAGCCACGTGCTGGGGCAGTCCCAGGCACAGCCTGGCTGGGGCACAGCTGTTGGCAACACAACCTCCTCCAGTGCCATGGCCTTGCCAGGAGAGGCTCTGTCCTGAGAAGGTAATTTTCTCCTGAGGGACTTTCCTCTTGCCTCCTTTTGCCTGCTCAGCTCCTCAGACCCAGCAAGACCAAGCCCATCCAACTCGCCCAGGCAGGGGGGAGAGACAAAGTCAAACTGCAGTTTCAAAAAGAAAGAAAATAAACTTCCTGTTGGGAATACCTGTGCTGACATCACCGAGGCTCTGCAGGGAGCAGGAGCAGGGCACCACCCTAGTTTGTCAGCAGGGCTACTGATCCCTCTTCCCCAGGATTTCCTACATTGAGTCTCAGGTTGTGACTTCCCATGTGGATTTAGGAAGCAGGACCAACCTTCTCTGAAGCTTGAGGTTCCTCTGCCCGATGTTACACTAACAAGAAAAACATAGAGAACATACATTCTTCATGAAGCAGGGCTGTGGGGGACCAGTGGTGCAGGTGAGGCACCAGTGCTTTAGCAGGAACTGGAGCTCTCCTGATGTGCCGTGGTGCCTCTTCTCAGGAATGGGAACTCTTTGCTTGGCTGAACACAATAACAGCAGGTGAAGTGAAATTTCACATCAACATAAGGATAAGGATTGAAATACCAGAAAAAAAGAGAAGGTTCTAATGTAGAGGGAAAGAAAGAAAAAGAAAAAAAAATTAAAAGCAGAAGCTTATCTCCCCACAAAAGACCCAGCAATGGCACTTGTCTCTGCTGTCACTCTCTGCCAGGGAGAAATACAAACCCCAAACTCTGGGGTTCTTTTCCCTTGCAGTCCTTTCCTCTGTGGTACCCAACCTGTTCTGTCCCTCCTGTCCCCACCAGCCTGTGGCATTGCTGTGACCTCTCTTGTCTAGAAAACAGTCTGTAACAGTACCCAAGTGGGATTTTTGTGGCAGGTGTCACACTGCTGGTGCTGCCCTTCGCAGGAATCCCAGCCTTGAGGCCAAGGGGATAATCTTACCATGACCTGTATTTTCAGGCTGAGATCAGCATCCAAGGGAGTGGGGCAAGGAGACACTGACAGGCAGCAGGAATGAGATTTCTATTGTAGACATTGACCTTCTGTATAAAGGACAAATCTAATTTCCTGCAGCCCAGCCAGATCCCTCCTGTTGATGAGGCAGGAGAGCGTGAGTGCCTGCCTAGGCTGTCTGTGCTTTTGGTGTCCAAGGGGCTACACCAGCTGGCAGTGGGATGGGGGCTTCACAGCCCTCCCCTGCCTGTGCTTGTGCCTGATGTGCTGCCACAGCCAGGGGATATCATACTCGATGTGCAGACTGTAAACACAGGGCAGGGTTACTCCGTGCTTGCGTTGCTCCGCAGCTGTGCTTGGGGATTAGGGAACAAATTGCTCATGAATGAACGAACCCTACGATCTGTTTCGGGGCACCTGTCTCTGTTCATCCTTTGGCATGGCCAGAGGAAACCGAGCCCTGTGTTGGCACGAGGCAGCTCAGCAATATAAGGACTTCCAGGACATGCTATTCCTGTCCTTGCTTTCCATTGAAAAAAAAAAAAATCGCAGTTGTAATATTGCTTGTAATAGCTCCTGCAGGGTCAGGGCTTCTGGGATTGCTTCCAGGGAATGGTTAGGGTTCTGGGATAGGAAACAGGGGCTCCACCAACATCCCTCTCTGGCTGCACTATGCAGCAGCCATCTGAGTCCCTGATCATATCAGCACTCACCGAAACACTCTCCTGTCAGATCCCCTTTGGCAGGTCTCCTCTGCCAGTGGTGAGGTCGCCCAGATCCAGGGGAGGAAAAGTCAAGACTGCAGTTGAAAAAAGATGATTCTCCCTTCTGTGTCAGTTCCCATCTTGCGTGGCATCTCCAGGTCCTCTGTACTTGGTGAACCCATTGTCACTCCTCTGACCTCATCCCCTGCTCCAGCTGCCTGTTCTCAGCAATCTCCTATTTGTGGCACAAAAAGCAGCTCCAGCAGTTGAAAACAGGATAATAAAGATATTAATCAATACTGCAGTGAATAGTACAGCTTGATGGGGGCTCAAATCTCTGCTGAATAGAGGACAACCAAGGACAAGGGATGAAGAAAGAAGAGTAAAATGGAATAAGAGAAAGAAAAAGAGAGGGGAAAGAAAAGAAAAGGAGAAAACATCCACTGGAAATAAATTCCGTTACTCCAGCTGCAGGGTGTGGAGGGGACGTGGTACAGTGAAGGGTGATGGGATGAGAGCCACTGCTGACCTGGCAGTGGGGAAAGAAAAAGAGAAAACATCCACTGGAAAAAAATTCCATTACTCCAGCTGCAGCGTGTGGAGGGGACATGTGGTACAGTGAAGGGTGATGGGATGAGAGCCACTGCTGACCTGGCAGTGGGAACACATCCAGATCCTGGGGCTGGATGGGATGGGACAGGTGTGAGAGGTTGTTAAAATGAGCTGTTGTGTATGGTTACGCTTTCTTTTGTTAGTTCATTGTCAGTGGTTCAACTGGAGCCAAGCGAATAATCATCACACCAGTTTTAAGAGGTAGCAGGAAGGTTGTAGGGGCTGATGGCAAGGGAATGGTGGGTAGGCAAGGGAAGGGAGGTGGGTTGGTCATGCCTGTGAGGCTTTCTCACAGCCTCCAGCCCTTCCCTCCCCTCCAGAACAGCTTTGGCTTGAAGCTGATGCAGTGGCTCTGGCTGAGGGATCCTGTGCTGGGGGTGTGGCAGGGCAAGGGGTCCTGGCTGCTGGGGGACACAGCAGGGTGGCTGCTCCCATGGAGGGCAGGGGCTGCAGGTCCAGCCTGAGAGAGACTTGCCAGAGCTGTGGCTCTGTGTCCTCCCACTGTCCCCACTACACCTCTGAGCAGGTGGCTGTGGGCAGTGTGAGACCCCCACTGCGGTTTGCCGAGCCAGCAGCACCCGTGGGACAGCAATGGCCACATGCCATATCTGAATTTCCTGTTTTCAAGGGAAGCCACTGTCCGGAGTCTGTGCCTCCCTGACTTCCCCGAGCCTGCAGAGTTGGTCTGGAAGTATCTGGACCTGTCTACCTTTCTTCTTCTTTACCTCCTGCCTCTGCTGATCATCACCGTCACCTACATGCGCCTGGCCAAGAAGCTGTGGCTCCGCAATGCCATCGGGGACGTCACCATGCAGCAGTACGTCACCCACCACAGGAACAAGAAGAAGAGCATCAAGATGCTGATGCTGGTGGTGGTGGTCTTTGCAGTCTGCTGGTTCCCCCTGAACTGCTACGTGGTGCTGATCTCCAGCCTGGGCATCAAGACGAAGAACTCGCTCTATTTCGCGCTGCACTGGTTCGCCATGAGCAGCACCTGCTACAACCCCTTCATCTACTGCTGGCTGAACGAGAGCTTCCGCACGGGGCTCCGCTCCCTGCTCTGCATCTGCCAGAAGGTGCCACAGCCTCAGGAGCAGGCGCTGCCACCCAGGCCCGTGTCCTGCCGCGAGGCGTGGCTGGAGCAGGCCAGGTGCAGGAAGGGACCGGCCTCCCAGGCCAGCTGCTCCACCAGGAACCTCCCGCTGGCCAGCACGGACCTGTGAGCCACGGGGTGAGGGGAGTTACCTGCTTGTGGGGGGCACCAAAGGGCATCTCCCGCTCTTTTCTCAGGAACCTGCATTGCTGCTCTGTTGTTTTACTGCTGATTTTTGGCTTGTCTTACTATAGCCCCTCCTCTGCTTGGCATGGTGGGTGCACAGCCTCTCCAGCACTCTACCAGTAAAACCCACGCTGCAACTGGCCCAGGGGGCAGGAATATGTACAGGGGGCATGGAGCTTCTCAAACATCGTGATCTGCTTTCAGGTTTTCCCATTTAGTGCTATCAGAGGGAGTGGACCCAGGTTTCTGTCACTGGCTGTGACATGTATCATAACGTGGGGCTCTGCACAGCAGCAGAAAAAAATCCGTGATGACAGATGTCTGAAGGAAGGACTTGGGCATGCAGATGAGCTCCATCCACAGGGAGCCTCACCAATTAGTGTATAGCAAAGCCTCCTACAGAGGTAAGGATTGTTTACAGAGATTTTGCTGTCAGATTCTGCTGCTCCTCCTGCCCTGTCTCTGTCCCACCCTCAGCAGCTGGAAGCCAGCCCCAGACAAGGGGAGTAGGGATGCACCCCAGGAGTCATGGCCGTTGGCTCAGATGGCACGATGACAGATTAATGTAGTCCACCGAGAAGTTCTTTTTATTATAAATATATTTATTCAGTAAAGAGAACTACACTGGCACTTTATAAAAGGCCACAAAATATTTCACCAGGGCTGTAGCATTCACTCACTGAAGAATGGAATCATTCTGCATTGTTACTAGTTGCTGTAAAAGTCTCATTTAAACAACAGGAGGGCAAGAAAGGGCTGGAAGGAATGTCCTGTGAGGAGCAACCAAGAACTCTGGGCCTGTCTAGTTGGTGCAAACCAGGTGATGGATTTCAGTAGCCCAAGGGCAGCCGTGTCTGCTGTGGGGGTTCCTGTTCTGTCCTGGTGATAGCTCAGACAGATCCTCAGCCCAGAGAGGCAGTGGGGGAGCTGGGTGGATTGAGGGAATAAGAACATACTCCCACCACCTTCCCAGGGGAGAATAAGCCAGACCAAAGAAGGGAAATTAAGGACTGATTTTTATGTTTGTTTTTTGGTTTTTTTTTTTTTTTTTGTTATTTTCAGTTTTTGCAGTGAGAAGGAAAAGGACAGAAAGGAGGGGGATCCTAGCTTCAGGCCACTTGACCCCAGCTGGGCACCTTGGGTGTGCACTGCAGTGCCTGCACCAGAAGAAAACAGCAGAACACGAGGAGTGGCAGCAAGAATGGATGAATACTTCATCCCTGAGGCACTTTGCTTGGAGCTCACACTTATTGAACATGAGAATTCAAAGCTGTGCTGGTTGCCAGCACCGTCCTCCCTCAGTGTACAGAAGGGTTTGTTTTCAGTCAAAAAACATCACTATGAGTTTCTCAGAATGTTGAGACAATCTCTAATTAATAAGCATCACCTCATTTAATTAGTAAAAGAAGCTATCGTTTGTTTTTTTTCCTGTTCCTTGCTCCTCACTAGCTTTTGGTGAGCAGCTCTCAAACTGCCATGTATTGTCTTTAATATTTCTTAGGTTTGTTTTTCTTCCTTTCTTTCTTTAAATGGCTGAATAACCTTTTTGTGGAGGAGTCCAAGCCCTTACTCCAAAGAAGGGGTCTCACCACGCTGCCTTGATCTTCTGCTAATCCCTGTAGTTATCTATCTCTTGCTGTCAGAAATAACCTGGCTGGTTTTCCTTGGATCTGTCAATCGCAGCATCTCCTCGTTGCTGAATTTTTCTCCCCTAAAAGGGCAGGATGTAAGAGCTGAGTGTATCGAATCTCCGTAATGGCTCAGCTATCTGGACTGATAATTATCAATGCCTGAGTGAGAATCAGAACTTTGCATGCTGTGCCCAGTGCCTCAAGGCTCCTGTATCACTTGAGGATGTCCTGACGCCCAGCAGCTCTCAGGCAAACATAAAATGCACAATACATATAAAAAAAGCATAACCTGAGCGTCGTTTGACCAGGGCATGGACAGTGCCTGGGGAGCAGGAGGCTGCATCTCTGCTGGACTCCAAGCCATCCTCTGGAAAAGGGAATCTGTGAAATTCGGCTTCTGCTGGGTCTCAGTCAACTCAGTACATAAATAGATGCTTAAACATTCCTTATAAACATTCCTTGATGTGTCTCCCTCCCGCCGGGCACCTGTGGAAATGGCGCTGAGCGGCGCCGGGATCCCAGGCGGAGCTCCCGGGGAGCGGAGCAAGGCTGAGCTCCGCTCCCGGCCGGCCCGGGCTGCTGGGGCAGCGCAGCAGCGCTCTTTGCTCCCTGCACACACCACCCTGGGACCCGGCAGGAGTGTGGGGTGCGAGGAGAATCCTTCGGGAAGCCTCTGCCACCGGGAGACCCCTCCTTCTTCCTCCCGGTGCCCCCGATGGCTGCGGCGCGGCTCTCTCGGCAGGCAAAGCCCCCGGGAGAGTTTGGAGGGCAAATTATTGAAACACTGAGTCACCACACGTCTACTCCCGGGAAACTATTTGAGCACACACAAATCAGCGTGCAAAGATCCAGCGAGACATGTCTGAGTGATTAACAGCCCGAATTTATTAAGGTTAGCTCATGCCAAATGCAGCAGAGTGCCTTCAGCAGAGTTGCTGATGAAGACGATAACAGGGAACGCAGTGCAGGGGATACCTGAATTCCAGAGACAAATCCTCTTATATAGCCCCACCACATAATGAACAAAGAAACCACAACATGCCAACTAGATTAACAAAAAGCTAGCAGAAAAACCCCCACAATGAGTCAGAAAATTAGCTCAGGAAGGAGAAACAGAATACAATTATCATCACTTAGCTCTTCAAGTGGAAAACAGTACGGAGGGGCTGGCCAAAGCACGCTGCAGGGATAAGGGGGAATGTCCTCGGTTAAATCCAGCTTAAGCCCTGGATGTTGGGGTGTAGGTGGGCCAGTGTCAAACCATCATCTTGCACTGAGAAGTAACTCGGTGCCTTAGGTCAATCACACAGCAGGGGAGGAAGAGGGAGGAAGGAGCCGGGCCCTTACCTGGGAGACGATGTGAAAGGCACACCCCGAATTCCCGCGTGGGAGATGATGTGCAGCCGCCCTGTGCCCCAGGCAGCAGCAAAGTCTCTCCCTGGAGCCGGGGCACACAAGCTCTGCTCTCTCACTGACTGTGGAGACAACCTGCCTGCCCCCCAAAGACGCCACCTGCCCCCACAGAGCCCACCTGCCCCCCAAAGAACTCACCTGTGCCCAGAGACCCGCCTGCTCTCCCCCGCTGCCTCCTCCCGCCACCGCTCCTGCTCTGCGGTGGGCAAAGGAACGCGTCTGATCTCCCAGGCTTTGGAGGGAGCCCAGGCAGGAATACCGGCAAGTGAGGACAGGTTTAGCACCGGGCACGGGCTGCAGGCAGCGCTTGGTTTGAAGACTGATGGCATTTCACAAGCTGCCCTGTCCCACCAGTGCTCAGCAGTGATCCCCACCCCAGTTCCCGGGTCTGCTCCCAAACTGCTTCCCTGAGGTGATACCAGAGCACTCCCAGAGCTTGGCTCGTCCCAGTCTGAGCCCAGCAGGTACATTGGAGGCATCTCCTTGCCCAGATGTGCTGCAGATGTTGTTTCTGCACTAGAGCAGATGTTCCTTGGGGTCCCTGCTGGGCAGGGGGCCAGCAGCAGGTACCAAAGGCTGCTCTGAGCAGTGCTGGGAGAGCCAGGAGGGAGCAGCCCGAGCAGGCAGGAGTGTGGGTGCTGTGCCTGGGGTGTGCTGGAGCCAGCCCTCCCTCGGGAGGTCACATGGAGCCTCCACAGGCAGCAGATCAAAAGCACCTCTTGCCCTGCTCCCCATCCCTTGGTGTTTTGTTGTTTGCCCTGGTAATAAGGGCTGAATTAATGCACTTGGTTCTTGATTGATGTTTCACTCCCCCAGCAGCCCACACTGGCTGATGCTGCTCAGTTCAGTAGTGCCAGATTGTAGAAGTGGAGAGCAGCTGTCACTTAAGCAGACGTGAGAGGGCAAAAATGGTAATAAACACCCCAAAAGCCACAGGCTGAGCTCTGCAGGAACCAGGTCTGGTTGTACAACACAATAGTCTGTCACTTGAAGAGACTTCTCCATGACAGGCCCATAAAAGTCTCCTTGGCAGATGAGAACAGAATAATTGCTTTATAAGATCAGATGAATGGACCATCTAATGCATCTGCTGGAGACAAACCCAATTGCTTTATGGGACACTGTAAGGGGCAAGCACGGGGAGTGTCCCCATTAATGGAATTCCTGCTTATTACTTCACAATTAATGGCCCTTCAGAGCATAAAGGTTTATATCCTCTATGTCATTCCCACATGCTTTCATTGCATACATCTGTATCCCATCCATGCTGTGTCCTGCAGGCTGTGGGACCTTGGTGGTCTCCTGTCTCCAGGATTTCCACTCTGCAGGGACCTGGTGTAGCTGACAGCAACAACAGGGATTTTCAAAGCCTCATCTTGACCATTTCTTGCTGTTCCTACAGCACTGCAGAAGTAATTTCCATTTCAAGCCCACACTTGGAGCCAAGCTGAACACCACCATCAGTGTGATTCCTGGTGCCCAGACTGTGTGTACTGTTAGGAGATAATTTATGATACCTAACAAAAATGATGGCAGCAAGTTTCAGAGCAGCAGATTTTGTTCCTATTTTTGAAACAGACAATTTTTTTTGCAGCCACATCCTGCCTCAGGCAGTTTTCCACAGGAATTAAGCAATCAATTAATCAATGGCCTTAACATTTTGCAGCTTCCTTCTCCTTCCACAGCTTATTTTGACCTTTTGCTGGTGATACAGGCTAAATGTGGCAGAATTCAGAATACAAGGAGTGCCTGGATTCCTTCTATGATGGATTTACCACATTTCCATCAGTGGGGAGTTGCAGTAGGCTGGGTGGCTCTGGGCTGTTTTGGACAGTTTAATTTGCTTCTGAACTGTGATACACTGCTCAGACCTTTCACATTCAGGTTAATAAACCAAGTCTCTCCTAAAGGCTGGAAAGGAATTGAGTTTTAGTTTTTAGCATTACAGTTCTTCTTCCACAGTATGTTGTCATTCCTGAACTCCTCTTCACAGTTCAGTTATTTAAGTGTTTGTCTCCATTTCCCACCCTGTTCTGGAGTTAAACCCACCAGTTGCTCGTGCTGAGGAACAGTGACTGATGCCAACTGTTCCCTCGTGGATGGCAATAGCTGCACTCCAAATAAAGTCTTAATGCAGTGTCCCTTTCCTCTTTATGTTCATGTTTCTATGGCAGGACGTGAATTTCCCCCCCATTATTAAATGTGACACACCCTTTGTTCTATTTAACAGAATTGCACTAACTTGCCTTCCTTTGCCTTCAATTCAGGAGAATATAAGTATTTTGCTGTCTTGCACAGCTTGCAGGGCAGGATGTAAGGATATTCATTCTCCAGGGGAGCTGTTATGATTAGCAGAGCTAATAAAAACCATGAATATTTAGCAATATATTCAGGCATTTCAGCTATAAATGGGAACATCAGCACTTGACTGATTCTCAGCTTCTTTGTGAAATCAGGTTGTCAAATTGTTTGTTTTGCCTTTGTTTCTCCTGCTCACTGTGAAGGAAGGAGGGATTGAGGGGGAAGGTGACACAAGGGTCCTATTTTCCTATCTGCAGTGTTGAGCATTGCTTACACCTTCTCTGCTCCCCCTCCCTGTAGAAAGTGGGGACAGGAGCCTTTCCCCCATTCCATTTCTGCCTGTATTGATGTGTTTGTGCCCACACACACACTCTGGATGCCAAGCTGCCATTTTTAATGCCTTTCCATGGCACAGGTGCTGCAGGGCAGGAGCACAACCCTGTTGGTGCCCAGGGCAGAGGGTGTGGGGCATAACTTGGGTATGGAAATTCATGTCTCTCTAACGGATTTCAGTCTTCAATTTTAGCAATGGAAATTTATCTGCCGGCTCCCCTGGCCCCTGTGCAGGGGCCAGGGGCACATGGAGGGCAGGTGTTTAAGGTTTCTTTACTGGTGAGCCTCCTGGTTAGGGTTAGGCAAGGAAATGAAGGGTGAAAGCAGGGACGCTGTTTGCCAAGGAACTCCAGAGCTGTCAGTCTCATTCCTGCCCTTTTCTCACTAAATGCTGCAGCTCAGACTCCGCTGAGGACTGTGTGCTTGCCCTCTCCTGCACAGAAAAGGGCAGCCACCCCCTCCCTGTAACTACAGAATTTCAATCAGTGTTTTAACAAAACATTGTTCTTAATCCAGGTAATCTCAGCCCAAAGCAAATGCAGGGCTTTAGGAAAAAGTGCAACTGTGAAAACTCTTGCTCTGTGCCTCCAGAACCTGCACACAAGGGAGATCTTAGAAAGCTCCTCTGACTTCACTGTCCATAGACCATGCAGTCCTTGTTAACACAGGGCTCATTAATTAATCTGGTTCCAAGCAGGATCCCACCTGGAACACTTCATTACTGGGAACACCTCCCAACCCTGACCAGTCCCCTCTGGCTTAACCCCTTTGCCACTCAGTGCTCATGGGGAGAAGGACATGAGTGGGGACAGAGTGGGGTCTCCTGTGAGAAGGATTCAAAGACCTCCTGTGACTGCAATCTCACCTCAGCAGCTCTGAGATAAGCTCTGCTCAGGGGTCCCTGTCCACACAAGGACAGGGCCATGGTCCCCACCTCTGCAGGTACATTTCAGGGTGTGCAGGTGAGGTATCCACACCCCACACATTTCACTTGGGTTATTCAGAGCAAAACCCCATAGGTCAGGAACACGTGTCTCAGCAGGGCTGCTGGCTGTGCTGTGTGACTGCTGGGAGCAGCAGGACAGACGTCTGCTTTCCTGCTCCAAAGACAGCTCAGGAGAGGGCCCAGTGCATGTGCCTCGTGGGGGCCAAACAGCATTCCCGGGCATTCCCTGGCATTCCCTCTGCAGCTGGAGGCTCGCCAAGCTGTCAGTGCCTCTGCACAGCTCTGCATCCCAGCTGGAGATGTTCCTGCTGGAGGCAGCTGAGGTAAGGACCGGGTACCTCTGCCCCCTGACCTGCTGCCAGCCTCTGTCAAGAGTGGCTGAGGTGGCACCAGGACTGGGGGGGGAGCCAGCCTTGTTCTGACCACCGAGGAGAGGGTCCTCAGCCACACACTTGTCTGCTCACACGGAGCATGTGTGTTTCTCTGCCAGCTCTGCTTCACAGGAGCTGCCTCTTATCCCAGCATGGAGGACAAGAATCCCAAGTACTTTGAGGGGAACATGATTGATTTATCATCGCTCCTTGGGCTCCAGCCAAAAACAAGGCAAGACCAGACAACACAAGCAGTCTGAGGTGAGGAGCAGAGGGGGTGTGAAGCTTTTGATCACCGGGAGTTCCTGCCTTGGGTGGGAGCATCTGCTGTGCATGGGAGAGGCACTCCTGTACTTCCAGAAGGACAGACCCAAGGTGTGGCCAAACCCACCCCCCTTTTGCCTGCTGCAGTATGGAATCAGCTGAGAATGCAGAGTTTGGATGGTCACAACCCCAGGGCCAGGAGTCACTCAAAGGTAAGGCATGGCATACATTGAATTCCCATCCCAAAAGCGTGCAGGAAGCTGCTCTCCCAACGGACACTTCTGGCCCTCTCCTGCTGCAGTGACAGTGGCCTCAGCCAAGTGACAGGCACAGGCAGAGCTTTGGGCTCAGGTCACCCACGGGAGGGACACAGCACCCTGCCCACACCTTCTGCCTTGGGCTGGTGCAGGCAGGGACTCTGGGATCATCACCCCTTGCAGACTGTGGTGAGATTGGCACTCTGGGAACACCTGGGCTGCACCACGTACAGGCCCTGTGACAGCAGGCTTCAGGAACCCACACCCTGCACAGAAAAGGCTTCTTCGGATGCTGTGGATGCTGAGCATCTCCACCACTGCCATGGCTTTGTGTTTGGTGCTGGATGAGTAGTTTTTCTGGGCCCTGACTGCAGAGGCTGTGCTGTCCATAGCTGTGGTATGACAGAGGCAGCCAGGGCTGCAGACACAGCACTGCATGGGGATCCTCACAGGCAGGATGGGCTGCAGCACTGCAAACACTCAGGGAGCCTGCCAGAGTTTGGACAAGCATAATAGCTTTAATTAGAACAGAAAACACCCTTGATGCTAATTATTTTTTAAACATAGCAGTATAAGGGCATGAATAGGCTTAACAAGCCCTGTAATTACTGAGCTTTAACAGCAGCTGCTCCTCAGCGAAGCTTCTGGGAGTTCCTTGGGCATCGTGGAGGGGTCTCTGCCTCCCCCTGTCCCCAGGCCATGCAGTGAACCACACCTGAGACTTGGCCACTCTGGGGAACGTGAAACCCATGTAAAAACTAAAGCTGATGCCTGTGGTGGGGGCAGAGACCCTGGGGGACAGACCCAGGACCACGGCCACCATCCAGCACCACCCTCTCCAGCCCCTCCTGCCCATTCCCACACTGGGATGAGGCTGATGACCTGCAGCATATCTCTTCATTCTTCATCTTCATCAGCCCCCTTCCAGCCCCCACTGACCCTGCAGCATCAGCCCCCACCAGCAGGTGGGCAGCAACACCCAGGGGAATCAAAACTCACCACGCGTCACCATGTCTGGCTCCAAAATTTATTGAACTACAAACACACATCACTCAAGAGCACCAGGTCTGGAGGAATGTGAGGGATCGACCCCCTTCCATTAGCAGGGGGCAGGAGCTTCAGCTTCTGCTTGATTTGAACACAGACAACACCCCAAACCCAACACAAATAATGCTACAGCAGAATTACAACGGTAATGGCACAGAATTTACAAAAATATAAATAACCTATTCGTAACCTTAAAGAAAAATAACATCTAGCATAAAAAACAACATACATTCCCTTGGGTAAACCATGGCTACAGAAATGTAGTGATTTGTTTTTTTTGAAAAGCACCAGAGTCTGAAGCATTAAATAATCCAACACAGAGGGGGTACCTCCCCCCAACACTTGCAGACTCTTCCAAGAAGTGTGCCCAGATCAGTAACACCAAGTCTTCTTCAGTATTGCCTATTTCTGTAAATGCATATTGGAGGGACAGCTCTCATGAGCTCCCTGTTCAGGAACAGCACCCGAGGGATGTTCACCAATTGTTCACCAGAATAAACACTTTAACAACAGTGAAGTATGTGCCTATTTTAAGTCTATGCTTAAGAGCTTCCCAGAACAGGGCTAGATTTAAACTTATCATACAAATTCCTCTGCAAATCAGACTTCCAGGCAAGACTGGTGTGGAAACCAATCACTTGTGAAAAAAATAACCCCATTGCACTGGAGTGTTTCCACTGTTCAGTCCTAGCTCAAGTTTGCACAGATTCCAGAGTTATTTGATTTCTTTAATCTCTCTGTGAGCCATGACAGCTTGGCACAAATGGCTTCCTGAGGCTGTGACGTGAGATCCAGCACTACAGGAATTTCCCTACCTTACATTCTATGTGCTATGTTGAAAATACTATTAAAAAGCAAAAGTCAAGTATCAAGTCCATTGGTTCCCCAGTGAAGCAGTTCCCTGCTCAGGGATCACTGTTGTTCTGATGTCTGGGTCACAGCATTATCCCTGTTTTCAAGGCTCTCATGGTTCCCTGAGGGCTCTGGCTGGGCTCAAGGCAGCCTGGGCAAGGGGTCTTAGGGTGGGCTAAAGGCTACCTGTTGAACTTTTGGCCCTTGTAAACACAGCTGGTTTTGTGAGCACAGCTGAAGGAAGTTGACTGCCATGAGCACAGTGAGAGTGGGGAGCAGCCTTTGGCTGGGAGCTGGGGGAGCCTCACTGCTGAAAAGCCACATCCTGCAAAGCTCCTGTGCAGTGTCCAGCCCTGCTGGGGCACCAGCCACTGTGACTGGCACTGACACCACATGTGAGGCTCTGAGGACGAGCCCAGAACAGCTCAAACACACATAAAACCAGTCCCTGCCAGCCAGAGCTGAGGCAGCACACCCTGTGGCACATCAGGGCCTGAGGGGCAGCACCAGTGGGGCAGGAGCTGTGGCAGGGCACAGACCACCCTGCACACCCTGTATGGCCCATACCCACACCCAGCACAGCACACAGCCACCGTGCTGCACCCTCAAGGCAGGGGGCGAGTATTGAGTACAGGTAATATTGCTCAGACATCAAACAATTGAAAAAGAAGTTTACATTAAAAACTATGAGGAAAATGAGGTTGATTTCTTTATAAAAGTGAGAAAAGCCCCTAAACAAATGAACTAAAGCCTCACTTCTTTTGCTTGGCCCAAAGCCCCACCCCAGCACACCAGTGGAGCTGCCCAGCATGTGAAGAGATTTGCAGCACACACCTGGGGCAGGTCCCCATCATCCACAGCTCTGATTTAACAGCCCTTGCTGCCCATCTCCTGCTCCTGACACTGCCATGTGACACGAGCAGCTGGCTCTGCCATCCTGCCTGGCTGCCACTGCTCTGTGCGCTCCAAGTGACCACACACTGCTGGCACTGGTGACACAGGAACGCACAGGACAAGCTGCCCAGTCCAGTTCCAACTTCAAAGGCGGGGCCAGCAAGCTGAGCTGCAGGGAGGCTCTTACTCAGAGGCAGTGGGTGAAGTTATTTTCCTTCCCGCTGGAAGTGACTATGTCCACAGAGAGATTAAATATTTATTGGATTTTGTGAGGTGATTAAACCCAGCACTCTCCCTGCCACAGAAAAGCCTCAAACAGGAAATCCCTGGCCCCAGGCTGTGTGTGCTATAGCAACACTCCCCAACAGTCCAAGAGTGCAGCAAGAGTCTGACTAATCCTGGCCCCACATGGCTCAAAGTTCAATGCTGTAGGTCTTGAGGAGCAAAGAGCAATAAAATAACCTTGAATATGGAAGAAACAAGCAGTGAGGGAAAGTGCCAGGTCCAGCTCAAACTGCCCATGCCTTTGTTTATCTGAGCACATCCGGGGTGTGTTCAAGCCCCAATATCTTTAAACAGGGAAAGAAAACACCAGCAGCTATCACTGCCCGGGTGTGGGGGAAGTCTGCCTTCCCAGAAGGGCATCTGCTTCTTTGAGGTACCGTGGTCAGATAAAGAAAAATTCTGTGGGCTCAGCCGAGGGGCCTGGGAGGGGGCAGCAGGCAGTGGGGGAACAGTGCCACTTGCTGGTGACCACCACACCACGGCCTTGTGCTGAGACCCCGGTGACAGGCAGGACAGCCGAGAGCACTCGGCAGGCCCAGCCAGGGCAGCGAGGGACAAACGAGCGCCACCAGCTCGGCCCCAGTGATGCTGTCTGCGAGTCTCGGGACAGCTGGGGTGACACTGATCACATCGCAGATCATCCTGAGTTGGAAGGGACCACTTAGATCACAGAGTCTAACTCTTAAGTGAACGGCCCATGGAGGGGTTGAGCCCTCAGCCCCGCTGTTAACAGCAGGCTCTGCCAGCTCTGGGAGCTGAGCCACGGCCGCAGCCCCGCCGGCAGCTGCTCTGCCGTGACCCCCGGCGTGCCTGGCCGCCCCCGTGCCGCTGTGCCCCGCTCAGGAACGTGCTCTGCAGCCCCCGCTCCTGTCCAGGCCACCAGCACAGCCCCGCTGGCCAGGGCACACCGAGAACAGCCCAGCTGCCTGCAGCCCCCAGGCTCAGGCACAACACTGAAATCAGGGTGACTGGTGACAGCAGGACCATGGCAAGTCATGACAAATCCCCCCAGGATGAAATACCAAGCCAGAAGGGTGCTCCCCCTTCCCAGTAGCAACTCCCAGGAATGAGAAATCAGGCCATTTTAGGCAGGAAAAAAAAATAAAAATATTATTTTAAACGAGGAGGAGCTTCTGGAGGAGCTCCTGCTGTGGCTGGCACAGGAATGTCACTGCTGCCTGTGACCACAGCCACAGCTCCAGCCCTCAGCTGCCACCGCGGTGCAGCGTCCCTGCCCCTGACACTCTGTGCCACCACAGGCAGTCTGTGAAGCCCTGGAGGCGATGGGCAGTGTACAGCCACGGGGCTGGGGTGAGCCAGCACCTGCCCATGGCCAACAGCCACAGCCCAATGAGGGCTTAAATCAGCTCATCCTGAGAGCCAGTCCGAAACTCATGCCAGGATGCCACACTGCACCACAAATGGACACGAGAGGAAGGTGCCAGGCTGGCACAGAAGGACAAAGGCTGGAGCCTGGCACATCAGCCATGGCCAGGTCCTCTGCCAAGGAAATCACAGCAGAGGGAAAGAAGCAACTGAAAAGTAAACTGAGAAAGTGGGTGTGGCACCTGGGAGAGCAGAGCATGGGCCAGAGGAAGGATGGGAAAGCTGGAATGGAAGGCAGGAGATGGCTGGGCTCATAGGAGAGCACTGCCCATGTGAGCCCCATGGCTGAGGAAGCCCATGGCAACAGTGGGGCAGGACAGGGCTCACTGCAGAACCCGAGCACCACAGTATGGGCAGCACAGCAACTGACAGGGAAGGGTGTCACAGCTAGAGAAAAAACAGCCTCTGCAGGGGCCTGAGCAAGCCCTCCCCCATGCAGCAGGGCAAAGGCACAGCTGTGCTTCCTGAACCCCTGCGCAGTGACACCCGTCACGTCCATTCCATGACGCAAAGACCATGTTCTCCTGCCATGCACACCAGCGAGGTTATGTGACTGCAGGCCACTGGATCCTCTCTCACAGGAGTAGCAATTCATGGAGCTTCCTCCGTCCCTCCCCGTGCCCTAGCGCTGGCGGTCGGGCGCGGGGCTGAGCGTGAAGTGGTCGCAGAGCAGAAGCAAGGCGTCGAAGCGCTGGAGCCGCTGCAGCGCCTGCGCCAGCAGCGGGACGGTGACCGCGGCTCCCGCGTAGGTGAAGTGTGCCACCAGCTGCTCAAAGCCCGAGATCCGCCCCAGCAGCTGCGGCATGAGCCCCAGCTCCAGCGCCACGTGGCTGAAGTTCTTCACGCCGTTCAAGGAAGGGTCCAACAAGAAGGCGAGAGACTGCACCAAGGAATGGGGCAGCTCTGCTATTGGGAGACCTGAGGGGAGCAACACAGCGAAGCTGGGTTAGTACACATCCTACCAAACAGGAAAAGAGAACAGCCAGCTGGAGAGCTTCAGCCCCTGCTGAGCAGGTGAAAGGCCACCCTGCCAGGGCAGGTATCTCCTCCAACATCACTTTTAGAGCTCAGCAGCATGGAGCTGGCTCAGTCCTGGGGAAGCTGGTAACTGGTGACAGCTGGGTCACATGCCCACAGGCCACTCAAAGCAGCATCACTGAAAATATACCCTGTGGACCAGTCAGGTGAGTCCCTGGTGGGGACATGGTGGGCTTCTGGAGGAGCTCCCTTCCAAGAACCTGTCTCTGACATGCCCGTACTTGGAGTACAAAGGTGAGAGTGGAAGGCCACTTACCACTGGCCGTGCTGCTGATCTGAGTCACCAGGCTCTGGGCATCATCCACCTGGCAAGACAAAGACCCCAAGGTTGGTGGCAGTCTGCTGAGAACAGCAATGCCTGGCTCTGCTCCCAGGGCCTTCAGAGGGGCCCAGGGAATGGTGCTGCTTCTCCAGCCTGACCACCCCCATATTAACGTAACTCAGTCCATGTTCTGACCCCTATGAAGGGCCCAGCCTCCGTGCCTGAGCCTTGGGCAACTGGCAGCAGTTCTGAGGAGTGATAAGGCAGGAGGAACTTACCGGCTGCTCCCCAGGTGGGATTTCAGCTGTGGGCAAGTGATGAGCCCTCTCTTGCACCCCAGCACTGCTCTCTGCTGGAATCCTCTTCACAGCCCGGCCTGCTGCGTCCTCCAGCCGCTCACCACCCACGAACTCCGCCTGGCTGGAGAACTTTTGGAGGTCCAGCTCAGTGCACTCCACGGGTGCATGCGGCCACTTGTGCTGCATCTCAGAGGCACAGGAGGAGAGGGGGGCCAGGGCCTCCACCGTGCCCGGCCGGCCCTGCCTGGGGGTGGGGGGCGGCAGGACCCCGTCCAGGCAGTCCCCATGGCCCGAGGCCCGGATGAGGGGCTGGCTTTCCAGGAGGCTCCTGCCCAGCTGGGCCTTGGAGGCAGTGCTGGCTGCGATGGCTGGCGGCAAGTCCATCTCTGGCTGGAGAGAGGGGAGCTGGAGACCCACGGCTTCCCCGTCAGAAATGAACTGCACCGCTTCCACGGGGCCTAGAACCAGAAACCAGCACGCATCAGTGAAGCTCACCATCCAGCTCCATCCTTCCTGCCTCAGGGCATCTCAGCCTGGGACCAGGTGAGCTGGAGCCCATCACCACCCTCCCTTCCCCAGGAAAGGCAGCAAGAGCAGGTACCTTCCGCCTGCCTGTAGCAAGGGCTCAAATTCTTCACACCCAGGCAGCAGGGTCCAGACATCTGCTCCTCACACAGGAACCTGCCAGGTGCTGCTGCAGTTGGGAACGTTGCTCGCTGGCCCGAGAAGTTCTGAGTCCTCAGGAAGACTTGGAGGATAGAGGAGAAACAGCCTAAGCAAAGGTTTGGCTCGCTTCCCTAGCATGTCCTCAGCCCTGTGGTATGTCGGCCAGCGAGGAGCTGGGAGCCCAGCAGCTCCCTGGCATGCTGCTGGATGCCATCCTGCCCTAACCCTGGCCACCACACCTACAGCCCTTTTCATTCTGCAGCAAAGAGCACCCAACCAGAAAAACCTCAGAAGGGAGGATTGCCAGTTGCGACAGTGAAATGGCCTCTTCCTCCTCCTCCTGATGGCCCTAAGAAGGAGGGAAGCTCCTCTGTGTCACTGAGCAGGTAAAGCACACACAAAGAGAGGTCCTGCAGGCATGAGAAGCAGGATGAGGTGTCTATTCTGTATGAGCTGAGGAACATTTGGGTCACTGTGCTGTGAATTCAGCAATGCTTTACGCAGCAAGAAGGGGCCACGGGCACAGGTGAATGGCAGGGACGAGAGCACCAACTCACCTCTCTGGCACTGGCTTTTCCAGAATCGCTTGCAGTAGATGATGGAAAGTGCCAGAAGCACCAGGACGATGATGACCAGGGCACTGCTGGTCAGTGCAAGAAGGGCTGTGTCCTGTGGTGGTACAGTAGGGACAGCGACCTTCACCAGGCTTGTTCTGGAGCGACCTGCAAACATCATCCACAAAGCGCTGGAGACAAACTCCGAGGCTTGGACCACCCCTCCCCTGCCCATCCCTCATCACACCCCATGGCCATGCCTCCTCCAGCAGGGCTGTGGCTCCCCACATCACCTGCCCTGACCCCAGCAGCACAGGGCACCTACACTGTGGCTCGGAGGACGGCGTCTGCTTGGTGCAGGGAATGCACTCCCACTCCAGCTGCCCGCTGATCCGCGCCTTCCGGTAAAACCTGCCAACACAGCACACAGGCTCAGCACAGCCTGGCCCCACCGGGCTCCCACCACCCTGCCTGTGCAGCCAGCTGTGCCACACACCCTGCAGCAGAGAGGGACAGCTGATCCTGCACTCCTGCCTGGCTGGCAAGAGGAGCAACAGGGCTCTCATCGCTGGCTGGAGCCACACCACACCTCCTTGTTCATGTCTAGTCATATGTCAAGAAGCAAGATCTTTCCAACAGCCCACCCCCACCATGTCTGCTGAAGTGGATTTTAATGGTTAATAGCTCCCTAAAGGGTTGGGAACACCCCAGCTACAGCTCTGTCTGAGAGGAGACTCCTACACTGGAGCCCACCGCTGGCCAGCAGTGTCTGCAGCACCTGGGCTTGGCACAGACTATCTGTATGCAGCCATTTCATTTCAGTAACCCCTTAAACCCCCTCTTTGGGGACTACTAACCATAGTGGTCTACAACACTTCATCTTCCAGGGCTCAGCCACCCTGGTGTCTACAGAACAATGAGAGTCTGGAAGTTTTCTTTCACAGCTCGTTTACGTGAGCCTTCATGTTTCCTTCTCCGGAGCTACAACAGGACCCTCCAGATGGGTCTGACTTCCAAGCCATTAGCAGGACAGAGACACACCTCACTGGGTCACCAGGCTCCTCTTAGGTCCCCTGTGTGACCATGGGTGGGGTCAGGTCAAGCCCCCTGTGCCCAGCCCCTCCCTGCCTGCCCCAGGTGTGGCTGTGCTGGCTCACCCCGGCAGGCACTCCCCGCAGACGGCGTCGGCCGTGGCTGTGCAGTTGGATTTCTGGAGGCGGTTGATGAGGGCACAGGACAGGCAGGGCTTGCAGCCGTGGTGTCCCCAGCGGTCCTTGAACTTCCTGGGAGGGCAGGCCACGCACTGCGCGTCCCCGCCGCTGCCGTCGCCGCAGTCCTGCAAGGCACGGGGTTGGGGGCATGTGGTGAGGGGCCACCACGGGCTCCAAATGCTACTGAGGGAAACAGTGTCCCTTCTTTGGGGGCAAAGGGCCACCGTTCACCTGGGGTCCTCAGAACCCTGCTGAGAGCAGCCACCACCAGTGCAGCTCCCAGGAGACACTCGGGGACCCCGTGTGCTGCCCAGCTGGGGCCCACTGGTGTGCTCTGGGTGTGGGAGAGCTCTGGCAGCACCATGCCCCAGGAGGCACCACCAGGGGAACCCTGCTGCTTCCCACCACTGAGACCTCCTGGGACCCCCTGCAGCAGTGTCCTGCTGGCACCCACCCAGGTGCAGCCCAGCCATGCAGTGTGACCTTGCTCGGGGCTACAGACCAGAGGAAGTTTAGACTTCCACCAGCAAAAAAGGAAATCAGGCTGCTCCTTGTGCTGCCTTAAATCCCTCATCACCTCCTGCTTCCATTGTCTCACCCTCCTACCAGGGTAAATGAAACAATCCACCATCCCATCCTATTAGGTCTCAGCTCTTCCCAACATGCTGGGACCTAAGATCATCTTTCTGAAGGCAGGCTGGCAGAAGATTAACCCAGCTATGCCACCCATGATGATTTCTGCTCCTTACAGAGAAGTCAATTTACCTTGGAAAGCTCCTGCCCAGGCATGCACTTTCTGCAGGGGACACATTTCTTCTGGTCATCCAGGTACTCGCTCTCTTGGCAGGCCATTGTGCTGAAGAGGAGAGGGGAGCTTGGGGATGAGAGGAAGAGAAGGCAGATGGATCAAAGCCAGCCCTAACACACCTGGGATGAGCAGTGTGCCCATTTCTGGGCAGACATCTTCACCTGGCCAGGACAGCAGCCAACACTGCTGAGCACTGTGGGTGAGACTTGGGCATTCCTGGCTCCTTCCACATGGCTCCATCATTCCCAGCAAGGCTGGTGATGAGCTGCCCCATTCTGTTGCCATCTCACAGCCTCACAATGCAGCATATGAAATTTCAGTCACAGTATTGAAGTACTGACCACTAACTGCTCAGGTCACCAGTGGATTCTGCCAGCCCCAGCTGTGGCTCTGGCTACCAGAGACAATCAGCAGAGAACTTGGCCCCAGCAAAGGCTCAGCAAAGCCCCAGCTTCAGGATCCAGCAGACCAGCTCTGGCCAACGAGGCTGCATTGGTGTGACAGTACCAGATGCTGGTGGCTGATGTGTCCCTGGCAGAACAGAACACACTGTCCCACACACCCTGCACCCCAACAGAAAGGGGGACACACACCTGTGGCCCTGCTGCTCCACCCTGGAGCTGTGCAGTCACTCAGGCTCTTGCTCCATGCACGTTTCATCTGGTGTCACTCACAGCAAACTCAAGAGGACCAGCAGAATGAGCTCCCACCTACCTCTGAAACACCCTCCAGAGCCTTCCTGAGGTGCATTAATGGCTCAGCAGAAGGTAACAACAGAACCAGTCTGAGAGCCACAGGGCCACACTGTCAGTAAGGGTAGCTCAAGGGGCAGAACAGGACCAGCATCTCAGAGCAAGCAATTCAGACTGAAGCTGCAAAACTGAGCAATTTATTTGGTGTTTTGGGGCTGCTGATTATTTCTGCAGATTCTAGATAGGCTTTTCCCATGAAAACATACAGGGAATAAAATCCACTTTCACTAGACCAATCTCCACTTTGCCTTTCTTATTACCTTGTGCAGAAAATCAAGAGAGAAACTGTTCAACCTGCCTTGGGAGCAAGTCCTCAACACCCATCAGGAACAGTGAACACCTTTTGGAGGGCACCAGCCAGAACTGCATAGGAGAACCAGAACTCTCCTCTGAGAGGGCAGCTTGGCCAGATATCTGGCCCCTGCAAGGCTCTTGCAGTGGGGGGGGATCATCTACAGGGCCCCCAGCACCTCCTGCCACAGCTCCTTCCCCTCCCACAGCAGCATTCCTCTGCAGGCTTTTTCTGCCTCCTCTGCCTAATCCCACCACTCCCTTGCCGGTGCCTTTTGGAAGAGGACACTTGGCTGGGCTCCCCCGGCTCCGGAGGGCCGAGATTCATGGGAGATGAGGTCTGCCCAGACGAGCACAGCACATGAGTCACCCTCCCTCACGCAGCTCCTGCTCACAGCACATGGGCTGATACAGGATCAGCAGCCAAGTCCGTGGGGACAGGCCAGCAGGAGCTGCAGGGACTAAATCTGTCTCGCAAGCACCTCGGGACAGGCACGGGCACAGCTCGTAACTAGCATAAAGGTTCCTGACATCACTGAATAAAAGATTTGTCACATCTCAGAAGGTGGTGATCCCAGTGTCACTGCCCCAGGAGATGCACAGGGCTTGGTGTCAGGGATCAGCTACAGGTTGAGAGCAGGAGGGAACATAAAAAGCAGGGAGCCAGGTCCCAGATGAATGACACACAACTCCTTTGGGGGGCTGGCATGCTGGGCAGGTGTCACCCAACTGATCCAGGAGGTCAGCATGCCAGGGGCCTGGAGTCTGGTTCAGGCTTTTGCTCCTAATAACAGCACAAGATCAATGAAACAGAATTGCAGGCAACAGGAAAGAAGCTCAGATACCAGAGTATGGAGAGGAAGGGGCTGATTTTTACCTGCTCTCCAAACTGCTGTAATGCAAGGAAAAAAGCACAGATGAAAAAACCTCAACAAAACAAAAACCAAAACAAAACCACAAAAAAATTTTTGGAGAAACTGTCCTGTGAACAAAACTTTGCCACTTTTTCTCATATATTTACAGAATTTCCCAGCTTTTCAGAGGACCTGCAGCTGAGACAATGCCCTCAAAGCCCCCTCCCCACAAGAACCCGGTTTAAAGCAGTTTGCCAAATACAGAAAGTTACACAGGCCAAAGGAATCCTGTGTCAGAGCTGCTCCAAGCACAAGGACCTCTGCCAGGATGATGGAATCACTCAAGATGGAGCAGACAGCCGTACCCAACGTGCCAGCAGGATACTGGGCACAGGGCAGGTCTGCTGCTGCTCAAGTGTAACAATACAGGGAACCAACATCTGGTTGAATATCATGCATGAAATTAAAAGCTGGGGATTCTTCGTACTTATTTCAACACCACCAGACCCAAGATATTTGATTTGTACGTGGAGGACACATCGAAACCACCTGGTGCTGCTCTGGGATGGCAGCAACCTTGGATCATCTCATGTTTGACTGAAGCAACTGGTCTTACTGAGGCTAAAGGAAAAGCCAAAACCAACAACTCCACCTCTTTGGGAACCACACGGAGTCTCCCTGATACTTCCAGAGCCACACATTTTATTTTCCACAGGGGAATATAAAGATGACACAGTAACAATGAGTACACACGGAGCACAGTATCAATGCACTTAGAGGTTGAGGGGAAGAAGAACCTCCTGCCATCAGTCCCAGATGTATGAGATTTAACTTGAAAACATCTCTAATTTGTTAAAGAACTCTTTCATTGCCTTAAAGGGACATCCTGTCTGAGCAGGAGAGTAGAATGGGCTCCCCACTGCATCAGCCCTTAAGATACCAAAGCCATGAGCTGCTCAATGAGTTTCACTGAGTGAGATGAAATGGTTCCAGCAGAGCCACAGCATGAGCTGCAGTTCATCCACCCTGTGACAGCACTACAGCTCAGCCATTGTCTTTTCTCTGTGAAAGTATAATTTAAAAAAAGATTAGAGTGTAATGGAATCCAATATATTTCTTTTGTGTGCAGCTAAAGGATTCTGGGAGGAAAACAAGGGTGAGGAAAATAATAAGTGAAAAGGTACAAAATGAAATGAAAGCAATCAGTGAAACCTTCAGGCTGTTGATTCTCCCTATCTGCCCAGCAGGGACTGGGGCGGGGGGGCTGGCAGAGATACAGGCAGGACAGGAGGAGATGGGGTGGGGGCTGCTTCCCATCTCAGCCACGGACCCTGTCCCCTCCAGCCATGGGTGTCTGCTTGCCTGGGACAGGAGGTGCCCAGACCCACCCTCAGGGGCTCGGACACCCACCCAGCAGTGGCTCTTCCACATCACCACGTCAGCCAGCACACACATTACAGGAGATTTCTACTCTGCCGCAGGACTGACTGGCACAGTCAGGCAGCACCATGCCTCAAGAGGAGACACTTGTATACACTGGAACCTAAGAACAGAGAGCTGAAATCCTAAATAAGAGCTGCAAGTGAAAAGCAGGGGGAAAAAATGCTATCTGGAAAATATGAGTGCATGCCTCATGGTTGGCCACGGTCAGCTCCAGTCTCCTGCTCAGCCATTCCCCCACTCTGGTCCAGGCAGTGTCTCCTCATCTCCTTGTGCTACAAACAATGCTGGGAGAGCCTTTGCAGCAGTGGGACGCCTGTGGGCAAAGGGCTTCTCACAGAAGCAAAAAAGGCGGAATCTGAGGCTTTCCACGTGGCTTGGAAATCAGCAGGTTTCCCAAACTGGAGACTCTACACATACAACTACCCACTAATTGTTTTATCTGGAGTGGCTGGGGACTTGTGTTTGCTTTAATGAAAGCACCGTGCGCTCGGGTGGGGAGGAAGCTCTCCGGGCTGCTCTCACCCCTCTTTAGCACACAGCAGGAGTCCCCAGGGCACAATGCCCACTTTCCAGCGATTTTTGCCAAGTTAGGGCTGCCCACCTTGGAAACCTACACTCTGCCTTGCCAGGTATCTCAAGCAACACCTCGAAAGCTCTATCAATTTGCATAAAACTTTGGATTTCCATCTGGTTTTTGCCCCACATCTAATTCTTAGTAACTTTCACTATCTTCCGGCATTAATCAGAGAACCACTGTAGCCGGAAAACCTCTCCGAGACCACGGAGTCCAACTGTTCCCCCAGCACTGCTCAGGCCACCACTAATCCCCAAGTGCCACATCCCCGCGTCCATCAGATCTCCCCAAACGGTGACTTCACCACTGCCTGTGGCGGGGCAACAAACTTTTTGGGGAAAAAAATTGTTCCTAATGTACAACCTAAACCTCCCGACCCCCGCATCTGGCAGCTGCTCGTTTCTGGAAAAACAGCCGAGGCGAGGCCGGTGGCGGGACGGGTGCGGGGGCAGCGGAGCCCACGCGGGTGCCGGCCGTGGGCGCGCCCCGCCGAGCGCTGGCCCGGCC
>NW_024498462.1:10418226-10459082 GCF_017590055.1 Onychostruthus taczanowskii
ATATATATAGTTTTGTAGATAGATATGTGGGTATATATGTGTTAGTATATATTTATATGTGGGTATATATGGATTTTATGTATTTATATGTGATATAGGAAGGTTTGCATTTTAATATATTATATATGTATATTTTATATACGTTCATATATGTTTATATATATATGTATGTATGTATATATATGTATATATATGAAGTAGCAATATATCCACCCATGCAGAGCTTGCTGGAGGAGGCGGGAATATCCAAGGGGACACTGCCGAGGTCATTCCTTAACATCTCCCTTAATGACCTGCAAAAGGCACCACCAGCTCGTTAATGACCTGGCAGCGAAGATAAGCAGCTTGTCGCTGGAATTCCCGCTGAAATTCCCGCCGCTATCCCGGTGTGCGGGGTCGCCCGTCCTTCCACAGGCAGGGAGACATGAAAGGGGCCTGAACAGCCAGAAAGGAGCGCAGGAAACGCCATGGTTTTGTTCGCCGGGGGAAAAAAAAATAAATTTAATCGGGTCTATCTGGGGCGAGTGATTAAAAAGTTGTTGGAGCGGGAGAGCGGCGGCGGCACCTCGGGAAAATCCGAGGGGTTTAATATGCAGCTATGCCGGAGCTCTCCTCATCCACCTCTCCCAGGGAAAGCACAAAGTGCATTTTCAGGTCAGCGAGCCAGAGAAAGAAGGAGAAGCCCCAAAAAGGAGCAGAAGCTGCAGGAATGCTGTGTAAGCTGAGATTTTCAAACACATGGATCTGTTTTCTTTGGAGCGGCAGCGGCCGGGGGAAGTCGCAACTGCAGACAAAGCTCCCGCAGGGCTGGAACGCCACAGGAAAAGCGCTGGAGGGTGGCAGAGGAGCAGGAGGTGGCCTGGGGCTGTGTCCTGCCCCAGGGGGAGTGCCGGCAGCCCGAGGCTGTGCCGGCTGCCGATGGATGTGCCCGAGGCATCGCCGCTCCCGGGGCTGCTCCAGCACCTGCCGGGGCGCAGAATCCGAGTGTTGCTGTCCCCAGGATCAGATCTGCTGTCCCCAGAGCCAGACCCGCTATTCCCAAGGCCGGATCTTCCATTCCCAGTGCCACACCTGCCCTCCCCAGGGCCAGGCCTGCCATCCCTATGATGAGACTATCCACTTCCAGTGTTGCAATTTCCATCCTCAGTGTCACAACTTCCATCCCCAGGGTCAAACTCACCATCCTCGGGGTCAGACCTGCCATTCCCAGGGTCACAACTCCCATCTGAATGTCAGACCTGTTCCCCAATGCCACACCTTCCATTCCCAGTGCCAGTCCTGCCATCCTAAGGGTCAGACCTGCCATTCCCCGTGGCACACCTGCCTCCTCCAGTGTCCCATCTCCTATCCCAAGGGTCACACCTGATCCCCAGTGCCAGATCTTCCATTCCCAGTGCCAGTCCTGCCATCCTTAGGGTCAGACCTGCCATTCCCAGTGTCACACCTGCCTCCTCCAGTGTCCCATCTCCCATCCCAAGGGTCACACCTGATACCCAGTGCCAGATCTTCCATTCCCAGTGCCAGGGCTCATCCCCAGTGTCACACCTGCCATCCCCAGTGTCCCACGTGCCATGCCCAGGATCAGAGCCAGTACCCGGGTGTGACAGCAGGTTCCTGCCAGCTGTCTGCAGAGGCTGGGGAATGCTGTCCGTGGCCACACAGGCACGGTGCTGCTGGAAGAGAGGAGCGAGAGGGGTTGGATGGGCTGAGCCCTTCTCCAGCTCCCAGGCGGCGGGCAGCCCCGGGGCAGGGTCCCGCGGAGCTCCCGGCTCGTCCCCACCCCGTGCCCCGAACCAGGCGGTGATCTCACGTGAATGAGCTCAGAGCTGGCTGCGTCCTGCCAGCATTTACATGGGAGGCTCCAGAGAGTCTGTGTGTACTCACAAGCCTCCCGCCGAGAGCCACAGCTCTCCCCGAGGGGAGGAGGAGCGGGGCTCCCTTTCCTGCTTCCCCACCCTGCCCTGCCAGCTCCGGCTCCTGGCAGCCCGCCTGCTCCGGGCGGCCCACGCTGCTTCCCGGGCGGCTGCGGGAGCCGGGACAGGGAGATCCAGCCCCCCTGGACCCCTCACTGCGGCACCCCTGTGTCCTGCACTCCTGTATCCCCGCGGTCCTGAATCCACGTGGCTCTGCATCCCTCTGTTTCTGCATCCCTGCATCCTCAGTCCTGCACCCACACACACCTACACTCTTGTAGCCCCTGCAATCCTGTGTCCCTGTGCCACTGCATCCCTGTATCCTAAATCCCTGCATCTCTGTGCCCCTGCATCCTGTCTCTAATCCCCTGCATCCCCACACCTGCACATCTGCACCCCTGCACTTGTGCTTCCCATCATCCCTGTGCCCCTGCATCCCTGTGCCCCTGCATCCCTGCCTCCCTGGATCCTGTAATCCCCTGGATCCTGTGCCCCTGCATCCCTGGATCCTGCAATCCCCTGCATCCCCTCATCCTACATCCCAGCAGCATTCCCTGCCATCCTGCTCCCCCAGTCCCAACACCACCACATTCCTGCATCCTCACATTCCCACACCCCATCCCGACCCCCCAGCACCCAGGAGAGGATCCCAGCTTCCCTCAGAGCACAAGGCTCTGTAATCCTCCCATTTAGGCGGATCATGGCTCCGTGATTCCCACTTGGACTCCATGCAGGTTTTGGGGATGTTTTCAGCCCTGTAGTGCCACGGAAGGCTCCTTGTGTGAAGCAGGATGGGCTGAAAGGCAGAAGAGGAAAGTGGAGAAATTCACTTTTATCTCGCATCAATCACAAAAAGGGATAAACTGAACATCCTGAGCAGTTGCAGCACCGCTTTTGTGGGGCTGGTAATTTGTGACAGTGAAGATCACTGGAAATATCTTAATTAATGTTTATTTTGATGGCTGTGGAGGTTTGGGGTGACGTGTCCCTGAGTCTGGAATGGGGAGGGGGGGCAGGGTGGCAGGGGGGGAAAAAAAAGCAGATTTTTTTTTGACTTGCTGCCCAGAACCACAAAAATGCCTTTTAAAGCGTCCCTCCCTCGCCCGAACAGGCTCGTCGGGAGCAGAGCAGAGCTCATGGAAAGAGGAGAGATAGAGAGATAGAGACTCAGAGGAAGGAGGTGAGGGGCAAAGACATGGGAAGGAGACAGACAAACACACACGGAGCAATTTGCATGGTTTATGAGTCTTTGATTCCAGCCTATTTACAACCTGGGCGCTCACACCCCGGTGGGAAGTTGGGAGATTACTGTACTTACCCTCGATTTCGCTTCACATCTTTATCGAGGGATCTCTCTCGCCTCCAGCCAGACTTTAACGAGCTGCAGCTACGGCAGGGACCGGCCCCGTGCGGCCGAGCCCCTTCCCCGCCCGCTCCCGCTGCCATTCCCGGCTCCACAGGGACACCCTGGTCATCCAAGGGACCCCTCTGTGGGCCAAGGGACATCTCTGAGAGCCAAGGGACATCCCTGCTCTCCTTTCTTCCCCCCGCCCCCAGCTTCAGACATGAGTAAAAGAATTTCTGGGCTCAGACCAGGCAGTTTTGGGTTCAGCACAGAGGAAAGGGACTCCAAACCCAGAGCATTTGGTTCCAGAGGTGCAGGAGCTCCTGCCCTGCTGGCATCCCATTCCCTCATTTCCTTCTCATTCACCATCTCATTCTTCTCCCCGTTATTTTTTTCCATTTTCCTCCTCTTTGAGCCATCTTCCTCCTGCCTTTTCACTGAAAAAGCTGAATTCCAGGGAAAGGGGGCGGCTGGTGGAATTGCTGGATACAGTGGAAAGAAGCGCGTGAGCCACGGCTTTTTGTTCCTTTGATATTTGAAATCCCAACATCCACCTCCAGAGTAACTTCTGGAAAATTCACTGGGGGAAAGGTCTTTCCTAGAAGAAAAGATGAGGCAATTTGGGGCAAATTCCGAGCCCTGAGTGAATCCTTCATCCCATTGTGAACCCCAGGACAAGCCAAGGGTCACCAGTTCATGCTGGATCCTGAGCACCCTCATCCCACCTCCTGCCATGATCCCAATTAGCCCAAGGAAACACAACGAGTCCCTCTCCTAACGCCCTTCCCAGGGTGTTTTCTTGGGATGAATCCTGTGATCTGCCTCCATCACTCAGGGCAAACCTGGGATTCATCTCCCGACCCCTGAGCACACCAAGGGGTGATCAAGGGAAGCTTTCCCGCAGTGTTTTGGCTCCTTTTCGCTGCTGGATTTCCCCCAGGTGCTCGGGATTATTCTTTTCGCTCACAGTTCGACACCCACACGTGTGGGGCCGTGCTAGGAGGGGCAGGGGCAGCTCTCCCTGCCTGGCAGGGGCGTCGTGCCCGGGCTGGGCCGGCGGAGCCTCGGGAGCCGCTCCCTCCCCCTTGGCTGCGACCCCCGGGACCGTTTCCATTCCATAATTGGGCAAATCTTTTCCTATCAGATCTCAGCACAAGTGTCTACAAGCCTTGCCCGAATAATAAGGAATATTCAAGGAAAAGCTGGTGCTTTTTCTCATCTCCTTTCTGCCAGGAATCTGGTTTTTTGGGGTAGCGGCTGGAGCGCAGGCAAGGGCAGCTCCCGCATGACTATTCATGGGCAATCTTCGGGGATTTGCTTAAACTCAAAGCAGATTTGGAGGAAAAATAGGAAACCTGGAAGCCTTTGTGATGACTCCTCCCGGGTAGCTCCCGCTCGGCACCACGGGAAGCTTCTCCTCTCCCTCCTTCAGCTTGTTTTTATTGAGGTGTTTTTTCCTTCCTCCCCCTGACGTTATTTAAATCTTGTTCTTTAATAAGTCTACAACTAAAAGCAATTAAGGAGCTCAGTGAGCAGCATCCATTTCAGCGCTGCCTCCAAGGCACATCCAGCGCCAGCAAACCCTGCCTGGAGGCAAAGAGAGCATCGGGAGAGCATCAGGACCCCGAGGGATGCCCGGCTGTGTGAAACCTCCTGCCCTGGGGGGCACAGGGGGTCCCTTCTGCCCCCATCCCGAGCCATCCCATCCTTCCAGAGGCTCCCAAGCCTTTTCCTCAGAGGTTTGGGGGCCCTGCCCACACGCCCCTTCACCTAAAGGTGTTGCTACGCTGATAAACGATGCTTAAAATAAAATAAAGAGGGAAAACGCATGTTTTCCTTTTCCGGGAGCAACAGATCAAAGCAATTCTGAGGCAGATGATAATTCCTGGCAGTAACCACCCACAGCAGATAAGGGGGATGGAGGGGTCCTCAGAGAGATGGGCTCAGAAATGCAGGTGACAGACACAGAGAGGGCTTTGGCCATTAAAAGGCACACTGAGATTTGCCATTGGGGGGTCCCAAATCTATCCAAAAGTCCCCTGCCAAAGCCTCAGTACCCGTGGGCAGCAGCCACAGCCACGGCTGGTGCCCACACGCCCTCGGCAGCCCACGGAAAGCCCTTCCTGCCAAAGCTCCTTCTCTGACAAAGGGCTCTTGCTTCCAGCTCAGGAGCAACAAACACAGAGGCAGGCAAGGCAGCCTCTTCCCACAGCATTTCAATGAAGAAAACACCCACGGAGATGCAAAAGCGGCCACAGCTCCCTGCCCATCCTCCTTCCACCTGGGCCTATCCTCCTTCCACCTGGGCCCATCCTCCTTCCACCTGGGCCCTTCCATGTAGGCCTGTCCTTCTTCCATCTGGGCCCATCCTTCTTCCACCTGGGCCATTCCACTTAGTTCATCCTCCTTCCACTTGGGCCCATCCTCCTTCCACCTGGTTCATCCTCCTTCCAGCTGGGCTCATGCAGGGATGAGCTCTCTTCCCGCTGCCTCCACCCCCACACCCCCGGGTGGATTGGGCAGAAAGGGCATCCCAAATCCTGCGACATGGGATGCTCAGGGAACAGGGCACTGCCAAGGGCGGGCAGCGGGCACGGCCTGGAGGGGAATGGGCAGCAGAGCCCAGGAAGAGGGGAGGCAATCTGCATAAATTAGCAGGAGGCAATTTTACCCTCATCTTCTAATGCCTCACACCTGCCCCAGAGGTGAATGGCAAAGAGGGGCGGGTTTAGTCCATCAGAGGTGAGAACAGAGAGACCCTGCTGAGGGCTCACGTCCCTAATTCCCAGTAGGAATCAGGATCCTGGATAGGGATATGCCAAGCTTCCAGCAGCTGGGCTGGGCACACCCAGCAGGACCAGCCCGAGGCTGGAGCCTGCTCAGCTCCGGGTGACCCCAGAACCCCCCAAAGGCCTGGGCTGATCCCAGCTGGGATGTAGGGAGGGGGGAATTCTGCCCTGCTCAGGTGTGACCCCACCTGCAGAGCTGCCTCCCAAAACAAAAAGGACCTGGAGCTGCTGGAGAGAGACCAGAGGAGAACATGGAGCGGCTCTGAGGGCTGGAGCCTCTCTGGAGCCAAGCTGGGAGAGCTCACCTGGAAAGGAAAAGGCTCCAGGGAGAGCTCAGAGCCCCTTCCAGTGCCTGAAGGTTTCCCAGAGAAGCTGTTGCTGCCCCTGGATCCCTGGAAGTGTCCAAAGCCATGTTGGACAGGGCTTGGAGCAACCTGGGCTGTCCACAGCAGGGGTGGGACACAATGGAATTTAGGGTGACTTCCATCCCAGACCATGCTGAGATTCCATGATTATTTCCTGTGATTCCATGATTATTTCCAGGCTCCAGCTCCTGAGGACTCCGAGATGGAGACCTGGCTGGAAGGACTGTAAACAGGAGGTGTGGAAGGTGCTGCCTCTGATGTAATCCTGCTGATCCCTGGGAAACACCGGCATCTTCCCACATCTTCCTGACCTTGGGAGCCCAGCTCAGCTCACCCCACCACCCTCCAGATGGGCACATCTGACTTGTCCTCAAATCCAACCAGCAGCTCCAAGTATTGTCCATAAAAGAACTTAAAAAGAACCCAAGAATGATTTATTGAAATGTTCCCATTTTCACTGGAAACACAAAGGAACGATCCTCCAAGAAATGTGGTTTGCAGCTGGGAATTTTTTAACTAAAAGTATGAAATGTGTGCAAAAGAGAGAGACTTTTGGGGGAAAAACAAAAGATGCAACATGGGAGCCCAAACATCTGTAGGAAAACCATTCCCAAAGTTCAGAAAGGCTCTACCAGCAAACCCCACAAAGGCTGCAAGCAGAGGGAAGGGCCATGAGCGAGTCAAGTCTTCCCAGGTGGACACAGGTGCCACATCCTCGGGACGGGCATCGCCTCCCCCTGTGAATTTTGGGTTTTTATGGAAAAGCCAGGCTGTGGGAGCACTGCCCCGGGACTCCCGGCAGAGCAGCCCAGACGGGTGAGGCTCGTGCCTGTCAAAACATTTCAGAATAATCGTCATAAAGCACGGCCAGATCAAAACAAGTTAAAACAGAGCCGCCAAGGTCTGGTCACCTCATAAACCACAGATAAAGCCAGCAAGGCCTCGCCAGAGCAGGTTTGATCTTCCTCCCTTCCTGTATCTCTTCCATAAACATTTTGGGGAGCCACAGGAGAAGAGTCTTATTGATGAAGTCTGAAAACTAACATCCTATGGATGCTGGGAACTATCCCACGCCTCATCCTCCCTGTCCGGGGCAGCGCCAATCCCAGTGGATCCTGCCAGCCTGCAGGGCTGCCCCAAGGACTCCTCTGTTTACTTTAAACCAATTCCCATCAAACTCCTCACTCAAAAAGGGGGAAAAACCAGATCAAAAGAGGCCCTTTGGCCGCCCCCTTCCTTCCAGTTGTCCAACCTTGGCAGGTGTTGGCCGAAGGAGCCAGGGCCATCAGCAGCACCTCAAGAGCTTTTGTCATGTCCAAAGAGCTTTTCCCAAATCCATCTCTACCTTCTGCTGATCTTGTGCTGCTGCATTGAGGGGCTGGAGGATGTCCAGGGAAGGGAACGGAGCTGGGGAAGGGGCTGGAGTACCAGAAGGGTCTGAAGGAGCTGGGGGGGGCTCAGTTTTCAGAAAGGGAGGCTCAGGGGGCTCTGCACAACAGGAGCAGGCAGTCAGAGGGGTCAGGCTCTAATCCCAGGGAATAAGGGACAAGACAAGAGGCCTCAAGTCCTGTCAGGGGAGGTTTACTTGGATATCAGGGAAAATTCCTCATGGAAAGGGTTGTCCAGCCCTGGCACGGGTGGAATCCTCATCCCGGGAGGGATTTAAAAGCCATGTGGATGTGGCACCTGGGGACACGGTCAGTGATGGTCTTGGCAGTGTTGGGGCATGATGGGACTGCACAATCCCAGAGGGCTTCTGTGATTCTAAGGATCATCCCTCCCACCCCAGCAGCTGAAGATGTCCATGAATTTCCAGGTCACTCAGCTCACGCACTGATGGGATAGAGTCCTGCCAAGTCTCCAACTTCACGTGCTCCAGGAGAAAAGCGGGATGAGCACCAAGCCCTGGCAGTCCAGGGGCTGGTGTGTCCACACTGGCCATGCTGTAACATGACCTTAATTAGAGTAATTGAGCTCTTGGTCAAGGCTTGGAGCAAAGAAGTTGCAATATTTGGCGTTTCTGAAAGGTCTCTGCAAGGTCGCTCAGCCGTGGATGGTGAGGCAAGAGCACCCCAGGGATAAATGGGAATGTTAATCCCTGGTTGAGCATGGCAGGATTTGGGGAACAGCCTGTTTGTGCAGGAGAGAAGACTTTCAATAAGGTCCCACAGGAGCTTGGCCAGAAACCTCCTCTGGTGCCCCCCAAAAGGATCCAGAAGAGGGAAGAACAGAGCCAAGCACTTTGGAGCAGCTCCAAATTACTCCTGGCACTGAGGAATTGCAGGGGAATGGAATGATCGTATGGAGCAGAGCAATAAAATGGCAGATGAACTTCCCTGCTCATAATTGCAGAGTAATGAACATGAAAAGCTTTTTCCCCAGCCGGACACGCGCAGCGGCTCCGTATCAGCAATTATTGGGATTTAACGAGATCTCGGAGACGCTGCCGAGCCCCTTTGAAGGCCTCCTTTCAATGATTAGCAAGAGTCAAAAAAGGCAACTGGAATATTAAGAACTCTTGAAAGGAGCAAGGAAAGAGAACAAAAGGGGAAATGTCCTTTTTTTCCTTCATCTGCTGCCTCTCTGACGGACCCATGCCAGGGAACGAGGAGATGGTGGGGGAAGGCATCACATTGATCCAGGGTTTGGGATAACACCTGTGTGGGGAGAGTTAAAATGAGCCAGGAATAAGGGGATAAAGAGACAAATAACTTAAAGTCATAGAGGTTTGGAATGGGGAAATTGACAATGTGATCTTTGGATGATGGATTTGATGCTTTTCCCGCCAAATGGCTTCATGGAGCTGTGGGAATTGTCACCAGTGGAGACTTCTCACCGCCCTGAGTTCAGATCTGCAGGGTCAGCTCTGCATCCGTGAGAAAAACAGGATCAGCTCCAGGCAAACCCTGCCAGAGCCGGGACGGAAAGTAAAGAGGATGAGGATGGGCACCATGTTTGAGTCCTTCACTTGGAACCTCCAGGGAAATTCCTGGAGCTTTCTTGGGATCCACAGCACAGCAGTTTCTATAGGGTTTTGTCCTGTGAATTTGGGGAGGGCACGTTCCTTTCTTGCAACACCAAGGCTTCCTAGGAATTTCCTATGACTTATATCTAGAACATTTCCAGGAATGTTCAAGGGCTTCATAAGACTTCTCCAATCTGAAATATTTCAAGGAATGCCTAGAGCTTCCCTGACTTTCCTCCGCCTAGAAACTTCCCCAGAATCTTCCATTTTTCCCATGAGTTTTTTCTCTCCCGGAAGTTTTCTGGCATTTCCTTATCAGGAACCTGTCTAGGAGCATCCCAATGAATTCCAAGACTCCCACAAGGGCTCTCAAGAAATTCTTCAGTCTAGGATATCAGTATGAAATTCTCCAAATACTTTTGAGAAACTTCTCCATCCAGGAAATCTCAGGCAAGGACTTTTCTCAGATTCTTCAGCCTTTTTCTAGAAATTCCTCAAATGAGAAATTCTAGGAATTTTCCTGGTGATTTAAAAAAATTTTCATTGTGCTTTGCAGGACTTTTTTCCTTTGCACTTCATGATGCTTCGAGGAATTTCCCAAATGATTTTTTTTTCTTTTTTTAGGAATTCAGCCCTGTTTTGTGAATTAAAAAAAAAAAAATAAAAATTGAGTTTAAGTTTTACAGTGTGTCCATGGAATACTGACCTCTCCAGGCAGCCCAAACCAGGAGATGGAGGAAGGGAAGTCTCCCTATTTTGAGCCACATCCTGGAGCCCCCACGATGGAGAGTGGACATGCAGCATCCCAGGATGTGGCTGTGGTGGAGCTCCACCAGCTCTGTGGGAATTGTGCCGTGGCAGAGCTGGGAAGGAGCGGGAGAAGCATCTCTGCCACATCCAAACCTCTCCTGGAAGAGAGGAGTCATCCCTCATCAGCCCAGAAGGACCATGGGGCAGCTTGGGATTTCCTGGAATCTCTCTGCACATCCCTGGAGACTGTGCCAGAGTGAACAGCCCGTTCCAAGCTCCCCATTGGATCCAGGGATCTGTCACTGCTATGCCAAGCGCTGGATTTGGGATGTGATCCACACTTCAGGCCCTTCCCTCATCCAGCAGGAAACACACGGTCTGCAGGCTCAGGGTGTGGCACTGACACAGCCACATGTGGCCAGATGTGAGGAGAGAAGGAAAAGGCAAAGCTGGGAGCAAGGCAGGATAAACCCAGATTGCTCTGGGATAACTCCTGGACATGCCAGCAGCTCCTGCTGCTCCTGCTGTTGGCTGTGGGTGCCCCAGGGTCAGCTGAGGCCCCTGAAGGTGCTCCTCAGCCTCTTGGATGTTCTGGAAACTCAGTTCCTGGTTCAAAGGACTCAAAGTTCCTGTGAATCAGACATCACCTTGCACTGGGGGTCCAGAAGGAGCATCAGGCAGCGTCCAAGGCTGGGTTGGACGGGGCTTGGAGCAGCCTGGACTAGTGGAAGCTGTCCCTGCCTGTGACAGGGGTTTGGAACATCATCTTTAAGGCTCCTTCCAACCCAGAGCATTCTGCGACTCCATGATTTCCCAGGGAATCCTCAGGGTGCTGTGGAGCCCCCAGTTTTCCTGACATCCACCCTGGTGTGGGTGATCCACGGAAAGGACCAGTGGGGTCTGCTGAGGGGGCAACGCTCCCCTGGACAGACCCAGGGTGCTCTGGGTGCCCCTTTAAGGGCACAGAGCAGAAGAGCTGGGGAAAGCAGGGGCTGCACCCCCAGCAGAGCTTTGGGGAGCCCCCAGGGCACCGCCCCCCCTGCCACACCCTGCTCAGGGTGACTCAGGAGGGTGGGGTGGACACACCTGCTCTGCAAACACTGTCTGAAATGCAGCAGCCCGGGCCGTGTTTGCTCTGTGTATCTCCTGACATTATTTATTTCCTACCTGTCCAGGGGCTGCTGGGGACTGTCACCACTGGGCTGTTGTGGCCGTGTTGACTTTGGCACAGGGAAGGAGAGCCTGGGCCAAGCATGTGGAGAGGAAGGACTGGGAGAATCCGGGGCAGGGAGAGCTGGAGCTGCTGGGCTGTGGGGAGAGCACCTGGGCACGTGAAAGGAGCAGGATGTGGAAATCAATCCTGGAACTTGGTCCTGCAGCTCCATCTTGCAGGAATTTGGGGTGTGATGGCCCTGGAGCAGCAGCAGGGCCAAGGGCTGGGGAGCAGGAAGGGCCTCTCCCCCTGCTGTAATTCCACAGCCAGTGGGGTCACAGTGATCCCAAAAATGTGACTGGCTCAAACATGAGGATTTCTCTGGGTAAAGCAGCTCCAGTGCTCATCTTCCTCCTCCTCCTTCTCCCCTCTTGCCTCTGGACCTGCAGCCTGGGCTCTCTGCAATGTCCTGGATGGCAAAATAGCCCAAAAGTTCCCAAAAGTAGCACCAGCTCTCTGATCCCACAGAAGAGCCACCCTCCCATGCTCCAGCTGTCACCTGACACAGGGACAGGGCTGAGGGGTGACAGAGGGACAGGGTCAGGCAGAGGGACCATCCTGGAGGCACCCAACTGTGTAAGAGGCAGCTTAGAGAGGAACCGGAGGATTTGGATCCTGTTTCTTGCTTAACTCCCTGATATCTGACCCCTGGGGAGGAGGGGAGGATTCTTCATCAGAGGGGACTTAAGAAAGGCCACTAAGAAAAGCTTCTGAAGCACCATGTGAGGGCTCTGAGCCCTTCCCAACACTGTGGGTGCAGGATGAGGGGGGATCCCAGGACTGTGCCTGGTCCCAGAGCTGCCTGGGTGACCAGGGACAGGGGGGACAATTCCTGGCGGCCTCCCAGCCCTGCTGCTGTGAGGAAGAACCAGTCCTTTAGGAAGGGGATTTCTAACAAAGCTGAGATCACGTTGCTGTTTGGCTTAATCTCAGGCTATTCTGCCTCCAAATCCCTCCTAATTCCTCACTGATATTAATTACAGTGCATCCGACCCAGGCCTGGGGAGTGGTAGCTCTTCCCCACATCCCAAACCGAGCGCTTCCCCGGGATCCTGTTCACAGCCAGCAGCTCCTGAGCCAAATAATCCCTGGCCTAATGCACCGACTTAAATTAGATCTGGGCCCTCCATCCCTGCTCCTGCCACTTTCTGCTCGTTCCCCACAGCTGCAGCGCAGACAAAACAGGAGGGGTTGGGAGGGAGGAGTTGGCTGTCTCCCCCGGCACTCTTGGATCAGGGATTTGGGCTCTGCTTTTCCTGCCTCTCCCCAGACCAGCCACTTGCTGCCTGTGGTGGCAGCAGCTCTGGTGTCACCGCTGTCACCACGGTGGCTGGGACAGACTCTTTGGTCCTGGCTGCAGGGCTGGGGATGCTGCAGCTGAGACAAGGAGTAAAGTCACGGGTTTGTGCTGACCTTTGAGCTGAAAACTGCTTCAATGGAGTCACAGATCCAAAGGAAAGACGGGAGCACTTGCTCGGCATCTCCAAAAGCAACTCACACCCCACCAGCTCTGCCTGACAGGCTGGAGAGCATCCCACATGAACAGGGGAAACCTCCTGGCAGGAGAGCATCCCACACCTTCAGCAGAGCATCCTCCTGCAGGCACCCCAGCAGGGAATCTGCCCCCGGCTGCTCCATGGCTCCAGTGACACAGAGTGCTGGGATCCCTCGTGGCACTGATCCCACCCCGGCTCCGGGCTGGGTCACCCGGGGCTGTCCCAGCCCCACGGACACGCTCCCTGCAGGTGGGATGAGCAGAGCAGGGGCTGTTGTTATTCCAGAGCCACTTCCCAGGGCAAAGCCGGAGCCCCGGGCGGTGCCCTTTGGCCGCCGGCAGTGACCCGTGGGCAGCACATCGTCAGAGCCCTCCCGGGCAGTGATTGATGGTGGGCCCTGTCCCCGGAGCCACAGACCGGCTGTCCCCTGCCCTGCTGGGACAGGCTGGCCCGCGGGACTGCTCCGGACGGGAATCAAAGCTTTGGGAATGCGCACGGGAGCTCCAGAACCTTCCAGACAGGAGGGACCCACCGTCCTGCAGGAGGGCTGGGGTCAGCCAGGGGCTGCCTTGCCCCGCTTCTGCCCTGGATTTGGCAGGGATTTGGGATGCTCCAGGCACAGCCATTCCCTGCGGCGCCTTCCCAAGGCGCTGCCGGGCTGGCTCAGCTCCCCATTCCCCTCCCTCCCTGCCCTGGGGTTCACTTTTGGGATTGTTTTATCTGCTAATGTTTGTGCCGCACTCTGTGGGGAAGGGCAGGCAAATCCCTGAGGGCACGGGATGCAGGGAATCCTCTTGCTCCATCCTAACTCTTCCAAGACCCCGCTGGGAGTGAGATCCCCTCACCGGGCAGAAATTGGCCGGCTGGTTGTGAGCAAGGAGAGAGGCAGAGCTGCCTCCCTCTCTTCCAGGTTTTACCAAAATCCATCTGGTTCTGGCCCGGTTTGGGAGAGAAGCATTTCTCCAGGAGTGCTTCCTGCGCCCGTCCACACCATTCCAGACAAATCGATGGAGTCAGCATGATGGGAAGTGTTATCACGTACTACAAAAACATGGAATAATTCCAAGTCCCAGATTATCAGATAAATGGGCTCCTGATAACTGGCATGATTGGAAAGTAATGGGGAAACAGCTAAACGTGGTAGCAGGGGGTGTGTAAAACATGGAAAAGATCCAGGAATTCTTTCCCCTGTCCCTGAGCTGAGGAGGCTGGGGGTGGTCTTCCCCTGCCTTCCCAGCGCTGTTCGCTGCTCCCCTCCCGGGGGAGATGGGAGAGAAGCCCCTTCCCCAGGGGAATGCCCCGCAGCTCCCCCCTTCCCCCGCGCCCGCCCAACCCCTGATTGCTCATTAACCAGCTCTTGCACCAGAGAATAATGAGTCGTAAATCACCCTGCAATCGCCTGGACTTTAAACCCCAGCCCTCCTGGAGTGCGCGGCCATCCCGCCGGGGGAAGGGGGAGAGGCCCCCGATCATCCCGACCCAGCCTCGGCTTTCCTTGGACTTTCGCATCTTGCAGGCTCGGGTTAATCTTGGAGTAAACAGTGCGGGAGATAAGGAGCCGGCCGACCCCGCGAACCCCTCGCCCTCCATCCCACACCTCACCTTTGTTTTCCCTGGCCCAGCCCCGCAGGTGTTCGCTGCCAAAGCAGCCCCATCGCCCCTGGATGCCAAAGTCTCCTCCAGGCGAGTGGGACCAGCGCCATCCAGCAGCACCCCAAATCCATTCTGGTTATCCCCATCCTCCCCCCGGCGGCTCTGGATCCCCCTTTCCTGGGCTCTTTCCTTGTGTTTTTCCTCTCCACAGCATCATTAGGTGGGGCGAAGAGTGTTAAAATCCATCTCGGGAGATAAAACCACTTTAGCGTCCTCCCTTTTCTCACTCTCGGTGTGGGTTGTGACACCTCGGGCCAATGTCATAGCCCTGGGACGTGGGGAACACGCTCAGCAGTGATAAGGAAAAACGGGAGGAGGGAAAATAGGGAGTGAGACTGGTCAGAAAACCAACGCTTCCCCTATACTTAAAAAAAGATGGGGGAAATCGATGTTTTCTGAGTCTTTCATTGAAATCGGGAGGGCGGGGAATAGGACATTGTTTTTTTGAGTGAAATAGGGGAAAATAAAAACTCCAAAATGCTCACGTTTGAATTTTTCTCCACCCAAGCTCTTCCATGGCTAAAAGGACATTTCAACATCAGCCTCTGGCTGCCACAAGGAGGGGGGACGGAGTGGTGTCACAGCCCCCTTTTCCCTGTCCCCCCGCAGCCCCCCGGCCCTGCCGCACCCCTGGGCTCGCTCAGGAGCCCCCGCTCTCCCTTTGAAGCTCTCCCTTTGAACCTCCCCGGGCCGGTTCCCTGCGGGACACCTGAAAGCCATTACCCGGCAGATGCCGGTGCGAAGGCAGCGCTGCGGGCTCGGGGTGTCGGCAGCAGTGACCCGGCTTTGATCGGGACCTTTGCTGCCCCTCCCAGCCTCGCCCGCAGCTCCCCGGGTCAGTGCACGGGGGCAGCGCTCGGCACAACTGTCCCCATCCAGAGAAATGAGTGGAAATCCCAGCCTCCCAAAGCCACCTCCATGTGGGGACATCCCACCCCCAAAGCCATCTCATTGTCGGGACATCCCACCCCGCAGTAAATGCGGGGCATCCCACCCCTCCTTCCCTCAGGTCTCCTCTCCTGGGACACCCCACGGGGCTTTTCCAGGATGCTGGAACCCCAGGAGCAGCCGGACAGGAGCGGCCGCACCTTCACCAGCCGCTTCCACCAGCTCAGGAGAAAACCCAGTCCCAGGAGCATCCCCCAGCTCTGCACCAAAACAACCCCAGAGCCCCGCACGGCTGCCTGGGGCCAGGGCATGGCCACCCCGCCGCTTCCCCCGGAGGTGTGAGGGATCTTTGACGGGCTTGGCAGCCGCAGGAATCCCCGGCACACCGGGATCTCCCCCGCGGGCGGGTCCTGCCAGGAAGAGCGGCCGCTCTAAATCGCGCGTCCCCAGCAGACACGGGCTCCGCTCATCGCCCGTCCCTCCCCACCCTCCGGGGGAGGCTGAGCAAGTGCTTCCAGACACGGCCCGGGGCTTTGGGAGCCTCCCTGGGCCCGCGGCTGTGCTGTGGAGCTGGGAAAACATGACCTGGGGCTGCACCGGTGCTGCTGAGCAAGAGGATTGGGGGGCAGAATGCTGCCCACTGCCCACTGCCCACTGCCCTGCCAGCCCTGCCTGTCCTGCCAGCCCTGTCCCATTTATCTGTCCTGCCAGCCCTGCCAGCCCTGCCTGTCCTGCCTGTCCTGCCATTCCTGCCATCCCTTCCAGCCCTGGCCACTTCCCAACTGCAGGCTCGTGGCATTTAGGGGTCCCCATTCTGCCCCCAGCTCTCCAGACACCCTCAGCTCCCCGAAGAGGCTGATTTGGGTTAAGGGTTGTACTCAGCGGTCCTGGAGATCCTTTCCAACATAAACGATTCTAGGATTTCCCAGCAGGTTCCCACTGGAGTTTCCTGCCCCTCTCCCTGCCCTCATCCCCCCAGCACATCCCTTCCCTCAGGTCCTGCAGGGATGTGCCCTCCAGACATGGGACAGAAGGATGAGGGACTCATGTCCTGCTGTCAGGGATGTCCCACAGCCCTGTGGTCACCCTGTACAGCCAATGGAGCATCCACCAGCCCCCCAAGAACTCTGGATAGTGAGTTCTTGAACTGCTCCAGCCCCCAGGATGGTGACTTCCAGTAGGGGTCTGCCCTCAGTAGCAGCACTTCCCCACAGCAGCCAGGAAATGCCACCCCTGCCCTTCCTTGGGGCCACCATGGTCACCCAGAGCAGCCACTGCTGGGAGCTGCTCCAACCCCTTCCTCTGCCCTGCTAAAATCCCTTTTCCAGAGGAGCCTCCAGTCTTTGGGTTCACCTCTCTATGTTTATAATGATTTTGTCCCATGATTAATCATTCCAGGAATTCCCTGCAGATCCTCCCGGCACTGGGGAGGGGACATTGTGCCTGTGGCTCCGAATTCCTCTGGATTAGCAATTAAGGCATCTTTTCTCACTTTCTGTCCAAGGGAGAGCCCTTCTGGTAGAGCCATTACAGGTTTCACACAGCCTCACTCTTTGTAGGGCTGAGATTCCCTCGGCGGGATTTGCTCCCATCTTTCATCAAGGTCTTTTTTGGGGACCACAAGCTTAATTAAAACCTTATTCATTATGACTTTAGCACCTCGTTGTGCCTCAAGGACATTTCAATCCCTCTCTGGGAAGCCTGGGAGCAGAATACAAAATAGGTTCAATGTTGGCTTGAAGTGAGTCAAGAGGTGCAGGTAAAATTCCCAGCTCACAGCTCCATCCACCCCTCCCCACATTCCAGGATCCTTTGTGGATTCCTGCCTCCCCATCTTGTCCTCATCATCCTCTTGGATGGGCTGCTCTCCATCCAAACCCATCTCCAGCTGCATTGGGGATGTGACATCTCAAAAAAAAAGCAGCTAAAAGATGATGTGGGGGAAGGGAAAATATCTGCAAAGAGGAGCTCAGGACAACCCAAGTGCACTCCCCCAGATTTTACCCAAGCTTTTGTTTCAGTCACGATGGTCATTTATTTTTAATATGTTTTCCTGTCATTATGTTTAATTTCAGGATTTTTGAAACAGAAAAACGTGTTCAGTAATTTGGGGAGGTTTTCTCTCTCTTTTTTGTAGTGAAAAAGGCAAATAGTGCTGATCTGCTCCTGGCAAAGTTGATGAATCGGCATTTTTAACAATTGTGTTTTTCCTTGGCCACTTCCCAGCCCGATCTCTTTGCTCTGGCAGAGGAGCTGCTCCATCCTCCTGCACTCCTGGAGAGGCTGGTGGTCCTTGGGGCTGGTGAGTTTGGGATTCTCCTCAGCAGCAGCCCCTCACCCCTGGCATTTCCGTCACAGGGACGTTGGCTCTGAAGGAATTTGTCACAGAAAATCCTCCCTCTCCTCTGCAGTGTCCTTCCCACCTTCACTTCCCTTTTCTTGCCTGTGGCTTTCTCGTGGAGGCACAAATTCCCTGCCAGAGCTTCTACCTCTGAAGTGCTGGAGGACTTTGTTCCCTGCCCTTGCCTCAGCCTACTCTATATCCTGTCCTTTCTCCTGCCTCCAGGCAAGTTCAGCTCCTCAGGGCTGAAAAAACCTTTGCAGCTCCCATTCTGCAGGTTCCTGCCCTCAGCCTCGCCTTTCCCGGATCCCTTCTCTGCTGGAAAAGTTCCAGGGCCGTGCCTGCTGCTTTCTGGCAGGGCTTGGGCTTCCCATGTTCCCCCGCAGAGAAGGACTCTGGATTTCCCAAAATGTTGTGGCTCGTGGCATCCCTGCCCGTTCCCTGCCCATTCCCTACCTGTTCCCTGCCTGATCCTTGCCTGTTCCCTGCCTGATCCTTGCCCTGGCACTGCCACCACCAAAAGCCACTCCCAAGGTTCTGCCTGGAACATTCCTGCTCACTGGGATGTTCCCAGCTCATCCAGGCCATGCCTGCAGGATGCTGGAGAGGGAAAAGGGCTCCCAGGAGGATCCTGTTCTTCAGCACTGTGGGACAGGACCCACAACCCCCCATGGGGCTTGCTGGCACCACATCCCATTTCCAGGGGCTCAGGAAGGGCAGAAAAGGATTTGGAAAATGAGATCACTGCTGACCACACCAGATGTGGGGACATGGGGCTTTTCCTGCCTGCTGGTAATTCAATCCCTAAGGACACACTGTGCCTGTTGAGGAGGGCACAAGGAGCTAGAGCAGAGGGACACCTTTATTTACCTTTAACCGGTCCTGGAGGATGCCCCAGTGAGATCCAGGGAGGTGCTCCCATCCCATTCCCTGGTGGAGAGGGGCTGACACCGGATGGGGTTGGAACACACAGCCTTAATTTATCAGGAGAAGGCAAGAGATCCCCAGGGCCCCCGACCTTTCAACAGCCACATGCAGCCCCCTCCCGCTCCTGTTCCGCAGGTACTCCCTCGTTTCCACTTGATTGAAACCCAAATAATGTCCTCAGCCTGATGGATCGCTGCTGCCCCACCGGCATCCACCTTCCAGGGGGAGTGGGAAGGAGAGGAAATGGCTCCTGTGTGCTTCCCACCCAGCCCAGTGCACGGAGAGAGCACAAAGCACATGGAAAACATCATTGCTCCATGGATAGGAACCAATTCACCCTCTGGAGCTGCTGGTGCAGTCTGAGGAAAGTCATGGATTTCATCTCTTCCTCAGCTCTCCTCTCCACCATTTGTCCTTTCTATTTACATTTTGGACACTTGTGGTTGTTTTTAAATATTTCCTGCTGGTTGGAGCATCCTAAAAAACCCCTGTGCCGAGGGAGACACTGCAGGAAATCCCGGTTGGGAAGCAGAACCACCGGGATCCACATCCAGAACTCTTTCCCTCCCTGCTTTCCCACATACTCCTGCCCCAAAGCTGTCCCACAATCTGTGCCAGGTCAACATCCAGTGACCCTGGGGGGGAAGGTGACAGTCCTGGAGTGCTCTGGGGTGATGAGTGGGACCCTGGCAGTGGAGGGCACAGCTCAGCCCTTCGCAGGGTCACGACAGCCAGGCAGGATTCCCAGATAACCCCCGGCAGAGCCAGGCGGAATTCCCAGATAACCTCTGGCAGAAATACGGCTGCTGCCAGGACCTGCCCTCCCTCCTCGGGTGAATTAAGGCAGCCCAAGCCCTGGGACATAAATTAGTGATGGCAATCAGTGATAGGAGCCAGCCCTTGGCCCGGAGGGGCCTGGAGCAGAGGGATCCAGAGCTGCAGTGCCCAGCCCAGGATGCTCTGACTCCACAAAGGCTGTGAATTCCTGGGCTGGCTGGGGGCTCCTTTCCCTCCAGGAAAGGGGGGGGTTGTTAATACCTGCTGACCTTGAGGTCACAGGTCAGGGACAACCATCCCAGAGAGCCACGGGAAGTGGCCTTTGCAGTGACACGTGGCTGCTCCAGGCATCGTCACCATTCCCAGGATGGGGGCCCTGGGTGCCAGGCAGGATCCAGCAAAGGGATGTGGGAACAGGGAACAGCAAACCCATGGCTGGCTTTGCATAGAGAGCAGGAAGGAGGCAAAGATTTCCTCCACACTTTCTTTTCCTCATCCTCTCCTTGCCCACACAAGGAAAACCTTTAATGTTCTACCCAAAATTTCCTACCACAAGAAATTGTAGAAAAAAAAAACAACAAAAAAAATCCCAATAAAAAAGTATTTATGTGCTCTGCCCAGACACAAGCACAGGTACCCCAGGGATGTCACCTGCAGCTCCTCAGGTCATCCCAAAACTGATGCTTGCCTGAAGGGATTGGGGCATTTCTACCCCCAGATCCAGACAGAGACACATCTGGCTAAAGGATCCTCATGGATTGGGACAAGGCAAGGGCACAGCTCCTGGATAAGGTCTGTGAACCCCCCTCCCAGCATGGGGACCCCCCCACCCTCAGTGTCACCCCCAGCTGGCAGCACCTTAATAACCCCTGGCGCCAAGAGCTGGGCCTGAGCACGTGGGGCACTAATTAGCCCTGTGCTCATTAACCCGGGTGTGGGGGCGGGGCTGTCAATGGATTTGGGGGGGGATTAGAACCCCACAGGGCTGGGACCCCCCCTTGCCACCCCCACCCCAAAGAGGTGATGAGTCAGTGCTGCAGGGGGGACAGGATCCCACAGTTACCCACAGCATCTCCAGTTCTCCCAGAGCTGGCAGGGACCGGAATTCTTTACCTGGCCAAAGAGATGGATGTCCCTGGAATGAACCCAAAATGGAAGAGGCCAAAGATTAAAACCACCACCCCCAGCGTTAACTTTTGGTTAAGTGCAGCAGATAAGAACAAGTTAAATTTATCTTCAAAGAACCCCCAAAAGTGACTCTCCCTTAACCCGCCCCCCCTCACCAGAATAAATCTTCCCCTTATCTGAATTTCCAAGGAGCAGGGCTGGCAGGGGCCAGAGTGGGAATGCTGCAGACTGGGTTAAGCCAAACCCCTCTCTGGTTCGGATTAAAGAGGAGGATAAAAGAGCGCGGGGTCCCGGCGGGAGCATAAATAACAAGGGATGGGCCTGAGCAGGGATTTACACCCGGGAATGCCCAGAGCCCAACACAACAACAAGGGGGGAACAGGGGGCTGGGCCTTGCCGAGGGGTGATGGTGGCTGTGGGGAGGGTGGAAAGGGCAGGAGGCACTGAGTGGGACTCAGGGAAAAGATGGGATGCAGGAGGGATGGGACAAGCGTGGTGTGATGTGGGATCCTGAGGCAGGAGGGAGGGGAAAAGGGGAAGGAAATAGGGAAAGAGAAAAGGAAAAGAGAAAAGAGGGAGGAGAAGGGGAAGGGAATAGGGGGAGGGAAATGTAAAAGTGGAAGGGGAAGAGGAAGGAGAAGAGCAAGAGGGAGGAGCAGGGAAAAGGGGAAAAGCTAAAGGGAAAAAGAGTAAGGGAAGAAAAATGGGGAAGGGAAAAGGAAAAGGGGAAAAGAGAAAGGGGAAAAGGGAAAGAGGGAAGCAGATCCCTGCCCTGAGGCATCCATCCACAGTGTCCCACGTCTCACATGCCAGCACATCCGCATCCCTGTGGATCGGACAGAGGAAATCAGACAGACACAGCCAAATTCCAGAAAATTATTTTTTCATTTTCTCCTTTATTAGTTTTTTATTAGAGGGAAAAACAAGCGAGAGCTGCCTCTGCCCCAGCACAACCTTCCCCAGCCACAGTGGCTCCGTTTGTGCTCCAAGCACTGCCCTGGAAACTGGGAAGAGCCTGGATTTGGGAGCTGTTGGAACCCCCCTGCACTGGAGCGTGGGCAGGGGGTTTAGGAGGCTTCACCCCCACCCACACACTGTGGATGTTCCAGCAAGAGGTGTCCTGGAGGGCAGATCCATAGGAAAACCCCTGTGGGATCCACGTGCTGTGGGACCAGCAGAGGGGTGAATAAATCCATCTGGGATGGGAAGAGCCCGGCCAAGGGATGAGCTCACCGAGGGCTCGGATGTGGGGGATAACGAGGACTCTCCTGCCTTGACGCAATCCGGGGAAGGCACAGCCCGGCGAGAACCATCGGAAGAAGTCTTTGACCTTCCTGAACCCTTGGAAAGATTGAAGCTGCACCTCCGGCCTGGGCTGCAGGGGGGAGGGAAGAGCAGGAGCAGATGTCCCTGCGGTGGGGGACACGTGCAGCAGCCGGGGAGGATGAGCTGGATCAGGAGGTGGGATGCATGGAATGGCCACCCACGGCCATTCCAGCTTGGATCTGAGCCCTGCAGCATCCCAGGAAGATGATGCCCTCCCACCATCCCTCCCTCAGCAGGGGCTGTGCCCCCATCCCACTGCAGCTGCAGGTTCCCCGTGCTGGAGGTGGGAAGGGCTGCCAAGATCCATCGCCCTCCTGCAAAACTGCTCCGGGATCTGGAATCAATTATTGTGTGGGCCCAGGAATTAGCGCATTGCAACGGCACAGTGACTTCAGGAACCAGGAATGGGATAACATTTTGCTCAAATTGTCACCTGCTGCCCTGCCCGTGCCCTGGGTGTGGGAAGGGCCAGGACAAGGATCCCTGGGAGGGCAGGAACACCCTCTCCAGCAATCCACAGCTCCAGCCCCTAGCCACGGAAAGGTGTCAGGGCTCACTCCCCATGTCACAGGGAATTTTCTCATTCCTGGGTGAAGCTCTCCAGAGCTCTGCCCAAGGTGAGAAGTGACCCTGGGTCTGCCACGTGTGTTCTCCAGCACAGGATGGAGGATCCTGACACCTCCCACCAAAAGCATCTCCCAGTTATCAGCAATGCCTCTCCCGCTGGGATTAGCCCAGTAACCCGAGGAGACAGCGGCAGGGATGCTCCAGGGCTGAGGAATTCATCTGTTTGGAAAGGCAGATCCTGCCTCCAGTGGCTGCAGAAGCTGCCCATGCCAACCCCCAACACTTCCCTTCAGGAATCACCAACCATCCCATAATTCCTACTTAAACCTGCAAGGAAGAAAGCTCTTAAACTCTTCTGAGAGGGACGAACAGAGCAGAGGAGTGCAGGCAGTGAGTGCCCCTGGGTGGGACACAAAGCCTCCAGAGCTCAGGCAGTGAGGGCTGTTTCCCTCACTGGAATCAGGGTGGGTGTTCATCCCCTGATGTCATGGATATAAACAACAACTGCCAAAAATTTTGGGAATATAATCCCAAAAGCCCAGAAAATACCCCAGAAGGATGTCCAGGGGTCATGAAGAAACCCCAGTGGGCTCCTCTCTGAAGTGCCCAGGGCAGCTCATGGAGCTGGACATCCCAGCGCCCTCTCCCTCCTCCTCTTTCTCTTTCCTCTCCACCTCCTCCTCTCTGCCCTGGCTGCTGGCTCCAGCTGGAGAAATCCTGCTTTTTTGCCTCTTGCCCGAGCTAAGTGAGCTGGAGCAAATCACCCCGGGATTTGCATTAACAGCAGTCGCTACAACAAGATCCCAGCCAAACACAATACTGGAAACTCGGCTTTCCCCCCATCCTTAGTGCTTCCAGATGGAGCCCCTCGCTCCCACCAAAGGGTAGGGGCCAAGCCCCCTTTCTGCTCCCAGCACGGACATTTCCTTCAGCCCCAGGCTCTGGAGGGGGTGAGGAGGCACAGATCTGCCCTTTGTCCCAGCTCTGTGCCCAGTGCCGGAGCAGGGAACGGCCCGGCAGTTTTCCCTGTTTCCAAAGCAAAGGATTTATTTCCGCTTACATCAGAGAAAGTTGAAAAAAAAATCATCATAAAAGAGAAAGAGATCAGGATATTCTGCAAGTCCTTTGGGATCTGTATAGGGGAAGACATCCTTGGAATAACATCAGCAGCCCCAGCATCGCCTTTGGAGCCGGCCAGGAACGGCCTCTCCGGGCACTAAAAGCACTCTAGCAGAGTGCTAAAAATATTCATTATCCAGGTGGGAATCGTCAGCACGGCACAGGCCCCAGGTATTAAGTAGGTAGCAGGACCTGGCACGGGCTCCTTGGCTTACACCTCCTCACACACATTTGGCTTTGTCATTAAAGCCTCCAGGCAGAGATGTTCCCGAGGAACGGCCAGGAGCAGAGGGGCTGGCTCGTCCCTCACCTCCCTGTGCCAGGAGACCCCCATCCCATGGAGCTGACAGCTCCTTTATTGGAGCTGGAGCAGCTGGGTCTCTGCCAGGTGCTTCTGATAAGGAAATCCATTGCTGGGTGGGGATGTGGGGTGTTGGGGAGCACCCGGACCCCCTGCACCCCCCAGTGCTGCTGTGTCCCCTTCCATGGGCTGGGATTCCTCTGCTCAGCTCCTCAAACTGTGGGAAGCTCATTAAACAATCAGGCTAATTTTTGGCCAGACTTTGCATGAGCCCAGCATTGCTTTGGGCAGAGATTCCTGCTCTTCCCAGCCATTCCAATAGGAAATGGGTTCCACTGCTTCCTCCAGGTGGTTTTGTTCTTCCTCTCTTTTGTTGGGGCTAAACCTCCTGCAGAACTGCCATTGAATACTTCTGGAATCACAGCAGCTCCCATCAGGATCACCAGCTCCAAGACTGCACAAAGAACCTTCACACAGATAAAACCCCTCAAATTTAAGTCACAAGTTCTTGTTTTTCACCCTCACTTTTGCAGCTGCTGCTTCCAAACCTTCCTTCGAAATTGTGAGGAAAGGGAGGCAAAGCACCCCAGCTGCATGGGGAGTGAGCATGGAGCCTCTGCACAGGGAACCACGGAATCACAGACTGCTTTGTGTTGGAAAGGGCTGTACAGAGCAGAGTGTCCTTCCAACTCTGCCATGGCAGGGACACCTTCCACCAACCCAGGTTGCTCCAAGCCCTGTCCAACCTGGCCTTGGACACTTCCAGGGATCCAGGGGCAGCCCTGTGCCAGGGCCTCCCCACCCTCACAGGGAAGAATTCCTTCCCAGTATCCCATCTAACCCTGCCCTCTGGCAGTGGGAAGCAATTCCCTCTCCTCCTTGTCCCTCCATCCCTTGTCCCAAGTCCCTCTCCGTCTCTCCTGGAACCCCTTCAGGCCCTGGAAGGGCTCTAAGCTCTGCCTGGAGCATTCTCCTTTCCAGATGAACACCCCCAGCTCTCCCAGCGTGTCTTGCCTTCACACTGTGCAGGGGGCACTGGGAATTGCAGGATCAGGATGCTCCTGATGCCATCCCCAGCACCCCCAGCACGGCTGGCTCCCAGCCCTCTCCCCTGGCCCCCCAGGAGCGCCGTGTCCGTGCCCCAGCACTGCTGGACACATGCTCCTGCTCACGTCCTGTTTAGCCCAGGCTGTTTCCAGGTTTCCCGGCCCCCTGGACCCTCTGCAAACCGGAGGCAGCTGCAGCTGCAGGAGGGATGAGAGAGGGGGGTCTGGGTTGCTCCCCAGAGCTGGATGTGGGACAGCCCAAGGAGCTCAGCCTTGTTTATCCTGCTGTGGTTTCCCTACAGGGAACATACGTGTGTTCCTACAGGGACACACGGAGCATTCCAGCTTTCTCCCTGCCACAGCCTCTGTGCATGTGAGGTCTCCAGTCCCCTCCATGGGAGAAGACCAGATGGGAGGGCTGCTAAATCATAGAGCCATGGAATGGTTTGGGTTGGAAGAGACCTTAAAGCACATCCAGTGCCACACTCTGCCATGGGCAGGGACACCTTCCCCTATCCCAGGTTCTCCAAACCCTGTCTAATCTGGCCTGGGACACTTCCAGGGATCCAGGGACAGTTTCTCTGAGCAAACTGTGCCAGGGCCTCACCGCCCTTACAGGGAAGAATTTCCTCCTAATAGCCAACGTAAATCTCCCATCTTTTAATTTAAAACTGTTTCCCCTTTTCCTGTCACTGACTGTCCATGTAAAAAACCACTCTCCATCTTTTCCATAAGCTCCCTTTAGAGGAGAGGAAAGGCAGGAACTTTGCTCAAATCCTTCATTCAGCAAACCCAGGAATGTTTTCTCTGGCAGCTGTTTCCAGTGTCACGTTTGAGGCTGGCAGCATCACGGAGGGGACCCCAGAGCTGTGTCCCCAGGCAGGGCTGGCCCTGCAGCATCCACTGGCCCTGCAGCATTCCAGGCTGTGCTTTTACACTCCTCAGATTTGTTCTGTGCTTTAAAGTAAAGCCCCTTGTAAAACCTGGCAGCCCTGAGGAGAGATAAGGGGGGTCTCAGGGAGCCTTTGGCTCAGAATGGGATATGGAAGGAGCTGCTGTGATGGAGAGCCAAGCGTGGGGGTGGCTGGAGCAGGGGGGGCTCTGGGGCCACTGCAGAGCATTTGCCAGCCCCAATCCCATCCCTGGATCTTGGAAATCTGTGTGGTGGGACCTACGTGGGGGTGGCTGGAGCAGGGGGAGGCTCTGGGGCCACTGCAGAGCATATGCCAGCCGCAATCCCATCCCTGGATCTTGGAAATCTGTGTGGTGGGACCTGGGTCAGCACAGGGAGCACACAGCTCCTGCCCACAGCTCAGGGTGGGGCTGTGGTCATGGAGGATCCCGGAGTTCCAGAGCATCAGGGACTCCCTGGAGTGGTACAGCAGCTGCTTCACTGCCGGATCCAGGAGTGGGAGCTGTGGGTCTGCTTGGGTGGGAATTGGGAGGAGGGGGATCCATTCCAGGGAGATGTTGGGGTGCTGCAGGTGATGGCTTGGGGAAACAGCCAGAATGCTCTGTTGTAGCAAACATCCATGACCAGGATTCATTATCAGGACCAATTTTCTCATGGAAAGGGTCAGGCCTTGGAAGGGGCTGCCCAGGAAGGTTTGGCATCCCTGGAGTTGTCCAAGGAACAACTGGACATGGCACTCAGTGCTCGGGACCAGGATCAGTCACAGGTTGGACTCAGTCTTGGAGGGGTTTTCCAGCCTCAGTGATTCTGGGTTCTGTGTTTTTAGGGATGCTCTGCATCTTTCGGACTTGTTGAGCAGGGCAGGGGGAGCTGGACTGGGTGCCCAGTGTGGCACAGCCCAGGAATGGGGCAGAGGAGAAGGTGGGAGCACAGGGCAGTGAGGAGAGGAGGCAGTGATCCTTCATGGACAAGGGGGATATAATCCCTCATTTCACACACATGGAGATACCAAAAGCCAAATCGTGGAGGATAATTGCTCCAAAAAACAAAGGGGTGCTTCATACTCCTTGGCTCCCTGACAGAATTAGCACAGCAAGCGTTCTCTGGCTTTCCTTTCATTCTCCTCCAAAAACATCACTTTCCTGGGGGTGGATTTGGGGATGGGAGTGGGAAAGCCGTGAGCATTGCTGGGTCCTGGCAGGGCAGGATGGGCAGCTGCCCACAGGAGCAGGGATTTGCCCAAACCCCTTCCTGCTGCTTCCCCATTCCCCCAGCTCCTTGGACTCCCCCAAACCCACATCCTGGGGGTAGCCGTGGCCCCCATCCCATCCCATCCCATCCCATCCCATCCCATCCCATCCCACCCCTGGGGCTGTGTTCCTGGCAGAGGGGGCAGGATCCTGGCGGGAGAGCAGCGTGCCAGCAGCACAGCCTCATCCACGGGGCTCAGCAGGCAAAAACAGCTGGGAAAGAAGAGCCTGGGAGGCTTTTTCCCAAGCTGGGAGAGCTCTCTGAAGCTGCTCGCCCCCGGAGCCAGGTGGCCTTTGAACGGGAGCAGCTCCCGGCAAGCCCCGGCATGGGCGGCGCCGGGAGTGGCACCGCCAGGAAGGGCCATTCCCGACGGAGTTTTGGGATGGAAGTCACCTGCTGGCCTCAAACCAAGTGTTTATGAACCTGCAGGAGGGTGGGTTGAGAGCTTTGGTGGAAGAACAAAGGGCACAAACGGAGGGTGGTTGCTGAGGAAGGAGAGGAACGGGATGGGGTGAGGTGGTGCTGCTGGGCCAGCCATGGGGTCACAGCTCTGGTGCCACCACTGTGGACAGAGCCACTGGACACCAGGATTCCAGGGAATCCTTGAGCTCTCTTTAACTTAATAAAAATACACAATGAGAAACCTTTTCCCTGCTTTTGAGGTCTCATTTGAGGCCACCCTGCACCACCCTCCCCATGTCCCTGCCACCCACAAGCCTCATGGGCACCTGCCCCACTGCACCTCCAGCTCCCTTCTCCCCAGGTCCCTGTGGGTACCAGGGACACAGTGGGGGCTCCTCCGGTGTCCCCACCCCCAGCTGAGCCCTCCCAGCCCTGCCCCAGTCGGGTGAGGGCTGCAGCTCTCCAGGCCTCCCCATCCAGACGGTTCTTCAGGGCTGGAACAACGAAAAAGCTGAAGTGTAAAAGAACACTGAAGGGAGCAGTGGAAGAACCGGATTTTCTTTTATTTGATTTTTTTTTTTTCTTTTCTGAAGGATGCTGTATTGAGCTGAACATGACAAATATGCCAGGAATGTTTGCCCTCAGGGCCTGGGAGAGCAGGGAAAGGCACTGCTGGCACCTTATCAATGCAGCAGCCCCAGTGTTTGTGCAAAAACAAGTGCCAGGGGCAGGTCCTGGGGCAGCAGCTGCCCGTGCCTGGAGCAGGATGCCAGCAGAAACCTGCTGTGACAAGGGGGAATGCCACCTTGGCACGATGGGGACCTGCCCGCAGCCTGCACACGGGGCAGAAAAAGCAGGTCTGGCTCTGCTCCCAAGGAACAAGGGACAGGACAAGAGGAAACAGCCCCATGATGCCCCAGGAGAGTTTAGGTTGGATATTAGGGAGCATTTCTTCATGGGAAGGGCTGTCCAGTGGAATCTCACATCCCCGGAGGATTTTAAAAGCTGTGTGGATGTGGTACTTGGGGGCATGGCCTTGGCAGTGCTGGGGGACAGTGGCACTCACTGATCTCAGAGGGCTTTTCCAGCCTCAGCAATTCCGTGATCCTCTGCAAGAGCCGGCGGCAGCTCTGGAGAGCCCCGGGGGAGCTGTGGGTCTGCTTGGGTGGGAATTGGGAGGAGGGGGATCCATTCCAGGGAGATGTTGGGGTGCTGCAGGTGATGGCTTGGGGAAACAGCCAGAATGCTCTGTTGTAGCAAACATCCATGACCAGGATTCATTATCAGGACCAATTTTCTCATGGAAAGGGTCAGGCCTTGGAAGGGGCTGCCCAGGAAGGTTTGGCATCCCTGGAGTTGTCCAAGAAACAACTGGACATGGCACTCAGTGCTCGGGACCAGGATCAGTCACAGGTTGGACTCAGTCTTGGAGGGGTTTTCCAGCCTCAGTGATTCTGGGTTCTGTGTTTTTAGGGATGCTCTGCATCTTTCGGACTTGTTGAGCAGGGCAGGGGGAGCTGGACTGGGTGCCCAGTGTGGCACAGCCCAGGAATGGGGCAGAGGAGAAGGTGGGAGCACAGGGCAGTGAGGAGAGGAGGCAGTGATCCTTCATGGACAAGGGGGATATAATCCCTCATTTCACACACATGGAGATACCAAAAGCCAAATCGTGGAGGATAATTGCTCCAAAAAACAAAGGGGTGCTTCATACTCCTTGGCTCCCTGACAGAATTAGCACAGCAAGCGTTCTCTGGCTTTCCTTTCATTCTCCTCCAAAAACATCACTTTCCTGGGGGTGGATTTGGGGATGGGAGTGGGAAAGCCGTGAGCATTGCTGGGTCCTGGCAGGGCGGGATGGGCAGCTGCCCACAGGAGCAGGGATTTGCCCAAACCCCTTCCTGCTGCTTCCCCATTCCCCCAGCTCCTTGGACTCCCCCAAACCCACATCCTGGGGGTAGCCGTGGCCCCCACCCCATCCCATCCCATCCCATCCCATCCCATCCCATCCCACCCCTGGGGCTGTGTTCCTGGCAGAGGTGGCAGGATCCTGGCGGGAGAGCAGCGTGCCAGCAGCACAGCCTCATCCACGGGGCTCAGCAGGCAAAAACAGCTGGGAAAGAAGAGCCTGGGAGGCTTTTTCCCAAGCTGGGAGAGCTCTCTGAAGCTGCTCGCCCCCGGAGCCAGGTGGCCTTTGAACGGGAGCAGCTCCCGGCAAGCCCCGGCATGGGCGGCGCCGGGAGTGGCACCGCCAGGAAGGGCCATTCCCGACGGAGTTTTGGGATGGAAGTCACCTGCTGGCCTCAAACCAAGTGTTTATGAACCTGCAGGAGGGTGGGTTGAGAGCTTTGGTGGAAGAACAAAGGGCACAAACGGAGGGTGGTTGCTGAGGAAGGAGAGGAACGGGATGGGGTGAGGTGGTGCTGCTGGGCCAGCCATGGGGTCACAGCTCTGGTGCCACCACTGTGGACAGAGCCACTGGACACCAGGATTCCAGGGAATCCTTGAGCTCTCTTTAACTTAATAAAAATACACAATGAGAAACCTTTTCCCTGCTTTTGAGGTCTCATTTGAGGCCACCCTGCACCACCCTCCCCATGTCCCTGCCACCCACAAGCCTCATGGGCACCTGCCCCACTGCACCTCCAGCTCCCTTCTCCCCAGGTCCCTGTGGGTACCAGGGACACAGTGGGGGCTCCTCCGGTGTCCCCACCCCCAGCTGAGCCCTCCCAGCCCTGCCCCAGTCGGGTGAGGGCTGCAGCTCTCCAGGCCTCCCCATCCAGACGGTTCTTCAGGGCTGGAACAACGAAAAAGCTGAAGTGTAAAAGAACACTGAAGGGAGCAGTGGAAGAACCGGATTTTCTTTTATTTGATTTTTTTTTTTCTTTTCTGAAGGATGCTGTATTGAGCTGAACATGACAAATATGCCAGGAATGTTTGCCCTCAGGGCCTGGGAGAGCAGGGAAAGGCACTGCTGGCACCTTATCAATGCAGCAGCCCCAGTGTTTGTGCAAAAACAAGTGCCAGGGGCAGGTCCTGGGGCAGCAGCTGCCCGTGCCTGGAGCAGGATGCCAGCAGAAACCTGCTGTGACAAGGGGGAATGCCACCTTGGCACGATGGGGACCTGCCCGCAGCCTGCACACGGGGCAGAAAAAGCAGGTCTGGCTCTGCTCCCAAGGAACAAGGGACAGGACAAGAGGAAACAGCCCCATGATGCCCCAGGAGAGTTTAGGTTGGATATTAGGGAGCATTTCTTCATGGGAAGGGCTGTCCAGTGGAATCTCACATCCCCGGAGGATTTTAAAAGCTGTGTGGATGTGGTACTTGGGGGCATGGCCTTGGCAGTGCTGGGGGACAGTGGCACTCACTGATCTCAGAGGGCTTTTCCAGCCTCAGCAATTCCGTGATCCTCTGCAAGAGCCGGCGGCAGCTCTGGAGAGCCCCGGCCCAGCTCCAAGGAAGCCATGTGCAGCGGGCTGGGGCCAGGGCTAATTAACAGGCCTCATTAAAAATATATTGTGTTTGCTTTAAACAAGGTTCCCCCAAGCCAGAGGAAGCTGGTGAGGGACTGAGGAGAGATAGCGAGGGAGAGAGAGGCGGCAGGGAGGGGGAGGCGATGCCTGGGTGCATTTATTCCTTCCCTTCCTTCCATTTCTAACCCAAACCAAAGTGTCTCTGTGGCTGGAGGCGCCCTCTCGTCTCATAAAGTCCCACATAGGAAATTGTAAAGTACAGGAAAACAACCCAAACCCCCTGACCCCTTAACAAACTCCAGCCACAGCCGAAGTTGCAGGGTAAACAAAGCCAAGCTGCAGTCGCCAAACTCTCCTGGGTGCTGGGGCTGGGTTTCTGGTCCCAACAGAGGCTGGATGGCCCTGTTGGAGGCTGGATGGCTCTACTGGAGGCTGAATGTCCCCACCCAAGTCTGGATGTCCCCACAGCCCTCACCCCAACCACAGAGCTGCCCGTCAGCCTGAGAATGCTAATTCCTTCAAAGGCAGATTCTTCCTCTCCCCCCCACCGGAGATGATGATGCTCTGAGCCAGCAGCTGGTCTTCCCTCTCCCGTTCAGAGCAGGACTGATGTCCCTAGGAGCCTCGGGGTTTGTCCCCTGAGTGTGTCTGACACCCTCAGACAGGCACCGGCCCTGCTGCAGCACCATTAGCATCGGTGCCACCGAGGGAATGCTCCGTTTCCCTGGACACCGGTAATTCAGCCAGAACCTGCACAATTTTCTGTGCATAATAGTCCCAAATGTGCTCTCTGGCAGGCTCAGGAATCAGCAGCCCAGCGGAGGCAGCCTGGATTAATCAGGCTGGCCACGACTCGGAACAAACCTGCTGATGAGGCCTTGGCAGCGGCGGCGTGTGCGAGGGCTGTCCCTCCCCTCCTGCTCCCACACAGCACCAGGGACTGGGAATGTTCATGGGGTGACTGACCACATTCCTACAGAGCCCTCTGCCACCAGCACGGTGCCTCCTGCTCCATGTCCCTGTGTCACCCGTGTCCCCAGGAGTCACACCAGGAGTGGCAGGAGCTGGGCAGGCAGGGATGGGGGGCTGTGGCTGCAGAGGGGATGAAAGGGTCAGGGAGTCCTTGCTCCTTGGGATTCCAGTCACAGCACCCTGGACACTGCCTGGGACACTGCTGGTTCGTCCAGCCACACACCCCCACAGGAGATGCCTGTGCTCCTGCCTGGAGCAGGGGACAGGAAAGCCCTGTGGGATGCTCGGAGCAAGCCCTCAGGTTCCTTGTGGTCCCAAATCCTGGTGTTTCTCCTACCTCCTCCTTTCAGCCTCCCTCCCTCTCTGCCTCCCGTGCACTCCCTGGCTGAGATTCCACTGCCCCAGGATGCAGGTTGGGAGCTTTCCTGGGGTATCCTAACCCAGTGACCCCAGGACACGCCCTTCTCTCCTCCCTCCAGCAGGCACCACCTCGTCTCTCTCTGAAGGGACAGCACGAGTCATTTTTGACAGACATTTTTCTGTTGGATGCTGTACTCAGGGCTGGCACTGGCAGCAGTCTGCAGCCAGGATGTCTCCTGCATTCCTGGGGATTCCTGGGGATCCTTGGGGTGACCAGCCAGGTCACAGGAACCATGCTGAGCTGGAGGGATGTTGGCACTGTCCTGTGCCCCCTGTGATGGCTGGGGGGTGGACAAGAGGGACAGCCCTGCAGAGTGGGAGGCCGGACACCTCCCCCCTCCTAAAGACACAGCAGGATGTTTACATGATGGATTCTGGCTGGTGAAGAACACACAAAGCCTCTAAAAAATAAAATGAATAACAAAAAAAAAAAAAAAAGAAAAAAGATTCCCCCTGTTGTTCCCTGCAGCAGATGGAAAATAAACACAGCTGCTCCTCTGCCCCGAGCAGCGGCCGCACACCCCAGCCCCGCTGGTCCCCATGCCCAGGACACACTGCCCAGGCAGCCAAATGCCCATGGGATTGATCCCACAGCGATCCTGGACATCCAGGCAGTGACAGCTCGGCTCTGGTGTTGCATGAGGGGTGTGGGAGCTGAGGTGGCACTGCCAGCGAAGAGCAGGCCATGAGGAAAGGGATTGCTCACCCCAAGGAGCAATCCCAAGGCGGTGCCAGTCATGCCAGTGTGGCAGATGGGGTGGATGAGCTGATCCCCTGGAAGGAGAACCCCTGAGGGGGTGGGAGTGAGGCAAGGGACCATCCCCCACCCAGCTGGAGCGGCAGAGGAGCAGGGATACCGCGGGGACACGGCGGCTGCTTGGGGACAGGACAGGCTGTGAGGCCACGGCTGCCCCATCCACGTGGAGCACGGGGTGAAGTGGAGGTTAAACATCAGGAAACACTTTCTGGCTCTAGATGGGATCTGGGAGGCAGAGCCAGCTCCCAGCTGGGAGCCCCCCCTGGGGGACAGGAGGGGGGCTGGAGGGGACCCCCAGTGAGGGCTGTGTGTCTGTCACATGGCTGGGATGTCCTGTATCCCTTCATTCCTCCTGGATTTTAATGCCAGCAGCAGGGCCTGTTGCAGCCCCTCTGTGTGCAGAGCCCCCACCCCATCTGACCTGAACCTGAGGAAAAAGAGAACTTTTCCCATATTTACTGTGAACCACAACAGCTCCTGCACAGGCAGCTGCTCCCTGTTCTGGATTTAAATTAAGTACAAGAATCTATAAACCCCATGGATAAGCAGAAGTACCAAATACCCCCCAGTTTCACCTTTGGCAGCCCAAACCCTCTCAGTCTCCAGGTCCAGGAGGCCCGAGAGTCCTGAGTGAGGTTGGGCTGTGTTCCAGGCTGGGGGATGATCCAGGCAGTTTGCAGGAATGCTGTCAGGTATGCCCAGGGCAGAGATGTTTCCGAGGATGCAGGGATGCTGCCAGAGGTGTTGGAGACTGCAGAAATGCTGCCAGGGACTCCCAGGGCTGCCAGAGGCTCTCTGGACTGCAGGTGTGCTCGGGGCTGGAACAGTGCTCGAGGCTGGCAGGGATATTCGGGATTGCCAGGGGACTCAGGAGCGGCAGGGATGCTCCAGGCTGCTCCGGGCTGCGGGGATGATCCGGGTTGCGGATGCCCGGGGCTGGGGGGTGACCATGGACAGGCTGGAGGTGCCGGCGGGCAGGGCAGCGGCTGCGGGGGCTCCTCCCGGGCCGCTGGCGTGGAGCTCGGCTGTCCTCTAGTGCACGCCCGGCTCCATGACACGGAGCCGTGGGGCTGGGCAGGGCAAGGAAGGGCTGGGAAAGGCAGGGAAAAGCAGGCGGGGCAGGCAGGGAGCACCACCAAGCCCCACCTCCCACTCCTTTCCAACCTCCGCATTTTTTAGGGGCTCCGCTATTTATTCAGCATCCCTTTGTCCTTCATTTTCCCCCCACGTCTCAATCCTTCTTGGCCTTCCAATTCTTTTTGGTCACAGTTTTATATTAGGTCTCGACTTAATTTAATGGTGTGCAGTTATTCCTTAGGCTCCTGCTCCTTCTCAATCTCCCGTTTTTCAGCGGCTCCACTCAACCTCTCAGTCTTTGTTTCCCACTACATTTTTATCATCCTCCCACCTCTCTTTGGCCTCCCCCTCTTTTTTAGTCCACAGTTTCTCCCAGTCTCTACTTGCCCTCAATCCTCCCACACCTCTTTGGACTCCCATCCCATTTCAACCCAGGGGAGCCCCCACAGGCACAGGGAAAGGAGGGGAAGAGTGATGGAGGAGGGTGAGGGAGGAGGGATGGAGTGCAGGTCCCTGAGCACTCACAGCCTGAGCGGAGAGACCTGGGGCTCTCCGCACACCTGCCTGTGGCTCTGTGTAAGCTCAGCCTCAGCTCCTTCCCCCCCTCGCTGCCAGTGTGCCCAGCTCTGGCCCTGCCTCCAGCCCCACAGCCCATCGAGGGGACCGCTGCCCGGTCCCTGCCGGGGCTGTGGGCACAGGGACAGAGGCTCCCTGGCTTCTGCCAGCGCTGCACAGAGGCACACCTGTCCTTAAGCCACGGGGGTGGGTGGTACCCCTGTTCCCTCCATGGGCTGGGTGTTTTGGGGCTCTTTTGACGTCCTTTGGGGACGCCGGCTCGCTCTGTCCCCGCTCTGTCCCCACACTATCCCGGCGTTGTCCCAGCGCTGTCCCGGCTCTGTCCCGGCGCTGTCCCGGCACTGCCCCCGCTATCCCCGCGCTGCTCGGCTCTGTCCCCTCGCTGTCCCCGCTATCCCGGCGCTGTCCCGGCTCTGTCCCGACGCTGTCCCGGCGTTATCCCGGCGCTGTCCCCGCTCTGTCCCCACGCTATCCAGGCGTTGTCCCGGCTCTGTCCCGGCTCTGTCCCGGCGCTATCCCGGCGCTATCCCCTGTCCCAGCTCTGCGGTTCCGGCGGTGGCCGCGCGAGGGCAGCACGGCGTTGTCCCGGCGCTATCCCCTGTCCCAGCTCTGCGGTTCCGGCGGTGGCCGCGCGAGGGCAGCAGAGCGCCAGGCACGGGAGCGGGAGCAGCGCCGGGCGGGAGCGGGAGCGGGAGCGGGAGCGGGAGCGGGACCCTCGCGGGGCAGAGCCCCGGAGCGACCGGGAACAGCGACCCGAAACACCGCCCTGGGCAGCGACACATGCCGCCAGAGCAGCTTGTTCCCAGCGCCGTCCAGCCTGGCCTTGGACACTTCCAGGGATCCAGGGCAGCCGCAGCTTCTCTGGGCACCCTGTGCCAGGTCCCCCAGGACGCTCTGATGGAGCCAGGTGTGGCTCCTCTCTCCTACTCAGGCAGCTCCAGGACCTGGCATTGCTCACATGGGCTTCTTCACCCTCAACCACCAAATAACAGGGAACTGAGGAGCCACCTGTGTCTGTGGGTGCTACCTTCCCCTCTTTGTCGTTAATCTGTCCTGGCCCAGCCCTGGCTGAGGAGCAGGTTTGAGGATCGTCACTGCAGGGCTCCTTTGCTCCAGCAGGATGAGCTTCCCAGCAGTTGCTGGTGCAGACCGGGGTCTATCAGCCTGGCCTCGGGCTCTGTGCCCAATCCAATATCCACTCATGACCCCCCTCCCAGCCCCCCTCTCCCACTGTCTTCAAAGCCAGGGACCTGGCAGTGGTTCTGAAAGCCGGGCAGAGCCTCCATGCCATGGCTTGGCATGGAACTCAAAGGCTCAATTAGCAACATCTGCTCTTGTGGGCTGTAAAACCCTCTCGCTGCTCCCCTCCCTTGCTCGGAGCGCTCACAGCTGGGAGCAGCATGGGGCTGCAGCCAGCCCGGCCAGGGGAGCTGTGCCCCTGGCTCACAGCTGTCATAGCTTGCTGTGCCACCTCTGCCACTGTGCCACCTCTGCCACCACTCTCCAAACCCCGTGGATCCATGGTCTGACGGCAGCCGAGTGTGAGGGACAAGGAGTGAGCTCTTCTCTCTGGTAACCAGGGAATGGCTGGAGCTGTGTCAGGGAGGGTTAGGTTGGATATTGGGAAAAGGTTCTTCCCCTAGAAGGTGGTCAGGCACCAAACAGGGAAGGGTCTGGAGAGCCTGGAGTGGCTGGGAGTGCTCAGCCTGGAGAAAAGAAGGCTCAGAGGGGACCTTCTCCAACCTCCCTAACAGGAGGGAGTAGCTGGGGGGTGTCAGGCTCTGCTCCCAGGGAACAGGGACAGGATGAGAGGAAACAGATTCAAGCTGTGCCAGGGAAGGTTCAGGCTGGACATCACGAGGAATTTCTCCACAGAAAGGGTGCTCAGGCATTGGAAGGAGCTGCCCAGGAAGGTGATGGGTTTCTCATCCCTGGAAGTGTCAAAGGAAGGACTGGAAGTGGCACTCAGTCCTCTGGGCTTGTTGACCAGATGGAGATCGGTCAAAGGTTGGACTTGATGACCTTGGAAGTCCTTTCCAACCTCAGTGATCCCACGACTGTATGAAAACCAGCCCATGCCCTGGAGGCTGGCTGAGAGCCCCCGCCAGCACCCATTGTTCGGGAGCTGAAGCAATCGGAGCCCTTTCCCGAGGAGCCTGGCGGGCCGGGCAGGCTGTCCCGGGAGGGCTGTCCCGGGAGAGCCGTATAGCAGCAGGGCTGGACGCTGTTGTCATCGTTCCAAGCGGCGCCACACGAGGCCACCGAGGTCGGGAGGGCACGGAGCCAGCGGGAATGGGATTTGTGAATGGGAGCGGGACGGGCAGGGCTGATGGGACAAAACCATGTGGTACCGCTGGAGAAGGGGTCCCCGAGCCCCCACTTGGAGGCAGCTGTCCCCTCACTGCTGGTGCCAGGAGGGGACAAGGGAGTCCCATGGGCAGCACTGGCAGGGCACTGCTGATGTCTGACACGGCACCAAGTGCTTCTCCGCCTTTCCCAGCCTCATTCCAGGAATGTCCAGTATGTCCACTCCTTCCCCACATTTTGGCCATTAGATCTGATTATCCTTGATTTATTCACTATCTGGGGAGCTCTCAGGGCCTCTCCCTCTGTACGAAGCAATCTCAGCTGCATTCTGGCTGCAGCAAAACATCCCACCCTGGGGACATCCCTTGGGAGAGTCCCCAAAACCCCAGTGCCACCCTCAGCTGGGGGTGTCCCTCAACTCCTGCCTGGGAGCTGGGGGGCAGCAGGGCTTGCTAGGAATGTCACCCCATGACAAACAAAAGGGGTGTGATCACAATCCCATAAAAACACATCATTGAAGCCCTTTGCCAAGGCCAGGCCAAGCCTTGGCTGGAGCAGTGGGAAGTGAGAATACACCTTGTGCTGATGGTGACTTCCTCCCTAGTTATCCCCACCAAGGATCTGCCTCACAGGTAATCAGGGAAACTCCAAATTCCCCAGGGAATATTCCTGAGCACCAAGGCAGAGGCTGGCAGAGCTTCTTCTTCCACCTGAGGAACAAGGACTTGAATGCCAGCCTGGAGTATCTGCTTGGAGTAAGAAAAACATCCATAAATCACATTTCCCTTGGAATACTGGCAGTAAAACATCCATACAACACTGCCCTTAGCACACCAGCAGCAGCAGTAGAGGGAGAGAAGCCAGAGGAGGGCTGAGCAAAGCTGCTCTCTCCTGAAGGGTCATGTGTGAGCCGCTGCTTTGGCAGGGAGTGGGAGGAGCAGATAACGTTTTCCCAGGCAGAGGAAACTCCTGGGTGGAAATAGCGCTGTGCCCTGGAAACGGAGCCGTCAGCAAACAGGGCTGGTGCAGCCTCATCTCAGCAGGTCGTGCTGAGCTGGGCACAGGCTCCGTGCTGGATGAACCTCTCCCAGTGGGAATGGGAGTGATGAGTTCCTGTCACAGCCTGTGGGAGCACAGGGGAGCTGAGGTCAGGGACGGGCAGAGTGTTCCTGCATGGTGGCTCCCTGGACACCCTCTCCATGGCCTCCCTCCTGGTTTCATCCAGCCCCAGGTACAGAAAAGGACCAGGAGTGCTGGGGCAGGAAGAAAGCTGAGTCCTCAGGCTGGGGAGAAAGCTGAAAAAGAGTGGGAACAAGAGGGGCTTTATGGGGACAGACAGGAAATAAGAAAGGAAGGACAGCTGGGCTCAGTGTCCCATAACTAATCGGGAGCACAAGGCTTGGAGGGACTCTGTTGCTGTCTCAGCTCTTCCAAGACCTGGACAGGACAGGACAGTGCTGATCTCCTGCCTGCACCACTCCCCGAGACATGGAGTGATGGGACAAGGGGGAATGGCTTTAAACTAAAGAGAAGGGAAGTTTAGATGGGATATTGGAAAGAGATTGTTCCCGGTGAGGGTGGTGAGGTGCGGAGGCTCTGGCACAGGTTGCTCGGAGAAGCTGGGACTGCCCCTGGATCCCTGGAAGTGTCCAAGGCAAGGCTGGACAGGGCTTGGAGCAACCTGGGCTAGTGGAAGGTGTCCCTGTCCACGGCAGGGGCTTGGGCAAGGTGATGTTTAAAAGTCCCTTCAATCCAAACCATCCAGTGATTCCTCAAATGCTGGTCTGACCCTGTGTGCACAGAGCAGGCACAGACAGTCCTGGGAAAGAAACCCACCCCGGGAACCCCAGACCTGCAGGAACAGCACTCTCAGCTATTCCAGCACCTCCTCCCAGCAGGGCTGTGATGTGCTGGAGGAGCACGAAGGGATGGGGTGGAAGAGCCAGAGGGAAGCAGCTCCTGAGGGAGCCACAGGTATCTGTGCCGCGGCTCAGAGGAGCTGAGCCTCCAGCCTGGGTTGCAGATCCTTACATCACTCCCGGTGATGTTGAACATTTGTTCGTTCCGGCTGTAAAACCTCTCCTGGCTCTGCACCAGGTATTTCCCTCCCTCAGTGCCTCAGCCAGGGCTGAGCTGCTGGAGCGTGAGCAGCTCACACACCATGGCCTTTGTGACTAATGGCACCAGCTGAGGTGGCAGCCCCTCCACGAGAGCCCCTTTCCCACAGGGCTTGCTCTCCTCACGGGTTAGGATGATAAACAGGAGAAGGATAAAGCCTCTGGTGTCTCCCTGTGCCTGCAGGATCCCACTCTCCTGAGGCAGCTTGGGTAACCAGCTCCAGCACCCCATGGCCTTGAAGGAATTGGTTCACTTTGGGACAGAACCTGAGGAAAACCCCAGGAATCAATTTCCACAGCTGGGGTAGTGCCCAAGGCTGAGAATGGCTTTGTGGGTGGAGAAGGAGCCTCCAAGCAGGCTCTGCCCTCTGTTCTGTGTACACTGGGGTTTCATGTCCATAAAATTATGGAATCACTTAAGTAGAAGTGGCTCTCAGAGACTGTTGCGTCCAACCATCACCCCCAGCACCACCAAGGCCATCATTAATCCACATTCCCAAGTGTCACATCCCATGATTTTGACCACTTCCAGTGAGTTCACTGCTTCCCTTGGTGTCTGTTTCAACGCCTGACCATGTTTTCATTGAAGAAATTTTCCTAATATCCCACCTAAACCTCCACTGGTGCAACTTCTAGCTATTTCCTATTCTCCTATCTGTTGTTCCATGGGAGCACAGCCCGACCCCCTGCAGCTGTCCCCTCCTGTCAGGAGTTGTGCAGAGCCACAAGATCCCCCCTGAGCCTCTTTTTCTCCAGGCTGATCCCCCCAGCTCCCTCAGCTGCTCTTCATTTTCCACTCCCAGGGAGCTGATGGTCTCTCAGGGTTTAGCCATGCCAAAAACCCCCTAACAGGGATTTTATTTTCCACTCCCGGGGAGCTGATGGTCTCTCAGGGTTTAGCCATGCCAAAAACCCCCTAACAGGGATTTAGGGACATGAATAAGGGACGTCCCTGGAATCTACTTTTGCTCTCTGGTGATATCTGTCTCCCGGTCCCCCAGAAATGGAATCACTGGGGGCTCTTTGTGGGGCTGAGGGTGTGTGGGCAGTGAGGGGACACAGGCTCTGCTCTCAGGGGACAGCACTGTGCGTGTGGCTGCTGCCGGAGCCCCCAGGGCCCCTCTCTGGGACCTGTTGACACCGGGGATGGGCATGGGACCAGCCCGTGACGGTGAGTGAGGATGAGGATGACGACTCAAGTGAGGGTGAGGATGAGTATGAGGATGAATGTGAAGATGATGGCAAAGTTGAGGTGAGGATGACCGAGGGGGTAAAGTGCCGGCGAGGATGAGGGAAGGGATGAGGAAGAGGCTGAGGGTGAGGGTGCGGATGAGGTGACGGCCAGAGTGGGGGTGAGGACGGGGCTGAGCGCGGAGCTGCCGCCGGGCTGCGGAGGGTGTTGGGGCGCGGGGGTGTCCCGGGCGGGCCGGGCCGGGCCGGGCCGGGCCGGGCCGGGCGGAGCGGAGCTGTCCTTCAGCACCTCGGCAGCGCCGGCCGGGCCGGGCCGCGGCCGTGCCGGTGCCGGCGGAGCGGAGGCAGCGCGCAGGCGCAGCGCTCGCGGCTCCTCAAGGTGTTGGCGGCGCGGCCGAAGATGGCGACAGACTGAGGGCGATGGGGCCGGGCGGCGGCGGCGGCGGGCGCGGCGCGGCCCCGGCACCGCGCCGGGGCAAGCGGAAAGCCGAATG